>NC_090271.1:218335045-218656545 GCF_040414725.1 Anabrus simplex
CCAAGATAGCGGGTTCAAACCCGGCAAAGGTAGTCGGATTTTTGAAGGGCGGAAAAAAGTCAATTCGACACATCATGTCGTACGATGTCGGCATGTAAAAGATCTCTCGTGACACATTTGGTGTTTACCCAACAAAATTAATTAAATCTCAGCCATAGACGCCCAAGAGAGTTCCGGTTTACTCATCTAGTGGGCCTAGAGTAAAACGGAACGTCGAAATTGACGAGCAGACAGCCAGATGGCGTCAAATTTAAATGTCTGCACACGGTAGCTGAGGCCATAGATTATTATTATTATTATTATTATTATTATTATTATTATTATTATTATTATTATTATTATTATTATTAGGATGAATAAAAAAGACTCAATGTAATAAATTCTCCAAACAGGAGAATAAATTGGCTGGAGGAAACAAGAGGGGACCTCAATGAATTGATTAATAATGTTATTGGCTTTACGTCCCACTAACTACTGTTACTGTTTTCGGAGACGACGAGGTGCCGGAATTTGGTCCCGAGGAAGTTCTTTTACGTGCCAGTAAATCTACCAATACGAGGCTGACGTATCTGACCACCTTCAAATACCACCGGACTGAGCCAGGATCTAACCTGGCAAGTTAGGGTCAGATGGCCAGCGCCTCAACCGTCCGAGCCACTCAGTCCGGCTGAATGAATTGAACATCAGGGAAGAAGACATTATGAAAAATCGGAGTCTTCAGGATCTCAGTAAATAAACACACATTTGTGGCCACTGGGGTCCCGGGTTCGATTCTCGGCAGGGTCGGGAATTTTAACCATGATTGGTTAATTTCGCTGGCAGGGGGCTGGGTGTTTCTGTCGCCTTCATCATCATTTCATCCTCATCATGGCGCGCAGGTTGCCTACGGGTATCAATTCTAAAGACCTGCACCTGGCGAGCCGAATATGTCCTTGGACATTCCCGGCACTAAAAGCCATAGCCATTTCATTTTTCAATTGTAGAAGTTCCAAATTTCAGTACTGACTTACCTAAGTCATAAATTTAAGAAATCAATTCCGCAAAAGTATACAGGGTGTTTCTAAATTCTCATTACAGACTTCGAGGGCTTGCAGTGGGAACCAAGACGGTTAAATTTATCATAGGAATTTGTGTCCCGAAACGCGCCATCTTCCCGCTATCCGCAAAAAACCACCACAACACACGTTTACAGTTTCCGCATTTCCAGCGCTCTGTCCGACTCATACTGCTTGTCGTCTGGGTCCAATTACAGGTGGGGCTCGATATGACGATCACCGACGTGAACACAGACACGGTACTACGTATCATGTTCTCGTACAAATGGTCACCAATCCCTGGTCCTCCAACATCCGCCGCAGCCATAATCCGCACCAGTATGTCTTCCGCGGATTCCAGAGGGGGCTCGTAAATCAAGTTTTTGTGACCCCACAGTCTGTAGTCTAGCGGTGTCAAGTCGGGTGAACGTGCGGGCCAAGCAATGGGGACACTTCGACCTATCGACTATGGCACAAATCTTTGGTGCAGTGCTGTAAGTAAGCATACTGCTGTGTTCATAGTAAATTATTTCTGCTGTACTGTAGTATGAACGAAGATCAGAAGCACAACAGCAGGTACAACACGTCTCCGTGTGGATCACACACTCAACTGAATGGCGTGGAATGTCAACAAACCTGTAGGAGAATGAGACATCACGTGATCGTTCAATGACGTAAGCACTCTAATCAGTGACGCGTACAACGCAGGAGATTTGAACATGTGCTATGGTGAGTTTTTTTACGGGTAGCAGGAAGATGGTACGTTTCCGGACACAAGTTCCTATGCTAAATGCAACCGTCTTGGTCCCCACTGTAAGCCCTCGAAGTCTGTAATGGGAATATAGAAACATTCTGTATGTTTTTACTTACATTGACTTTGATTCACGTAAACACAACATAAAAGGGCTGAACAGCCTTAGTAGTCTATACTCAATAAGTTCAATCCTCGCTTCCCTGCCCCACACACACACTCTCTCTCTCTCTCTCTCTCTCTCCCCTAAAGAACCGACAGTACGTCCGCACGGCATCAGTACTCGATTGACATAGCTTTGTACAGTGACAATCGCATTCATCACACGTGTATTGGATATATTTTTTACTGGTTCTGAATCTATAATGAAGTTGACGACGATGGCGAGGACGAGCGATACGATACAGAAACATACGCACGTAATGCCTACGACATACTAATAGGACCGCACTAGAAGTTAGACAGGTCCACGGAGCTTATTGCTCATTTAGAAGCGGCAACAGTCACACTCAAATTAAGTCTTATTCGCTTTCAAATAGCGTACATTGTTATTCCTTGAGCTCTCCGTTACAACGATCGGCCTGACAGGAATTCATGGAGCAATATACGACTGGCTCGCTCGGTAAATAGACGTGATCTACAGAATTTTTAAAAGGGTATGGGACGGGTTGATAATTTGCAGGCAATGTAACTTATTCTCAGTCTGAATATTTGGTGACGCAGTAGAATAAGGAAGGTATGTGCGGGATATGGAAACTCCGCTTGCTCGTTTAAAAATACATTACTGAAGCACCATCGCAATTCGATTGCTGTTAATTCGAATTAGAGATCTGTGGCTACTTTCTATTTTATAGATATTTTACAATTTGCTTTACGTCGCATCGGCACAGATAGATCTTATGGCGACGAGTGACTACTTTTATATCCAAATATACTGTGTAGAAGGAGTCTAATAACCTGCGTTAATGAGATGTGTGATGCAGGGTATGTAATTTTAAACAGTTAGGCCTAAAGCCTTCAGCACTTGGAATGACGTATTATGTGAAGAATTTTCCAGGAGGTGAAAAAAACAGAAATGGCGTATGGCTTTTAGTGCCGGGAGGTCCGAGGACTAATTCGGCTCGCCAGGTGCAGGTCTTTCGATCTGGCTCCCGTAGGTGACCTGCGCGTCGTGATGAGGATGAAATGATGAAGACGACCTGCCGGGAATCGACACCGAGACCCCTGTTTGTGACCCATGCTAACCATTTCGCCATGGAACCGGACTTCAGGAGATGGAAGGAAAAGACTGAACTGATGTAAACTAAAAAAGGGCTGCGATTCGAACTACAAATAACTGAAGTTTTCTCTCGTGGAATGAAATTCTCCCTTACAAAGGCGTGGAGACTGGGAGTGTCTACGTTGCTATAATACTTCGTAGGTTCTAGATTGAATAATACTCAGCGAGTTGATTATGCCGTTCAGGTAGGCCTAGCGTAGCTATGAACTTGCATTCGGGAGATGGTGGGTTCGAATCCTACCATAAACTGCACTGAACATGGTTTTCCGTAGTTTCACATTTTGACACCATGAACATGCCGAGGCTGTACTTCAGTTAAGGTCACGGCTGCTACCTGCCGAAGTCTAGCCCTTTCCATTACTTGTGTGGCCTGAAGCGTTTGACTTGTTATTGCGACGTTAAAATCACTAGAATAAACCAGGGTGGTTGTGCACATAGAGCAATCGTCAAGCTTATTACAGATGAGAACAAACATTCATTCCGTAACAATGGAACTATTTGTCCTTAATATCACATGACACTCGCTTTTTTGCTAGTGGCTTTACGTCGCACCGACACAGATAGGTCTTATGGCGACAATGGGATAGGAAAGGTCTAGAAGTTGGAAGGAAGCGGCCGTGGCCTTAATTAAGGTACAGCCCCAGCATTTGCCTGGTGTGAAAATAGGAAACCACGGAAAACCATCTTCAGGGCTGCCGACAGTGGGATTCGAACCCACTATCTCCCGGATGCAATCTCACAGCCGCGCGCCTCTAACCGCACGGTCAACTCGCCCGGTACATGACACTCAGTCAGTTAACTCGCTAAGAACGGTCTATTTGTCTCGAATGGGAAATTAATAGCTCCATCTGATACGGACACCGTCACGGCAATACTGAGAGGTCTGGCGAATGACATTCATAATCAATGTATTTGGTCGACGAAAAGCCACTAGAAAAAAAATGTATTTGGTAACCATATGCAAAACCACCCAGATATTTTCAAATGAAAACATAGTATATCTTATGTGTTCAATTTCGCTGAGATGCATCTCTCGATTCAACACTCTTCGGTTTATCCGCCGCATAATTTATATATAGATATGCTGAAATGTATCTCCACTATGGCGTGCTTTTCCTGTCACCTATTGCATCCCCGCTGAACCTTTACATAAACAACAGTGTAGTCATCGAATCGAGAGTATGTACGGTAACAGCTTCAAGGAGTGGACAAGATTCCACAGCACTTCGAACTGTTTTCCTGCAAGTATTTTTGCCTCGGCAGCGAACAGGAATCATAACTTTCAATAAATCACTCTGAAAGGTGAAGATCGTGCAGATAAGTTCTGTCCGCAACCGGAACGGTGAATAACATTAGACCAGGCGACTAATCTTATACCATTTGTCGTCTTGAATCGAACATCAACTGGTAAGCGTTCACTGGAGCCATTTTGTTAGAAAGGTATGCTGAAACGTCGGTACTTATTTTTTAGGGCGATCATAATTATGAAGCACAAAGTACTCTGAAACTCAGTCACGTCCGTATGGTTCGGTTTCCACGTTAAACTACAGGTCCCGTGGCAGTGGTCACGTAAAACTACAAGTCTTTTTACTGATGGTTAAACTGATGGTACACCCTACGCTGAGACATCTCCCGACCTTTCATAAATGAATTACATGCTCTCAGAAGAAGACTTAGCTTTCGGTAGATTTTGTATTAATGCTCGTGGTAATTAAGGAACGAGCTCACAGAAGGGTGGATTAGTTTATAAAATGTCTTTTACTATGTGTCTATTTGCTGGTCGATCATAAGTGAGCGACACTACACTGGAGATACACCCTGTACAGTGGCATCCACTTGCTGGTCGTTGCGCGCTCTGCATATTAACATTGGGTAGGAGCTCATTGCTGGCAATTGCGAGGTCAAGATGAGTCGGCCGGACACTCCAACTTTCTCCAACATTCATCGCTCAATTTTAGTTTCTAATTATTATTTTCCCTCCTCCTTTTCTAACGGTTCTTTTTGTGATTTACCGCTCCGTGTAATGTAATAGATCAGACTCAGCGGTCTTGTCCGACGACTGTTAACACCTAATTAATTCCTGACCGCATTAGCAGAAGGCAGTGAAAACTAAAAATATTGGTACTTTGTACTGTACCGTTGTGCTAGGATGGTTTTCGGAAGAAAAACTATCGTTCTCCCAGTCAATTATCCCCATATAAATACATACATACACATTATAAAACACACTCTCAAACTATTTAAAAAACCCTAAAACACACACACAAGCCGAGTGAGGAGCGCAGTGGTGCACCGGTATCGGGCCCACTCAAACCACCTGTTTTAAAAATAATTTGTTTTACGTCGCGCCGACACAGATGGGTCTTATGGCGACGATGGAATGGGAAAGGCTTAAGAGTGGGAAGGAAGCGGCCGTGGTCTTAATTAAGGTACAGCCTATTACATTACACGGAGTGATAACTCACAAACGAACCGTTAGGAAAGGAGAGGATAATAATAATAATAATAATAATAATAATAATAATAATAATAATAATAATAATAATAATAATAATAATAATAATAATAATAATAATTAGAAACTAAAATTCGGAGATGAAGAGAGATGTGGCTCATACGGATAACCAGGGCCTATAAGAAGACAAACAAGATTAGATTTAAACACAACGCCTTTGTATTGTATATAACGGCAGATTTTTAAAAAACTTGATTTGAGGAGTTGAAGCATTTTCGTACCCTGTTGTTATCTCCCTCACTGCAGTCTGACCCCATTTCTTGGTTTTCTAGGAGGATAGTAAATTTAACATACAAATGAGTTAACAGATGCTGTATCTCCAGAAACATTCTAACGAGAAAATCTCTAAATAATCAGGCAGCAGTCAGTGACTATCCTTAGCAAACAAGCAAGCATAATGTGATTCTGTACCATTTAAAGATTCTACGAAATGAGGTGACGGAAAGGATTTCAAAGCTGAGTGATACCAACACTAACTTTGCATCTAAGTGGCACAGCTTGAATCCCGGCCAATATAAGAAGCATTTCCAAATTTAACGCCACCTCGCAGTGTTTCGGATTTCACGTAAAACTACAAGTTCCGTAGCTTTGATCTTGATATCAACAGTCACCTAAAACTACATAATTGTTTGCTCAGAACGGAGAGGAGAGATCCTCCATCGGCTGTATCAAATAAATAAATAAATAAATAAAATAAATAAATAAATAAATAAATAAATAAATAAATAAATAAATAAATAAATAAATAAAATAAATAAATAATCACGCGTGGGATTGATAGGATGTATTAGTTGCCATAATATAGGTACAAAAGTGAGATAAATATTGTAGAAAAACGTAAAACTAATTTTTATTCACTGTCAAACTTTATTTAATATAGACATGTGTCAATATTTACTTCAGCAGTGTTTGAATTATACAAAAATTAGACAGGAAGGGTATATTTTGAAGGTATATTCCTTTCACCTTCCAGCAAACGTCAGAATAACGTAATATGAGCACGGAAACGCACACTATCAAATTTCTAGTACAGTACACGGTTAACTCGAAACCAATCTATCACTTTTTAAAATTGTATTAATAAGGCACTGCAGAGATACTACAGTACTTTCAAATATGCCAAATATATCATGTGCAGTTCACTTGCTCGAAACCTTTAATTACATCCAACAACTCACAGTAAATCAAAACCGGTCAAAAACCGTCCAAAGGCAATGCTTTTAGTCCAACTGATTAAATTACTAGTTGAATTCTCAAGTCAAAGGCCTTGTATTGGAAAACTACTGCCAACCGCAGACTTGAATGAAAGGAAACACATCTGAAAATATGCCTGCTTGGTCTGAGTTCAGACACTCCCTGTGCCATAGGACATGACAGACAAATGAGATGAATGAGGCGGAAGCTGTTAACAATATAGGATGCACTTTATATTAAATTACTTCCCAAAATTCTGGAAGTAGAAGGAACAAATTTTCTCTTCATGTGCGTAAGTGGTGATGAAAATATAAAACTAGCGGAAAGTAATAAGGAATAGGCGTATCCTTTACGTTGAAGCAACGACAGACGCTGCTGGGGTCCAGTAGTCACCTGTCCACAAGTTATGAACTCCAACAGGAAAAGCTAGAAGTACTGATCAATAACGACATTTTTTTCGAATAACGTCCGAGTGTAGAAATATTCTCAGCAGATGTTTATAAACCTATCAACATGAGGCTATCAAACGTTTCTTCAGCTTTTCCCAGCTCACGGAGGTCGTAACAGTGATTACATTTTTAAGAGGGAAGTACAAGTGAGCAACCGTTATCTGCTATCTTGTACTCTTTCAACACTAACCAGAGGGAAAACATAGAAGAGCTTCGACCCTTCCAAGAAAGAGGGTATCGGTAAAAGAATAAAGAGCTACAAACGGCTTGCAAATGACTTCGCAAATTCAGGTAGGTCGTATAGGAAAGATGAGAGGGATCAGGGTGGCACAAGTAACAGCAATGCGAAATTCAGCTAAGGGGTCCAGTGGCCGTCAGCCCACATTCTCTAGTTGAAAGCCCTCGAGTGCCCCCCTTTTAGTTGCCTCCTATGACAGCTAGAGGATGTATTTTACGTCTCCACACCCAAGGGAATATTGGGGTTTGGCTATAGTTCGGAACTGGATCCCTTCACGATGTCACGTGATTATTTTTGAAAGGCCTCGGCGGTTTGGATGGAAACCCACAGGTAAAGGACCGCCCCTCACCAACACAAAGCTGTTGATATTTTAAGCCGGAGACAACATTACTTCCGTTTACAAATACTAAATAGCAGCTTCCTCCATTATGTTACTACCTGCTGTCACAGTAGTGGAACATGCATCCTAATTACAGTATGTCACACCACAACCGGAACAACCAACCATAAGTACTGCCTGCTTGGAAAAATCCGTACAAGAAAATGAAATATAAGAGGGGACAAGCGCTCGGTTTGTATAATTTAACAACTTGACATTTATTCACGTTGAACCGACAAATTCGCTGAGATTTATGACACGTCCCTTTTTTAAAAAAACAGACGGAATCTTTTGTTCTTGCTACTGGTTTTACATCGCACCAGTGGGCGGAATCTAATTTCAGAGCAGAGATAAGGCTGATTTCTTTAATATCTAGTTAAATTTAAAGGCGGCGGATTAAAGCTTTCAACCTATCAATTCTCAGGAAGTTTTAGAAGATTTTATCATTGGCCTTTCACTGCGATGACATTTAATTGATTCGGCACATAAAAGAAATTCCTACAATTGCCGTCCGTTTCTTAAGATTAGTAATTCAAAGTTCACCCCTCAATTTTAGTTATTAGCAGCTTACAGAGTTCAATGTCCCCCTCAAATAGCATTGGCATTAGAAGTACAGTAATTTTAGCCTCAAAAGGGGTTACTTAGAGTTACCTGTAAGTCTACTAACACGGATCCCTGCTTAAATGCCAACTGAATGTGGCATTTTTTTTTTTTTATCCCGCAACGTTTAGTACAGAACGACGAGCGCCTAACCAATAACGCTCCGCACCAGGTCAAGCTGACAGAGCATAGTATGCAAAACAATACTCTGACAGCATCATAATATAGACCTAATTTACTTTACTGAAAGTGTATTCCGAGGAACTCCACAGTTCACTGAAGTAGGCTACTTCGTATGACAATGACTGTCCACAGGACCCTTTATTTCTTATTTATTTCCTAATAATTTCAGATCTAAGAACAAAGTAATGAAACCACATTTTTTCAACTATCATAAGTTGCTCATGGAAAATGACAACACTGCATTGATCATCATTAACTCTGAGATAATTTCCAGCCTAATGGCTCGGCCGTAACACCTCAACTCATGCGGTACGTATCAGTCGTAGTAACGCACAGTGTGGTTTATCTGTCAGGTTGCCTTTATATTTCTTCAATTACATTACTAGAGGACCTGCGCTGCTCCACAGCGTCTTGATATGCCTGTCGCAGTCACACGTATAGATTTGTCCGCCCTTTTCAATGGTTTTATGAAAATTTAATAAGAAGCGCGTTGCAGTTCGTAGTCAGAATTCATCCATTCTGACATCATCATGCCATCTGTTTGGTAAAAATCTATCCATATATTCGCTTTTTGTAAAGCTTGGTATTGTGTCGTGGAAGGCAATGGAATTTTTAATCGCAGTTTTTCTATATAGAACGATTCTCTCGTCAGTTCATAGTCTCGAAGGAGCGATTCTTGCCAGGCAGAGAACATTTTAAAGATACATGGCCTTCACTCTTTCTAGTGTAGCTAGGTTATCCTTCGATACGTGTTCCTAGACAAAGTCTCAGGAGTATGTCATGAAGGGGTCTGTTTGTACGTAGACCTTTTTCTCTTAACAGTATGTAAGTTATTAGGAACGCTCTGCCATCTGTTGAATATATTCGGAAGCTGGGAAAGGTTAGAGAATCAAAGATTATCTACCAGGGAATAGTATTCTTCCGTGATCAGAGGAAGTGTATACTCTCTGGCTTGACAGGTAGTAATCAACATGGCTGCATACAATGACATTATTAAGGATGAAAATTACATATCAGAATATTAATGAAAGTGTTAGTCGCTTAGCAACCTGATAAGTACAGAATGTATTGCGGGTTAGGGTAAGCCTTGGCCTGCAATTATTGGAGTGATATTTTATTATTTGATTTTATGCTTACTCAAAGTTGGCTGACCTTAGAGACCTATCAATGTCTCATGATTCACCGGTAGCTAATTCCGGAGAAAATAAAACAAAAATGAAGCAAATCGGTCCAGTAGAACGGGAGGACTGGACAAAGCTGTTTGTTATAGAGTAAACTCTTTAAATATATAGGCCTAGATAACCAGCGTTGCCACCTTCTATTTTCCAAATGGAGCGATGCTACCCACTGTCATGCAGAAAAAAATAATGCCCAGTGTCCTTGTCGATTGTGTGGATACATACATACATACATTACACACACTGAACGATCAGTGTATTGGAACACCTGAGGCGTGACAGCAATGACGCTATACCACGTAGTGATAACGGTGGTGGTGGTGGTGGTGGTGATTATTGTTTTAAGATGAAGTACAACTAGGCAACCATCCTCTATATAACACTAATCAGAGAGAAAGAAAATGGAAGGGATCCGACACTTCGAAAAATGAAGGTATCGGCCAAAGAAAGGCAAGGGCCACGAAGGGCATGAAAATGAAAGACTCCCTAGCCTTCACAAACCTAATAGCGTCGGGGTCGGAAAAGAACAAGAGTTGACCAAGGAAGGTCGGATAGGATAGATGAAAGTGAGGAACCTGGCACAAGTAAGTGGAAGCAATCCCAGGACTCAGCTAAGGGCCACGCGGTCGCCAATCCACGCTCCAAAGCACAGAGCCCCTGGGGCTCCTTTTAGTCGCCTCTTACGACAGGCCGAGGATAGCGTAGGTGTTATTCTACCGCCCCCACCCACAGGGGGACGAGATAACAACGTCACGAGTGGCTCACAGATAATGTGCTGAACTTTCCTCGGCACGTCAGACGATAAAAATCGGCACTGATGGCTAAACGTAGCGATTTCAGCGACTTCGAGTGCGGGCAGATAATTGGGGCCCAGAGATGCCGTACCAGTATTTCGACAGTAACCGCCCTTGTTCATTGTTATCGTACCACGGTATCGAGGATGTACCAAGAGTGGAGGAATCGTGGACAGATATCGACCAGATCAAACTGTGGCCGGCCAGGAGCGTCGGGTGCCACGACTGTCACAGCAACGACACTCCACAGTGTTTTTGACCTACAGGGCAGGTGCGTCCAGTTTCCGCGTTAAAGAACTCTGTAGGACAAAATTCCGACACCCCGGCGTCTGTCCATGACTAGCATTTAGTACGGGCGTAAAAGAAATATTATTATTTTCGGTGCAATACAGATACAAAGTCAATTGGGGCAACAAAACCGAACGTAATGCTATTACTCTGTAATGAGGCACCGGAGACCAGGGGTTCCTTATAACAATATACTCAGAAGGTATCCCTGAACAACGTCGGAAAATTTGTCGCTGGGGTTCGGGTTCATCCTGTGTATGTATGTGACCTATTTGTTTCTAATGTTCAGTGAAAATAAAAACGTGCTAATGACTGAATATTTAATCGGTAAGGTACGTGCCGAGCAGTAAAAAAACATTTAGAACGAATGATCTGGAGGTGAGATTGTAATTGTGAAAAGCTCGTCATGGCTACCTGTCTTCAGTAGCACACAGTAGGTGTTAGAAACGCAATTAATGTTTTGTGGTTGAAAAAGAGCGAAAAAAGTTCTTAATTGTTTGCATACAGTACTATCTAGCGGAGTGGAGTGTTGCGTGCGGCACATTATCCGTCGATCAGAACGTTCTTGGAGTTCACGTTCCATAATGACACTGGTCACAATTACATGATAGTGAGCTAACAGAGAAAATATTGACAGGCTAAACTTCTACAGCACAAGCAATTTCCTGGCCGCGATAAAAAATATCAAGAAATATCCCACGTTACGTTTATCAAATGGAGTGACCTATTCACAGCCAATCAACACAATTTCAGTGCCATTGTCGATTTTCTAGGTATGAATATACACGCATACATACCGGGTGTGTCACCTAAGAGTCGTATGACACCTTTTCTCTGGGGTTTCGGAAGATATCTTCAATTTCGCTTTTGTAATGTGTAATCAACCTGAACAAAGAATGCTCATCACGTACGTCAGGCGACATCCGGTGCCAATAGAAAAAGTCGTTTAGTTTCTCACTGAAAACTAACTATTGTTTAAGAAGACTTGTAAGTGAACATAACAGAAAATGCTCCAATATTTGCTTATATTCATTGTATTCCTTCTAATGGTTTTAGAGTACACAATGTTATGATTATTATGATAATTTCACTATAGCATTACAGAAGTATCTCAAGCCCATAAAAGTTGTGCTTTCCGAAACATTACCTTTGTTATAATTTTTTAAAGGAGTTTTGTAACATTCAATACATTTTGCCACTTCAATGTCTTTCAGAAACCAGCAACGTTACTGGAATGAAATTTTTCATAGATGCTTACCATAATCTAGTTTTCAAAGCTGACTAGTATGGCATTCCTAGTGTGTGAGAATTTTACAGTGTGAATTTTTATATTTACAAACAAAAGAAAATTGAAAGTTTTCAGTGGTTGGTCCTAACTTAATACGGGAGTTATTTCACCTAGAACCATAAAAATGGTCTAAACTAATCTAATGTCTGTCTAAGAATTCTGTACAAAATTTCAGCTCTTTATCTTCAGTAGTTTCTAAGTTACATGTAGTGACAAAATTGATTGAACGTTACAGAAACTCATTAAAAAATTGATAACAAAAGTAATTTTTGGGAAACCACAACTTTTATACTTTTAAATGAATTATCACAATAATTGTAACTTTGTGCATTCTAAACTTCAGTTGCAGGAGTATTGGAGCATTTTCAATGATGTCACGTAAAAGTCCCCTTAAAGTGCAATTTAATGTACGCAAACGATAGAGCACCCTAAAGTTGGTCTGTTCCGACAATTCTTTGAAGGATATTTATTGACGGTGACTGCATAACAAGAGGAATAGTTAGTACTTCCGGTAGCGGCTGAGTGAGGCTGCTGTACGACAGAAGTGTGGAGACAGCACGGCATACTACACATTTCATATTTGCTGACGATCTTGGTGTTGGAAATCAGTACAGATCGTATGTGTTGGTTTTGGATGTATCGAATGGTGCACTATAGTTACGAAACCAGGTCCATTGAGTTATTTTTACGGTACTTAACGCACCAGGAAAGGGAATCACAGTCCAAGGAGAGGAAATCAAAACCTTGAGATTTGCCGATGATATTGTTATTTTATCTGAGACTGCAGAAGATCTCGAGAAGTTGCTGAATGGTATGGATGAAGTCTTAGGTAAGGAGTACAAGATGAAAATAAATAAGTCCAAAACAAAAGTAATGGAGTGCAGTCGAACGAAGGCAGGTGATGTAGGAAATATTAGATTAGGAAACGAAGTCTTAAAGGAAGTAGATGAATATTGTTACTTGGGTAGTAAAATAACCGACGATGGCAGAAGTAAGGAGGACATAAAATGCAGACTAGCACAAGCAAGGAAGAGCTTTCTTAAGAAAATAAATTTGCTCACTTCAAACATTGATATCGGAATTAGAAAGATGTTTTTGAAGACTTTTGTGTGGAGCGTGGCATTGTATGGAAGTGAAACATGGACGATAACTAGCTCAGAAAGAAAGAGAATAGAAGCTTTTGAAATGTGGTGTTACAGAAGAATGCTGAAGGTGAGATGGATAGATCGAATCACGAATGAAGAGATACTGAATCGAATTGGTGAGAGGAGATCGATTTGGCTAAATTTGACGAGAAGAAGAGATAGAATGATAGGACACATCTTAAGACACCCAGGACTTGTTCAGTTGGTTTTTGAAGGAAGTGTAGGTGGCAAGAACGGTAGGGGTAGACCAAGGTATGAATATGACAAACAGATTCGAGCAGATGTAGGATGCAATAGTTACGTAGAAATGAAAAGGTTAGCACAGGATAGGGTGGCATGGAGAGCTGCATCAAACCAGTCTATGGACTGATGACTCAAACAACAACAACGCACCAGGTACGCTGATCTAAGTTCTATTGAACGTGGGGGACATGAATGGTAGACAACTGAACCCCCTCAAGCCAATTATAACCGTCGAACAAATGAGCCTCGCAGTACAGCAAGCATGGACCACAATTCCGCAGGATGTGATCCAGGGTCTTTCCAACTTCATACTTCGAAGAATTCAGCAATACCCGAATGAGACTTGGACATGCATTTTACCCCAGCCATCTGTTCAGAATCGATACTGTAGACTCCCCAAATAGTCCGTCTGATCCCATTCAAGAAGCAGATCTCAATCATATAATTTTAAGATGCACTAAATACAAACCACCACAAGCTATATCAGTCGCTTATAAAACAGGAAGTTACTCTTCCCACTTCTGTTTCGTCGTTGTTATCCAGCTATGTCATCCATATTCACCGAGCAATAGCCAAATTTTTAAGTGAAGCGAACTTAACATTGCGATATATTCACTTTCTCTAGACTCTGTATTAACTATCCTCACGCAGCCCAATTTCCTATATCGTGGTCCACCGTCACCATGAAGCCATAATATAATGGCAGGCCACACAGCGTGAAGATGTTGCACCTTGTCCTTCTTCCTATCATAAACGTACAGGTGTGGCTGCGTGGTCTTACAGACCGAATGCCAATCGAGAAAAAATATCAGGAATATGCTGCAGCTCGAGGTGTCTACACCCTCTACACATTTGTCCAAATGTGAACACAGAGGAACCAAAAAGGTGTCATAGCATTTCTACCTAGTAAATGTCTTGAATGTTCAATTGCAGCCTTTGTGTTCTCACCTCTTTATGGTGTTGTGATTTGTTGTGTTTTGAGTGGCGTATTTTCTAGGTAATATTAATTTACCTGGACCCCCAAGGCAAGAGATAAGACATGTGCCAACGCCTTTCGCATGTGGTGTTGGAGATAAACGCTCCCTATACCTTGGACGGAAAAGAGAACCAATGCGTCTATTATAGGCTACAAGAACTGAATATCTCGGGAGTGTCTTTCTTCTCGCGTCATAAGAAGAACCGTCCATTTCTTCGGGCATATAATAAGAAGCGATGGTGAACAGTTGGAAAAGTGTATCATGGAAGGCAATGTTTTTGGCAGAAGACCACGAGGAAGGACATCGAGCAGGTGGATTGATCAAGTCAAGACCGGGCGAGCTGGCGTGTGGTTAGGGGTGCGCAGCTATGAGCTTACATCCGGAAGATACTGGGTTCGAACCCCACTGTCGGCAGCCCTGAAGATGGCTTTCCGTTGTTTCCCATTTTCGCACCAGACAAATGCTGCGGCCGTACAATAATTAAGGCCACGGCCGCTTCCTTCCCACTCCTAAGCCTTTCCTAACCCATCGTCACCGTAAGATCTATTTGTGTCGACGTGAAGTAAAGCAAATTGTATCTTTTTAAATCAAGTCAAACACACCACCGACCTGACTCGTCGGCAGGCTTTAAGAGAAGCTGAACGCTGTCAAAGATGGCGATGCTTAGGCGAGAATATTGTGTGAAGTGAAATGGGGTCACGACGCTCAGCAATTAGTTACACCACTTACGATGATGATTTACCAAGTATTTTAAGTAACAGCTGCGCCGACTGGCAAGTCCACATGCGCGACACGGTTTGCACCCGCAATCCCACCAGGGGTGGGAAAAAGCGACAGAAGGTTATTATTATTATTATTATTATTATTATTATTATTATTATTATTATCTTGCATAGTAAGGAAGTATTTACTCCCAAGTTTCGACGACAGTTCCTGAGTAAAAACTCGAGTCTGCTTGGAGTTGGTGTTGATTCATCATGTACTGTAAGGGGGCTCACAATATCGTGCAGCGTGAACTTGGTAACTTGGTAACTCGACCTGGTAATCGAACTCCGTCCAACCAGGTGGGAAGCTACAATACTAACCTTCAGACCATGGCACCGTGCGTTTTAACAGAAGCAGGCCATCACTACGATACCATATGAAGAACAATTGCTGCTTGGGCAAAAAAAAAAAAGAATAATAATTCACCCATGGCAGATACGGTGATTATTGTTCTAAGGGAAAGTGTCACATGGAAATGATCCCTTCTGCACACTGATCAGAGGAAAGATGGACGAGTTAGGACCTTTGAAGTATGGAAGTACGGGCAAAAGAAAGTGTTGAGCCACGAAGGGCGTGCAAACGAAAGGCTCCCTAGGCCTTACAAAGCTAAAATCGTCGCGATCGGAAAAGAGCAAGAGTCAACCAAGGGAGGCCAAATAGGAACGATGAATGATAGGAGACTAATACAAATAAGCGGAAGCAATATATTCTCACCGGGGGCCTTGTGGTCACTAACTGAAGTTCCCAAGCTGAGAACGTCTGCGGGTTACCCTTTCAGTGGCCTCTTACGACAGGCTGGAGATATGGTGGATGCATTCTACAGTCCTTGTCCACAGGTGGAGCCGTGTTAGGTACAGTCCTGTCAAACAAAATGCAACACTGTTGTGCGGTGGTAAGAATTTAACTTATCCGAAATATTATCGATTTACATTCACGTTGTTGAAGCCGCAATTTTTTACTGTGCATGTTTACGCAGAACAGCAGTGAAGTGCACTTCCATGGAGCGCGGTCATCAGAGCCTGACGTCACAGTCATGGCCAGCCTGCACGAGGCTCTGGACGGGAAGCCGTACGAATGACGTGACAGCTCAACCGACAATATTCTAGCAACTTCCTCTCCACACTAAAAAAGGTATAAACCTGCTAATCTCCTCTTTTCAACATTTAAAATATATTTTATATCCACAAATCGGATATTTATTACCTGTTTTATTCGTCATTTAACAACGAGGGAACCGACTGCAATGGCACTTAATAGGATGAGCAACTAAGATATCCCACCTGTCGTAAGAGGCGACTAAACGGGGGACCTCCAGGGGTTCTCAACTTGCGAGCGATGTTTAACCATCACGAGTCCCTTAGCTGAGTCTGTTACTGTTTCCACTTGTGCCAGCCTTCTCACTTTGCAATTTCTTATCTGACTTCTATTGAACAAATCGTCCTTTCCGTAGACCCCAACGGTACAAGATTTTTGAAGCGCAGGGGGTGTTTCAATTTCACGCCCCTCCAAAAACAAACCTGTAGTTTTACTTGACTGTTGCCATCGTGATCATGGTTACGGGACCTCCAGTTTTTCGTGGAATCCGAAAGAAAACGTGCATTTTAAGTTCGACAATTCCACATTAAATGGCCGGGATTCAAACTAGGGAGCCAGCTATGTTGTCCCTCTGAGACCCTCCCCTTTCTCCCGCCGATACTTCCGTTCTTCGAACGGTCGAACATCGTCATTCTTTTTGATCAGTATCAAGAGGGGACGGTTGCCTAGTTTTATTTTCCCTGTCTCGATGGATGAAGCTATACGCATTAAGCAGCTTCGGTGGTAGGGTCATTTGAAGTGAATAGAGGAGAATATGTTATCTAGCACCGAGCAAGTGGCTCTCCAGTTTGGGGCACGTAGCTGTCAGAATTCGTCCGGCCCCGCGGTGTAGGAGGCAACGCGTCCGCATGTCACCCGGCGGCTCCGGGTTCGATTCCCGGCCGGGTCAGGGGTTTTTAATTGTAAATGATTACTATCCCTGGCCTGGGGACTGGGTGTTTGTGTCGTCCTTAATGTTCCTTTCCTCGTATTCAACACTTTACACTTCCGCCATTTCCAAATACACGCCGGTTCATAACATAAGGGGCAAAGATCTTCTTAGGTCAACGCCCCGAATAAATAGCACTTTCGGAATAAAAAAACTGTCAGAATCCATTCGACAGATAGTGGGTTCGAACCCCACTGTCAGCAGAACTAAAGATGGTTTTCCATGTTCACACCGGCTTTGAAGATGGTTTTCCGTGGTTTCCCATTTTCAGACCAGACAAATGCTGGGACTGTTACTTTAATTAAGGCCACGGTCACTTCCTTCCGACTTCTAGCCCTTTCATGTTCCATCGTCGCTTTAAGACCTACCTGTCTCGGTTCGATGTAAAGCAACTTGTGTGGTGGTGGTTACCTAGGAGTATAACGGGCTCGATAAGCAGGGCGAGAGAAACAGAGGGATTCTAAGATGATGGTTAGACTCAGTTTTAAATTTTACAGATAAAAGGTGTGAGACTATGCTCTTAGTTTAATTCACACAGTCTTGGAGACTGAATGCTGGAAGTGTAACAGTCCTTAATGATGACGTTTGTTTGCATGTTTGTTGGCTGGTTGGTTGCGCAGTCAGCCCGAAGGCTGGTTGGATCCTCAATACCTCCATTATCAGCTGGCATAGATGAAGAAGCGTGCTAGGGAAATGAGGAGTATGGTAGTTTTCCGTTACTTTCCTCACCTCGCCAGAAGTTGAACATTTTCACACCATTTATAAGAGAGACTGGCTGCATAGCATTGCTCATAATAATAATAATAATAATAATAATAATAATAATAATAATAATAATAATAATAATAATATGTTTTACGTCCCACTAACTACTTTTACGGTTTTCGGAGAAGCCGATGTGCCGAAATTTTGTTCCGCAGGAGATTTTTTACGTGCCAGTAAATCGACCGACACGAGGGTGACGTATTTGAACGCCTTCAAATACCACCGAACTGAGCTATGATCGAACCTGCCAAGTTGGGGTCAGAAGGCCAGCGCTTCAATCGTCTGAGCCACCCAGCCCGGCACTTTCAAATCGTCAAAGCCAAGGATGAGACAGAGACAGCTCAATGAATATAACACATTATTGTTCTAGCCCATAACAGAAGATAAAGTGCACTGTAAACAGTACATCTCGCCAGCAAATGCATTATGTATGTCCTGTATAAACCTTACAACTTTCTACATCGCGGTATCTGTAGCAGCCGGTTATTGAAGCAAGAAACCTTGCCATTTTATATTACTGTTAACCTTTCAATTATGAGCCATAGCACCAACAAATATTGTATCTGGAATCCGAAAAAAAGACTCAGCACTTCAAAATATTTCACTTGCATCGGCCGGAATTGATACCACAGTCCGTCTTGGAGAAAAGGTGGCGACGATGGTACTAAGCTATTAAACTCCGGGATTGAGTGTTTTGTAATCATTCAGGACTAAGTTGAGCAAATCTATCCCGAGGCTTGAAACCTGGTACCGGTACCCAAGGCAATGATGGAAGTCTCTCCCTGTAGCCTCCTGTCAGTCGAAGTGGGAAAAAAATATCTATGACAATATTAAAACCCATTTTTACAATTGTTTTAAAGCCATCTGCTTACGGTCAGCGTTGAAATAATGGACAAATCAATTTAGAGTTCCTAGCGGACATGTGCGGAAGTAATGATCTGGAGAGCGAGGGTGCAATCTCGTGGTCATAATTATCAGTCTGTCGGATATTACAAAGACTCGAAAATAAATTAACTTGCTAATAAATCCATTCACCATGACATTAATATTGCGCTCCTCGCATGATGGACAGTATGATCTGTATAGCGAATAAAAGCAATCATATAATGAATAGAGCTGTGCAATTACTCTTTGTTTCTGGAAGTGGGTCAGCTATAAAAAAGTAAGTATAAGGCTGAAGCCCGAATGCTTTGCATTTGGTCATCCTGGCTTCAGTATTTCTTTTACACATCCAGTACCCTCTGTGTCTCTTTAAGCAGACCGAACTTCGTATGGATAATTATTCACCGACCTTTAGTCCTGTACGCCAGCCCCGCAGCGTATTTACAGCGTGCCTGCCTCTTACCCGGAGGGGCCTGGTTCATTCCCAGTCAGGTCAGGGATTTTTACCTGGATGTGAGGGTTCGTTCGAAGTCCTCTATGTCTACATGATTACAACTGAGGAACTATCTGACGCTGATACAGCGACCCCGGTCTAGAAAGCCAAGAATAACGGTTGAGAGGATTCATCGGGCCGACCACATGCAGGCCTTTGTACTGAGCAGTCGTCGCTTGGGAGGCCATGGCCCTTCGGCACTGTTGTGCCATGGGATTTAGTTTGGTTTCATTCCTATATAACAGGCAAGAAACTTGTAAGATCCATACAGACATGAGACATTAAGCCAGTCACTGATGTTGTTTGAATCATCAGTACATTGACTGGTTTGATGCAGCTGTCCATGCCACCGTTCTTACCGCCTACACCTCCCTCAAAAACCAACTGATCAAGTCCTCGGTGTCTTAAGATGTGTCCTTTCATTCTATCTCTTCTCGTCAAATGTAGCCAAATCGATCCCCTCTCACGAATTCAGTTCGGCATCTCTTCATTTGTGATTCGATCTATCCATGTCACCTTCAGCATTCTTCTATAACACCACATTGCAAAAACTTCTATTATCTTTCTTTCTGAGCTAGTTATCGTCCATGTTTCACTTCCATACAATGTCACGCTCCATACGAAAAGTCTACCTCAGACGCAGTGTTTTGCGTGTACAAGGTGGAGAATGTAGAGTCTCTCTTAACTCCATACAACAGATCTAATAATTTCTTCATCATCATCCTCCTCATCATCGCTATCTTTTGCTCCTTTAATTTCACGGGTCTGGGAAGACATCGTGCCGAGATTGTTCCTATGAACTATGTGCAAGTAAAAAGTGAGTGAAATTTTCTAATTATAAGCGACCACAACTTCTTTTTCCATCATAGAAGATCAGTGAAATGTTTTCGCTTTGGAATAATCATATTCAGGCTCCTGTCATGTATTTTGGGAAGCACCAAAATGATCACGTTGAGATGTCAAAAATCCGTAAACAACTTCTTCAGAACTTACAATCTAAGGACTATGAAAACAAGGCCGTACATCTTTAGGGTTGGCCACAATGAGGCGTTAAAAGTTCCAAAAAAAATGTAACGAAACCACTGTAATGTTGTTCCATGACAAAACGTTTGGGTGTATTTACAGTAGAATGAGCATTTAGGGGATGAGCGGGGTAAATTACAGGCTTCTACCCTGGAATACTAACATTTTGAAGTTACTTGGGAAAGACCACAAACAGTACATTCACTTGAAAGGAAGTATAGAGTTTAAATAAAAACTATCGTAAATAAAATATCTAACCCAACACTAACGTAAGAAGAGTGACAAATGTGGATAACCACAGAACAAATGAAATGAAATAAAATGAAATGGCGTATGGTTTTTAGTGCCGGGAGTGTCCGAGGACAAGTTCGGCTCGCCAGTGCAGGTCTTTTGATTTGACTCCCATAGGCGACCTGCGCGTCATGATGAGGGTGAAATGATGGTAAAGACGGCACATACATTCCCCGTCGGGAATCGAACCCGGGACCCCAGTGACCTAAGGTCAGCACGCTAACCATTTAGCCATGGAGCCGGACAAAATAAATGAAAATACCTAAGAATGGTTCAGATGGCAAAGTTAATGCAGTGTATCAACATAGCAGCTGTCAAGCAAGTGACTAGACACATTCATCAAGTGGGGACTCAGCGTGAGGTTTTCAGTGTTACAGGTACTGCCAACCTGGTCACTGTTACTATACCAACAAGCCCTCTGCGCTTGGCGACATTCAGTTGCTTTTTTCCGACCGAGGCGCCAGCATCAATTCCCATCTTTCGAAACTAGCACTGCTGAACATTTATTTGTAAGATCCTTAACCCTCTATTCAGTTACTTCTGAGTGGTGGTTCTGTGGTCATAGTTGAGGTGACGCTGCAGAAACGAAACACTTAAGTTACTGTTGATTCTTGTGGCTCTTAATATATTCAAAGAGCAGAGTAAAGCTCACATGAAGACTGAATGGCACCCGGCCCCCAACACTGAGCCTTGCTGAATAGCCCGCCACCAACGTGGAAGCCCGATTATGTCACGAGAACTGAATAAGCTGTCCAATGAATACTCCACACCGGATCAACATAGTTAATGTACACTACGAGTTGTTAGGAACGAACGACCTCTCTGTTCTTTTAATTTCCTGTTTGCAAATGTAAAGAGGAAGTGCAGACTAAATTATATTTAAAAACCTAGGAACACAGGCAGCAGAAGCAGGATCATATTTAAAAACCAGGTACACAGGCAGCAGAAGCAGGATCATATTTAAAAACCAGGTACACAGGCAGCAGAAGCAGGATCATATTTAAAAACCAGGTACACAGGCAGCAGAAGCAGGATCATATTTAAAAACCAGGTACACAGACAGCAGAAGCAGGATCATATTTAAAAACCAGGTACACAGGCAGCAGAAGCAGGATCATATTTAAAAACCTAGGTATACAGGCAGCAGAAGCAGGATCATATTTAAAAACCTAGGTACACAGGCAGCAGAAGCAGGATCATATTTAAAAACCTAGGTACACAGGCAGCAGAAGCAGGATCATATTTAAAAACCAGGTACACAGGCAGCAGAAGCAGGATCATATTTAAAAACCTAGGTATACAGGCAGCAGAAGCAGGATCATATTTAAAAACCTAGGTATACAGGCAGCAGAAGCAGGATCATATTTAAAAACCAGGTACACAGACAGCAGAAGCAGGATCATATTTAAAAACCTAGGTACACAGGCAGCAGAAGCAGGATCATATTTAAAAACCTAGGTACTGTACACAGGCAGCAGAAAGAGGATCATGTTTAAAAACCAGGTACACAGGCAGCAGAAGCAGGATCATATTTAAAAACCAGGTACACAGACAGCAGAAGCAGGATCATATTTAAAAACCAGGTACACAGACAGCAGAAGCAGGATCATATTTAAAAACCTAGGTACACAGGCAGCAGAAGCAGGATCATATTTAAAAACCAGGTACACAGACAGCAGAAGCAGGATCATATTTAAAAACCAGGTACACAGACAGCAGAAGCAGGATCATATTTAAAAACCTAGGTACACAGGTAGCAGAAGCAGGATCATATTTAAAAACCAGGTACACAGACAGCAGAAGCAGGATTATATTTAAAAACCAGGTAACAGACAGCTGAAGCAGGAAATTACAAAGACTACGGTAACTAAATACCACTTGAATGTGGTTTCAGATTTTTAAAATTTTGTTTACACTTTGCTTTACGTCGCACCGACACATAGGTTTTACGGCGATTATGGCCTAGGAAAGTGCTACGCGCGGGAAAGAAGCGACTGTGGCCTTAATTACGGTACAGCCCCAGCATTTTCCTGGTGTGAAAATGGGCAACCACGGAAAACCATCCTCAGGGGTGCCAACAGTGGGAATTCAAATCCCCTATCTCCCGAATGCAAGCTGACAACTGCGTGACGCAAACCACGCAGCCACTCGGTCGGTTTTTTTATTCTCAAAGGTTTTCAGATAACTATTTCATTTTTTTTCAATTTGCTTTACGTTGCACCTACACAGATAGGTCTTGTGGCGACGATGGGTGAGGAAGGGGCTATGAGTGGGAAGGAAGCGGCCGTGGCCCTAGTTAAGGTACAGCCCCAGCATTTGCCTGGTGTGAAAATGAGAATCCACGGAAAACCATTTTCAGAGCTGCCGACAGTGGGGTTCGAACCCACTATCTCCCGAATATTGGACACTGGCCGCACTTAAACGACTGCAGCTATCGAACTCGATATATTTCAATATTAATGCTATTACTACTAATAATATTTCTTTGCTTTTCCCATAACATGGTGGGGTCACGGGTTTAAATGACTTGATCTTGTTTCACGTCCGGATATCCTTGCCGGAGCCAACCGTACGTGGAGGGATGTATACTGTATACAGTATTGCGTGTTTCTGTGGTGGCTGGTAGTGTAATCTGTTGTTTGTCAATGGACAGAACTGTACTGGGACAAACAAACACCCAGTCCCCGAGTCAGAGGAATTAACCACACGCAATTAAAATTCCCAACCTGGCCTTGAATAGAACACGGGACCGTCTGCACCGAAGGCCTCAATGCTGACTATCCAACCAGGGGGCCGGTCTAATAATAATAATAATAATAATAATAATAATAATAATAATAATAATAATAATAATAACTAAAAATCCACAGCCTGTTTCCAGTCATTCGATCGGGTCAGGATTGGACTGAATGAAGACCCTATCTAGCGGCGAGGACAGGAATTACGCCGGCTGCCGAAGCCCACCGCACTCCTCTGGGTCAATGTTTACCGACTGACAGATGCAATGAAATGATATTGGAGAGTGTTGCTGGAATGAAAGGTGAAAGGGAAAACCGGAGTACCCGGAGAAAACCCTGTCCCGCCACCCCTCTGTCCAAGTGACCGGGATTTGAACAACGGAACCCTGCGGTGAGAGGCGGGCGTACTGCCGCCTGAGTCACGGATACTATATTAATAATAATAATAATAATAATAATAATAATAATAATAATAATAATAATAATAATAATACCCAACAGAGTGGCGCGTGTGTTAACGCGCAAAGGCTACGGAACTAAGCTCTGCGTTCGGGAGATGCGTGGGTTCGAACCCCACAGTCGGCTGTCCTGAGAATAGTTTTCTGTGGTTTCCCATTTTCACTTCCAGGCAAATTTCGGGAAAGTTCGTATTCATAGACCACCACAGTTGATTCCTTCCACCTCCTCACCCAATTTCATTAATCATCATTCAATTCATCTTCCTTAGCTCCTCAACTGAGGCTGGCGTCATGAAGGGCATTCGACCATAAAACATGCCGTATAATTGTATCTCAATTTATTCCCCGATAATAACAATAATTATAATATAATTATATAATAATAATAATAATAATAATAATAATAATAATAATAATAATAATAATAATAATAATAATAATAATAATAATTGTACCGGGCGGTACACCTCTACACCGTTTATTTAAAAGTTGCGCCAGTTGAAACTCCTCTTCTGGAGGAAGGTTGAACTTTATCTATTCTATTAATTCTCTACTTTCTCAGAAGATGTCACCACGTGGCAAATTTTGAGTTTTTGAACTGTGTCACTTTTGATGTGTTTTGTTTCGCTTGAAGTAAGAAGTGTGAACTTTCTCTTCTAGAGGACACTACTGAAGATCAACAATAGTGCAACCTAGTGCGGAGTCAAAGAACTATTTTGTTGAAGAAATTTTTATTTCAAATGTTTGTTCTTTGCTAAATTTCTTTCTGTTATTGTTTAAGTTGGCTGTATACCCCTCTCTTTCCCCTTGTTTTGCATGTAGCCAATCCCGAATTTCTTAAATTAATTTCTATCCAATCAGATGTATCTTCCCCCAACTTGAATCGATTGCGGGGTCCTATCCAATAAAAACATTGTGGGCGGGTGTTTTCATTCCCCTAACGCCTAGAAACTTCCGCGAGAGTATATAAACTGCTGATTTTGGGGTCTCCGGGCCACTTCTGTTCCATCTTTCAGTGTATTAAGTACATAGCAGGAGGCGGGAAGCGCCTCTTTCTTCTTCAGCCGTTCAACACCAGGTAATGGCCTATTAATAACTTCTTTTCTTGCTAGGTCGGCAGTTTAACACTCGCGGCGGGTTCGAAGCATTTCCATCATGTAACCTTTTCCTAAAATGTAATTACTCTTTTCATCTTTTTCTTGTAAAGCTACATATTGGGATAGAGAGTGCTAACCCTCTCGAGCTCCCACTCACATTTGTTTTGAGGTGAACTTATTTTTTTCAAACTATTCTTCGTTTATGTAATGTAAAGTGTTCTTCTCTAAGTCACCTCTGTAGTATGGGATTAGCCCTTGCGTTAGCGGCCCAGAGCCAGATTAGGTTTTAAAAACAAAGTGTATTAGGAGTGCAAGTTCGCCTCCTCTCAAATTGTTATTTTAGAGGTCATGTAATCAACCTTCTTTTCATGTAATAGACCTCAGTAGGTTGGGTATTTTACCCCTGTGAATACGTCCTTAGAGGACAGCTTGAAGGTAGAGTGTGGTGTGGCCTTGTGATAGGCTTACAATTTTGAGAGCGGATCGCTCTTTGAAATTTGTTTCTGTATGCCTCGTGCAGGCTTTATGTGTAATGTTTGGAGCCAGTGCTCCTGGGCATGAATGGGGCTTTCTGCCCCTTGGCTAAAATTTTTTTGGAGTAAGGCGGGGCTGATGGCCCAAGAGTTATGAAGTAAGGGCACTGAGCCCGAATCCAGTAATATTGTACCTACATTTTTGCTACTCTATACCTGTTATGATTGTTATCTCTTGTTTTTGAAAAGAAAATATAACCTAGTTAAATTTTAAATTAATTTTACATTGCACGTTAAATTCGTAGCTTGAAACCCATTCACACCCGCACCTTCTTTCACCTCTACCTACCACGGATATCTCCGTAACAAGTGGTAGCAGAGCGTGGTTGAATGGGTCTCAATTTAGCCCCTTTTGACGGCTAAACATTGCTTTAATTCGAACTCTAACAATTTTCTCAGTTGCTGGAATTTTTTGAGTTTTTTTTTTAAATTGTTCTGTCATCATGTCCGGCCCTCGCGATGTTCTCCTCCTTACCTATTTGCGCAAAGAGGAGTTGATATACGAGTTAACTATCAGAAACGTTCAATCTGGAGGCACGGTTGCAATAGACACTAACAAGCTTAGAGAGTCCCTTGATTTGCCCATTTCCATCCCCAATTTGGGAGAGAAAGAAATTGACGACTCTCTTTCCACGATCACGGAGAATATTACTGGGCTAGCTTCCGTAGTTAGTTTTTTTGATGAAAATGATCCGTCTCCTAACCAAATTAAGCGTGTGCAAGGCAGATTATATCACTTTTCAAATAGAGTTAATGATCTGTTGTCTCTGAAGGTGAATGACGTTCAGAGGAAGCAAGCTAATACGCTCCTTGAAACTATTTCTGAATTGTCTAATAAGGTCACTCAATTGCTAACCGGCGAAGTTCCTCCCAAAACTGATCAACCCGCCACGGTGAATGTAGGTAACGAGGAAGAGCCTCCTCAGGGAGAAGTCAATAGGATAACCGTTGCTGCTCAAACTATCTCTGCCCCATCGAACAACGAATCTGAACGCCGTGCGTCATTGGGTAACATCCGCTCTGAATTAACTTCCTTGCCATTGAAACCTTTACCTACTATGTCGCCCGGGTTTAGCAGCTTGCCTCATCCATTGGCAATGTTGCTCAGAGGTATATCCAAGTTTTCCGTTAATACCACCAGTGACGTAATTTCATTTTTAAGATTTCTAGTGGAATTTCAGGATCATGCCCTTGTGTTTTCTCTTTCCCCATGTCAAATTTTGCAAATTATCTATCCTTATGCTATTGGGGTTCTCTCAGATAAAATAGTAAGAGCCATAGCTGAACAGTCATCTATCGAAGATTTCCATGCACATCTGCTTGCAAATTTTATTCCTGCCCGCGCGAGGTCATCTCTTATTCAGAAATACTATTATCGGGTACAGCGCTTGGATGAAAACCTGGCAGACTTCATCCAAGATATTAAGTTTTATACTAGGGTGTTTGCTCTCCACTTCCCTGAGGATCAGATCGTGCAAGCTATTATCGAAGGGATTTCACCACCCTACAGGTCATATTTGTGTTTCGCGGCGTGCCCGCAAACCTTCTCTGAACTGGAAGCATTAGCCGTCTCTGCGGAAGGAGTTAGGTATGCCGATTCCTTGCGTGTGGCAAAAGAACCCCCGCCTTCTTTTAGTAATACTCGGCTTCCACCTCGCCGATCAGTCACCCCTCGTAAATGTTATGCTTGCGGGTCGCCTGACCATCTGCGGAATAAGTGTCCTCTGATCAAGTCAAGTGGGACAAGGAATGGAGCAGGGTCATCACAAGGCTGTTTTAAGTGTGGGGCCTTCTCACATATCGCCAAGAATTGCCCAAACTCAAATAGCACCCCCTCCTGCTCAACTTCTGGTGCAAATTCCAGCTATGCCAATAATAAAAAGTGACTAGTGGCGTCGGCTGAGCCGACTAATCCATCTTCCCGAGACTTAGCCCCTAGTAAACAGGTTGTAAATGCAGAGAACGACCAGCCTTCAAATTCATCTTTTGAATGCCCTAAAGAGTGTCTTAGGATTGCGGCGGATACCCCCGCACCTGTTCCTTTTCTTAAGATTGAGTTAAATAACGAGCCTATAACAGCTCTCTTAGATTCAGGCAGTGTTTGTTCCATTATTTCGGCTGATTGGTATTCTAAATTGAAATCTGTTTGTAAACTCCCTGACTATGACTCATCTCCTGTTAAATATGTTTCGGCTAATTCATCTCCATTAGAAATTCTAGGTTCCTTACATGTCAAAATTCGGGTTTTTAAATTTACATGGAAGATCAAATTGTTTGTGGCCAAGCGTTTGTCTTGCCCCATCATATTGGGAGCGGACTTCATTTCTCACACTGGTCTTGTGCTCGATCTCCAGAGTAGGTCGTGCACATTCAAATTTGCGTCCAATTGTAGAATTCCCTTGTTAAAGTGTAATTCTGTATCATGTTCATCTATTTCGCCTACCCAGGATGAGATGTTGTTAGACCTTAGACATCTACCTGAGGAGCAGGCTGATAGTATTCGGAAACTGTGTCAGTCGTTTCCCGAGGTGTTCTCTGATACTCTTGGTGTTACTGACCTTATTGAATACAAAATTGAGGTCACGGATTCGATTCCTGTCCGTTTTCCACCGTATAGGCTATCTCCACCTAAAATGAAGGCTCTGAAAGAAATCATCGATCAGATGTTGAAGGATGGTATTATTAGGCCCTCTAAGTCAGCGTATTCTTCGCCTATTTTTCTAGTCCCGAAGCCCCAAGGAGGCTTCAGGCCTGTCATTGATTACAGGGCTCTCAATCGGAAGGTGGTGTTGCAATCTGTGCCCCTTCCCGACCTTCATTCTTGCTTTTCATGGTTTCGTAAGGCCAAGTTCTTCACCATCTTGGACTTGAATCAGGCCTATAATCAAATTCCCCTTGCCGAAGAGTCTAAACATCTTACAGCGTTTGCCACGGACTGGAACTTATACGAATACAACCGCGTGCCTTTCGGGCTCCCCACGGGGGCAGCTGTGCTCACTAGGCTACTAGATAGGGTCTTTTCCGACATCAAATTTGAGTATTTATATCACTACTTGGATGATGTCGTCGTATTTTCCGAGACTTTTGAAGAACACCTAGATCATCTGCGAGAAGTTCTGAATCGCCTTCGTAAGGCTGGGTTAACTGTCAAGTTGTCCAAGGTTGCCTTTGCTAAGCCCTCAATGTCATTCCTAGGGCATATTGTGTCACCCGATGGGGTAGCTGTCGATCATTCTAGAACACAGGCCATCCGTGATTTTAAACCTCCCAAGGACATTAAAGGTATCGCCAGGTTCATTGGCATGGTGAATTTCTTCAGGAAGTTCATTCCTAATTTTGCTAATAGAGCGGCGCCCTTAAACCTTCTCCGTAGGAAAGGCATCAAATTCGAGTGGGGACCGTCTCAACAAGCCGCTTTTGAAGACCTTAAATTAGCTCTCTGTAATGCCCCTGTACTTGCTATGCCTGATTTCTCGAAGAAATTCATCGTCCAAACGGATGCGTCGTCGTCAGCTGTAGCTGCAGTCCTTCTTCAAGAGACTGAACTAGGGAGGCGACCCATCGCCTATGCGTCTAGGACATTGTCGGCTCAAGAAGCCAAGTATTCCATCTATGAGCTCGAAGGTTTGGCAGTCTTATTTGCCTTAGAAAAGTTCCGTCTCTATCTGGAACACGTTAAATTCGACCTGGAGACAGATAATCAAGCCTTAAGCTGGGTCTTAGGTAGGCCGCGTCGTACTGGTCGTATAGCCCGCTGGGCTATTCGTATTTCCGCCTTCCAGTTTGATGTTAGACATATCAGAGGTACCGAAAATGTTGTTGCTGATGGACTCAGCCGTATGTTTCATAACGACGTAGAGACCCACGAACCGGTCGACAGTTCATCACCTTCTGAGTCCATACTATCTGGTGTTAATGCCATCTTAACAGATGCTCCCATGCTTTTTAGGGATATTGAGAAATACCAACGTGAAGATCCTACGCTGGCTCCGATAATGGAAACCCTTTCTTCTGGGGAACATGTCGTCCCTTATGTTCTGAGGAATGGTGTTTTATGTTGCCCTTCGAGGCATGATAAGTTGATGAAAGTTGTTGTTCCAGCGGTTCTTGTACCTATGATCTTCAAATACTATCATGAGACCCCATTGGGGGGGCATCTTGGAATCTTTAAAACTCGTGAAAAGATTCGTGAAATGTTCATATGGAAAGGTATGGACGGTGAAATTCGGGAACTTGTAAAAGCTTGTAAATCTTGTTTGATCAGTAAACCCACCATGTCCACTAAAGTAGGCCTTTTGTCTTCTCATCAAGCGTCGCGCCCCATGGAACGCCTGTATATTGATTATGTGGGACCCTTCCCCCAGTCAAAGGGTAATGCCAACAAGTTCATCTTTGTGTGTGTAGATGGTTTTACAAGATTTTCCTGGTTATTTCCGACTAAGCTGGCTACCGCTCAGTCAACCATTACTTGCTTAAATTCTATTTTCGCTTCTTTTGGTCCGTGCCAATACATTGTATCTGATAATGCTAAGGCTTTTACATCTAATTTATTTCGTAAATTCTGTTTTGACTTGTCCATCTCTCATGTAACTACTTCCGCTTATTACCCTCAACCATCTCTGGCTGAACGGGTTAACCGTAATCTCAGGTCCGCACTTATTGCCTATCATCATGAAGATCATTCTAGGTGGGACACGTCCCTGCATTGGTTAGCTTTTGCTTTGAATTCGGCGGTCCATGAATCACACAAATTTACTCCAGCTTCTTTGATGTTCAAGTTTGTTCCCAACTCGCCGCTCTCTAACCTCTGGTCTTTGAATGACATTCTACCCGAGACAATAGATCCGGATAACATTAAAGATCTTTGGAAGAAGGCTAAAGCCAATCTTAAAGTGTCTCATGAAAAGGTTAGGGAAAGGTATGATCGTGGACGGAGACCCACCACTTTGAAGGTAGGTGACCAGGTTATGGTCAAAAATTTTGTTCCCGCGGGCAAGCTTGCCCCCAGATTTCATGGGCCTTGTATCATTCTCGATTTTCTTACGCCGGTTACCTTATTGCTAAGTAATCCAGCCACCGAGAGGATATTTAGAGTTCACCTGTCCCAGGTGAAACCGGTGTAATTTCTGTGTTAACTTGCTTCATATTATTTTGAAAGGATATGAAGGTTATATTTTTTTTGAGTTTCACTTTTAAGGCATTCTGCCCCTTCTGTAATATTTTGGTTCTAGATGTAAGCCTTGTGTAAAACCTGCCCCGACCCGTTAAACTGCCATCCTGTTCTTGCCACGGCCATTACCACGCTCCCGTCTCCTGCTCCACCTTACACTGTGGCTTCATTATAGTAAATGCCATGGATATCTACACGCCGCTGGCCCCTCAACCTCTCCACAAGCCTGTACCCTCAAAGAAGATGATAGTCCAACACAATTCTGCCGCCTAGCTTCAATGTTTCAGCGCCCCCGCAGCCGCGCAGCGCCGTGCAGCGACTGGGGAGGGGGATGGGCCCCCTCCTCTCCAGCGAGGACGACATGTGCACGGCGAGCCGGAGCTCTCCTCCCGGCCAAGGCTGATGTGCGGCGCACGACCTGCTACATGCCCGCAGCCTGTATCTGTTCACCGCGGGCGCGGCGTACTTCAACACCTCTGCTCCCCTCATAGTGCGGGCGAGCGGTATCTCAGGGTACTTGAGGGGTCCGAGCGGCCTCCGTTGGACGCAAGCTGCAACGGCCGGTCTGGCCATCCGACTCAATCTACATCAACTACATGGACAGTCACCATAAGCAATAACTACACTTGGGAATTCAACAACAATATTTGGTGGACATTGCAAAATTTTTCTTCACCTTTAAGTATTAAAAGTTTATCTTCAGAAATTCAAATTCTACAAACATAAAGACTTTCATTCACCTGCAACAACAATATTTTGAAACTGAATTAAGAAATCTTGTAAATGCTTCTGCTATCTATCTTCGTATCAACATCATTACTTGGACTTTGTTTCAAACTGATTTCATGTGTCACCCCTGGAGGAACTTTTGGGGGGGGGGAGGTCTGTACCGGGCGGTACACCTCTACACCGTTTATTTAAAAGTTGCGCCAGTTGAAACTCCTCTTCTGGAGGAAGGTTGAACTTTATCTATTCTATTAATTCTCTACTTTCTCAGAAGATGTCACCACGTGGCAAATTTTGAGTTTTTGAACTGTGTCACTTTTGATGTGTTTTGTTTCGCTTGAAGTAAGAAGTGTGAACTTTCTCTTCTAGAGGACACTACTGAAGATCAACAATAGTGCAACCTAGTGCGGAGTCAAAGAACTATTTTGTTGAAGAAATTTTTATTTCAAATGTTTGTTCTTTGCTAAATTTCTTTCTGTTATTGTTTAAGTTGGCTGTATACCCCTCTCTTTCCCCTTGTTTTGCATGTAGCCAATCCCGAATTTCTTAAATTAATTTCTATCCAATCAGATGTATCTTCCCCCAACTTGAATCGATTGCGGGGTCCTATCCAATAAAAACATTGTGGGCGGGTGTTTTCATTCCCCTAACGCCTAGAAACTTCCGCGAGAGTATATAAACTGCTGATTTTGGGGTCTCCGGGCCACTTCTGTTCCATCTTTCAGTGTATTAAGTACATAGCAGGAGGCGGGAAGCGCCTCTTTCTTCTTCAGCCGTTCAACACCAGGTAATGGCCTATTAATAACTTCTTTTCTTGCTAGGTCGGCAGTTTAACACTCGCGGCGGGTTCGAAGCATTTCCATCATGTAACCTTTTCCTAAAATGTAATTACTCTTTTCATCTTTTTCTTGTAAAGCTACATATTGGGATAGAGAGTGCTAACCCTCTCGAGCTCCCACTCACATTTGTTTTGAGGTGAACTTATTTTTTTCAAACTATTCTTCGTTTATGTAATGTAAAGTGTTCTTCTCTAAGTCACCTCTGTAGTATGGGATTAGCCCTTGCGTTAGCGGCCCAGAGCCAGATTAGGTTTTAAAAACAAAGTGTATTAGGAGTGCAAGTTCGCCTCCTCTCAAATTGTTATTTTAGAGGTCATGTAATCAACCTTCTTTTCATGGAATAGACCTCAGTAGGTTGGGTATTTTACCCCTGTGAATACGTCCTTAGAGGACAGCTTGAAGGTAGAGTGTGGTGTGGCCTTGTGATAGGCTTACAATTTTGAGAGCGGATCGCTCTTTGAAATTTGTTTCTGTATGCCTCGTGCAGGCTTTATGTGTAATGTTTGGAGCCAGTGCTCCTGGGCATGAATGGGGCTTTCTGCCCCTTGGCTAAAATTTTTTTGGAGTAAGGCGGGGCTGATGGCCCAAGAGTTATGAAGTAAGGGCACTGAGCCCGAATCCAGTAATATTGTACCTACATTTTTGCTACTCTATACCTGTTATGATTGTTATCTCTTGTTTTTGAAAAGAAAATATAACCTAGTTAAATTTTAAATTAATTTTACATTGCACGTTAAATTCGTAGCTTGAAACCCATTCACACCCGCACCTTCTTTCACCTCTACCTACCACGGATATCTCCGTAACAATAATAATTAATATTAATAAATACGTAAGTTTTATCATTATAATAATAATTGTATATATTTTGTGTTTTTTGTCATTACTGTTTCCTGTTATCACTAATCTCACTATCATTGACAAGTTTACGCTACGTAAACATTACTGTAGATATACAAGCTTGTTTTTTAAGTGATTTGATAGAATCTGAGGATGTTCTTGTAGAACGAAACATGTCATTCTTTGTATGTTAGTGTGTGTTTTACAGATATGTTTATAGTGTTTTAATTTACAGTGTATTTGCTGTGTATATGACAGACTGAAAAGCCTTTGTTACATTTATAGTGACCTTTGGTACAAGGGGCCCTGGGTTCGATTCGCAGTCGGGTCGGGGATTTTAACTTTCATTAGTTAATTCCTATGGCTCGGGGGATGGGTGTTTGTGACGTTTTCAGCATTAGATTCAATCTTAGGTAGGGTACCATTCTCACAGTCGCGCAGGTCGCTTATGTGGCGTCAAATCGGAAGACCTGCACCAGGCCTCTCCAAAGGCTACACGTCATTATTATTACAAAAGTATGCTGTGCTTAATAAGTGCTTACTTTAGTCATATATACTCCGTGCTTGGGAATTTCTGGTAAAACTGCCCTGTGTCTTGCGATCAGCGTTCGCATTCTACAAAAATCATATCTAAACCCAGAGACAAAAAATTTTTAGACAATGATCATAAATCATAATTCAATATTCAACATTCGGGCCATACTTGATGTTAAAAGTATTAGTGTAACGAATATCACTGCAAAATATGTGTCTATAAGGAGATGGTCTGGAGACGACTTAAAATTGTCTCTAGTTTGATTCCCATTTCGCTTTGTTTCACACTCTTGACTTCTATCTAACGAATGGTTATTAGCTACGAGTTACATGGGCAAGAATGTATTTACTTCGGAGACAGCTGAGGTGGTATGACATCACGTGATTTGTGGTACCTGGTAAGAGCCGTGCAATGAGCGACTCTGTACTCATTCCATCAGGTTATATCTCTACTCAGCTTGTTTGGTTCAGAGAACGAGCCTTTTGCTTGAACGAATAGATATACACTCATAAAAAACGATGGAATGATAGTACCTCATGAAAAACACTCCTAGGTGTCAACATAAGGAATGATCTTCAGTGAGGTAATCATATTAACGAGGTTCTTCAAGAAAAATTACAGATCTCTTCACATGGTTATGAGAGTATTTAGGCGTTGCTGTGAGGATGTAAAGGAGAGGGCGTAGAAGTCTTCGGTAAGATCGCAGTTACAGTATTGTTCCAGTGCATGGAACCACTACCAGGACTACTTGATAAGAGAACTGAACACACACACACACACAAAAAAACTGAAGGAAAGCAGCACGATTTGTTCTGGGCAATTTCTGGCAAAGGAGTGGTGTTACGAAAATGTTGCAAACTTTAAGCTGGGAAGACTTCAGAGTAAGGAGAAGAGATACTCGACTGTGGTATGTTTGGAACTGTCAGTGGAGAGTTGGCGTGGAATGACATTAGTAGACGAATAAGCTTGAGCTGAGCTTTCAAAATTAGGAAAGATCACAATATGAAGATAAAGCTGGAATTCAAGAGGACAAATTGGGGCAAATATTCATATATAGGGCGAGGAGTGCGGGATGTGAACACATTATAAAGGGAAATGTTCGATAAATTTCCAAGTTATTTGAATTTTTTCGTGTGGCTATTTCTAGCAGAGTGTAGCCCTTGTAAGGCAGACCCTCCGATGAGGGTGGGCAGCATCTGCTACGTGTAGGTAACTGCGTGTTATTGTTGTGGAGAATAGTGTTGTGTGTGGTGTGTGAGTTGCAGTGGGGTGTTGGGGACAGCATAAACACCCAGCCCCCAGGCCATTGGAATTAACCAATGAAGGTTAAAATCCCCGACCCGGTCGGGAATCAAACTCGGGACCCTGTGAACCGGAGACCAGTACGCTGACCAGTCGACCAACGAGTCGGACATTTGAAAATATTTAAGAAAACGCCAGGTAAACAATTGATAGGGAATCTGCCACCTGGGCGACAGCACTAAATGCAGATCAATGACGACTGATTGATAAATGAACGAGTGTGGATAGACTGGAACAGACTCATTGCTGCTCAGTCGATACGGGCAAGATCCGACCAGTGAGCAGTGTGAGTAAACCTGAAGTCGAAACTCGGTAACAGACTCGGTATACTAGGCCGCTAAGTTGTACAGTCACTCAGTGGATGATCAAACTGCTATCTGTTGCCTTCTTTTTGCTTCACGTGTGTGTGTGTGTGTGTGTGTGTGTGTGTGTGTGTGTGTGTGTGTGTGTGTGTGTGTGTGTTATGAGTGTTACATGCAGTGGCTGTACAAGAAAGACGTTCGGAAAACCAACGCATGTGGCAACAGTGAACCAATGAGTGAATCATGTGAACTTCCAAGTTGCTCGATCTGTCCAGACTCTTTTCTGCTCATTGTGACCTGACTGCATGGACAGTTCCGTAGACATATTTTTTCAGTGAAGTTGAGCGCCTTTTCGACTTTGGTCCTTCGAAATACTCAATGAACAGTGTTCGAGCACGTAGTTCTGAATGAGTCCTTCTTGAAAATAAGTTCGTGCGACTCTGGACGTCATTTTGCAAAGCTCTAGTACCTGGTGTAGTGGGTAATCGTATTTGGGGCAAGGTGTAGAGTAGACACTGTCTCTCATAATTTACGAAAAAAAAAAAAAAAAAAAAAAAAAAAAAAAAAAAAAAAAAAAAAAAAAAACTCGCCGTTCCTCAGATTCGTATCATTAACATATTTCCAAAAAGTCTTACAACACAAGTTTAAATCAAGCTCACAACGCTTGGGAGTCTGAAAACTAGCTCTCAGCGGTTGAGATTCTCAGGCGAACAAAAAAATATTCTCAAAATTGAAAGCAAATCGGAGCTTTGTGTTTTCCGATCACTTCAAGGTCGGTCACTGCCTTTTGAAGACAGTTCTAGCTCTAGCTCTGCCATACACGCGCCTTCTTGCACGTGAAACCGTTCGTTCAAGTGTGCACACTGGAATTGCTTAGCAGAATCATGAGGCACGAACTTGGGCATGCGTGTGAGGGGCATGCGAAGCAGGAATTCCTAATGAGCATATAAAGACGCACTGTGAATGAATGACGTCTGATTAGCGCTGTGTTCAACTCTGCTTTCTGAATTCATCATAGATTTATCACTGGACAATTGATATTAGTAACAATCATCATCATCATCATCATCATCATCATCATCATCATCGCTGTTGTTGGAGGAGTTGTCGTCGTCGTCGTAAGGGACATATCTTGTTAGAGATTAGCCGTGCCTTTCCTTAGAGTCAAGATGGCAGAGCGCTGGTTTTCTGAGTCTTACTTGGTGGATTTTTGGTGGATTTGATCTCGGCTCAGCCCGGTGGTATTTCAAGGCATCAATTCGGTAGATTTACTACCACTTAATAGAACTCCGGTGAGACAACATCTCGTCACTTCGGCGCCTCCAGAAACAGTAAGAGTAACTACTTGGACGTATTACTATTATTATTATTATTATTATTATTATTATTATTATTATTATTATTATTACTTTACTCAGAAGAAGAGTTTCAAATGAAAAACCATTTTAAAAAAGTACCGTACGGTATTATTGACTTTTCCAAGGCTATAGTCCACCTCCAAAGCCTAATGGTTAGCATTATTAACTGCCGTCCTCGGGGGACAGAGTTCGATTCCCGGTACCGCCAAAGATTTAAAAAGCTCGTACGAGGTTAAAATGGCACATGCAGCTTATCTCCATTGGAGATGTTCCTGAAAACAGCTGCACCACCTTGAGACGAGGATATGAGTTTATTTACCAGACTATATAGAAACATATACGACCTAAGCATATTGCTATAAACGTGAGACCACTTGTCCATTAAAAACATCGAATGCTGATATAAGATGGTACAGTAACTTAACCATCAATTTCATACTAATATTTGGTTTATGATGCAAATAACAGTTAAAAGTATAGTCTTTCAGCTACTAACCATTACGTTACGGAGGTGGACGATAATTTGGTACCGGGCGAGTTGACCGTGCGGTTAGGGGCGCGCGGCTGTGAGCTTGCATCCGGGAGATAGTAGGTTCGGATCCCACTGTCGGCAGCCCTGAAGATGGTGTTCCGTGGTTTCCCATTTTCACACCAGACAAATACTGGGGCTGTACCTTAATTAAGGCCACGGCCGCTTCCTTCCAACTCCTAGGCCTTTCCTATACCATCGTCGCCATAAGACCTATCTGTGTCGGTGCGACGTAAAGCCACTAGCAAAAAGATAATTTGGTAAAAGCATTTCAAATATTTCAAATTTCAATATCTCAAAAAGCGTAAAGGTTCGAAGAATATCAGACCAGTAATACATTAAATTTCGAAAACTTAATTCTTTTTTTTTGGTTATAAATAATTCAAATGAATCGACATCCGTGAGGATCCTTGTTCTAAGAAGTTGATTTGGGAAGTTTGGTGCCTCTGCATCCTCCCATCCTTATTTGGCGCTTACAAAACTTCCAATAGCCAAAAACCAAATCACGTCCTCGGTACGCCGTACGTGGCTGAACAGTTACAAACCCTTTTAATTCAAATCTCCGTAAACGAATTTGATGATGATGATGCTTGTTGTTTAAAGGGGCCTAACATCGAGGTTATCGGGCCCTAATGGTACGAAATGAAATAACAAAAAAATCAAATTCATCCACTGACCAAAATAAAATTTAAAAAACATTGTCATGAAGAATGACTGGATGGACGTGAACCCTACAAAAAAAAAAAAAAAAAAAAAGTGGATCAGACTCAAAAAGAAGGTAGTTAATTAGAGTATTACTGACACCAAGGGACCATTTATAAAGCACAATGATGCTTGATGTCTGAACGGGTGCTAAATTCACGTCTAAGGCTCCACAGAATGGTACATGTCGCGAGTAAAGTAGAACCATGGTATTAGTCATTTTGGGGTACTGATCAAAAGTAGCGAGGACTCACGGTGGTCCACACAAGATGGTACTACTCACAAGTATTGCAGTTCGTACAGGGAACGCAGACCTATGGTGTTTCTCACACAATGGCGCCACTCATAGCCAACGCAAACCGGTAAGGTTCCTCAACTAGGTGTACTAGTCACGGGCGCCGGTATTCCCGTGGTGTTCCTCGCATAGTGGGTACCAATCACAGGCAACACTGACCCACGGTGCCGCTCATATAGCGGTACAACTCACAGGGTACGCCCAGACCCGCGGTGTTGCTCACATGGGTACAACGCACGGGTACTGGAATCCACCAGGCCAGGCTTTTTACTGCAACTAATCACAAACCTATTTCGTACCAATTTAGTGATACTACTCGCAAGTGCATGCAACCCATGGTGTTCCCCGCATGATGGTACGAATCAAGAGTAGTTTCATGGTTCTAATTCAATCATCCCTTGGTCGCCCCTTGTAGTCGCCTCTTACGACAAGCAGGGGATACCGCGGGTGTATTCTACATGTGCGTCCCCCACCCGCAGGGGGTGTAAACGAATTTGTGTAGCTCTAGTTTGTCAGTATTACATAGATGCGCGGCATCGTGTCCGTCTATCATATGGACCTTCTCTCTGAAAGAACACGGCAGGAGAAATAATTAAAGAAGCGTATTATTAATGCAGTACTATCATTTTGTTGAACTAGCAGTGTGTGACAGTCCCTGATGGGTTAATTAAAGCAAACAAACTCTCTACTCTCACATAAAGTAGCGGCTACAATGCCAGCTGGTCCATCAGTGACTAATCGGACTTCAGGTACTGTGTAGAGATGAGAAGAATGCAAGAATGGGGAATGTGGCCTGCAAGCACGAAATTCCTGTTCTGCCCAGACAGATCGGCTCTTATCTGCTACACGAAAACATTGACTGACACTTTGCAGTTTGCTGAATTACAACTGACTAGAGCGAAGAGCTGCCAGTAAAAGATAATATAAAGTCGCCTTGATAGTAGCGGAGTTGCTATGGTAACCATTGCGTCACTGACTCTGCTAGTAAAGACCCCTTCGTCCCGTGCCTCACCGGGCATGTGCATTCTTCTGATCTTCCAACAGTACTTACACAGTCAGTTATTGGTTTACCCTTAACAATTTGTTCGACAGAAAGAACATAAATGAGTAGAATAAAAGGTTTTAAAATTATGAGTTGGAAAAGGGCTGGCCGTGTACAGTTTCCCGTCGAAGCAAGTGCCTGCCGAGAAAGGACTAAATAAACTATATTCCCGTAAATTATTTCATGAGTTTGTTAACGTGAAGTTTTCCGTTCAAAATCCTATTTCTGCGTACGCCAGGTGCCATAGGAATATATTCAAGTGTACTTATACGACGACAGAAATATAGGCAACACTCCACCTCTCCCAAATCCGCCTCTTCAGTTTATGGTTCCATTTGTTGGGGATCTACACATATATTAAAATACGGCATTTACCACAAGCGACTAAATAGATCAAATGTTTCAACGAGACATATACGACTTATGCATGACTCTTTGGTGACAGAGATCAGTAACCTAACGCACAATCAGTAGTGACAGTGTAATAAGGTATGTATTCGAACACGAATTTTATGGAAAACAAAATAAATAATGTTATTGGCTTTACGTCCCCCCTAACTATTTTTACGGTTGTCGGAGATGCAGAGGTGCCATATTTTAGTCCCGCAGGAGTTTTTTTACGTGCCAGTAAATCTACCGACACGAGGCTGGTGTATTTGTGCACCTTCAAATACCACCGGACTCAGCCAGGATCGAACCTGCCAAGTTCGGGTCAGAAGACCAGCGCCTCAACCGTCTGAGCTACTCAGCCCGGCTTTGTTGGAAGCAATTTTATATCTAGAAAAATTCAGGAACACTAGCAAGACTGTTTGATCACTGCTGGACTTCGAAGGGACTTCAGAAAACGCTGTGTTGTCGCTTCACTCAATTTTTTTAGAACGGAAATGAATTTGTCAAATTGTTAATACTTGTGATAAATTAACATGGCAACAATAGTGTGTTAAACCTCTTAACAGCTATAAAAATTTCAGAATATTAGCATATAGAAGTCGTAAGTTTGAAGCTTTACTGCTGTATGTTGGGTATTCAGCCCGAAGGCTGGTTTGATCCTCCACAGCGATGCCAACAGCTGTCATAGATGGCCTAAGCATCCCTGAGGAGGCGTACTAGGGAAATGAAGAGTGGGTTAGTTTCCCGTTGCTTTCCTCACCGAGCTAGAAGTTTCTCACGTATCAGTCTGCCAAGCCCACTGAAATGTACGCAACAACCGACCCTATGAGTGATATTTTCATACCATTCATAACAGCGACTGGCTGCATAAGGAATGGTAGTACTAGCATCGCTCATACCTTAGTCACTTTCATATTGCCAAAGCTAAGGATGAGACTGAGAATGAAAGTAACAAATTTATTCCAGCCCGTACCAGAAGACATGGTGCACTGTAAACACTACATTCTGCCAGCTAAGGCAGACTGCTGTATGAAGACTATCTATAAATTGAAGAAAGACACAGGCTACTAAGAAAGAACTACTTATTAGTGTTGTCAAAAGAAAGTCTACAAATATAAGTTATCTCATTTCCAAAGCCATAATAAACCAGGTACTAGAAGTACTAGAAGAAATTAAAAATTGTTAAGAGTTTCCCACAGACTGAAACTTAATCAGTGTCTCCAGTGCAGCAGATGCGTATAGTTCTTTGACATTACGTATCAGACTCTTTTCATATAAATGTAAGCGACTACGTTCACGAATGCAAGCCAAGAGTGTGTAGAACTGTGCAAAGAGTTTCTGCTGTCATTGCAGCATTGGCAAGGCATTGCGTTATTTTCCCGGTGTTTTAGGAGCCTTACATTGCACTCACATAAGAATATATTGAAGTGAAGTCCGTTCTTTTATTTTTCAAGCACGCTCGCAAACTTTAAAATTAAATCTATGATATGATTGTCTCCTATTCATTATAATAACGGCTCTGTAGCCTCTTACTACACATGTTTATGACTTAGCGGTCTCCGCTAACCATATCCTATAATAACCTCAACCATGTGTGACTAAATACAGCTCCAATATACCGCTCCGAGCCCTTTATGCAAAGCAACAAAAGACGATCACTGCCAAACGGGTTCAGAAATCTCACGAAGCAGGTATTAATTTGGCTTTAAAAATAAATTGTCTCGTAACAATTTTTCTAACTGCCCTTTCTTGCAACAATATTTGGTCATACTCCATGTACAAATGAACATTCCCAGCACACATGCACAAATATGCATTGTCAGTGCAAAGTACTTGTAAGAAATAAAAACCAAATTGTTCACATTCATCAAGTACATATAACAAATGTTGGAAATGTGTTCGTGAAACAGGGGACTTTTAACCGAAGTGTTAGATTAATAATTATTGTTAGTTAACATTTGCGAAGTAAAATTTAGCACAGAATGGAGGAAAAGGGGTACAACTGTTATTTGCTTCATAAACCAAGTATTAAGATGGTACCATCTTACATCAGCACTCAGTTTTTCAATGGACGAACTGGTCTCATAGTAATACACCTGTATGTTTCTATTTGTGCATATTGTCGTACGGCTCTTTGGCTGAAAGGTCAGCGCAGAGCTTAGAATCCCAGGTTCGATTCCCGACCGGTCTGGGATTTTAACCACGTTTGGTTATTTTTGTTTGCTCGGGGGCTGGGCGTTTGCGATCGTCTTAATACACATCTGCATTTGCATACGACACCATCACACTACAAACAACCAGAGACCCATACAATAGTGAATACATCGCTCCACGTGCGGTTGTCGTTAAGAAGAGCACCTGGCTGTAAAATTAGACAATCCACGTTAGTACCGATATCAGATAACTGGAAAAGGTCAGAAAAGAAGGAAAATAAGAAGAAGTGTGCATACTGTTATTAATTTAAAAATCACTTAACTAAAAATGTCGATCTCAGAGGTAATAGTTGCCGTGTCCTATTTCGAAGATAGTGGTTCGATCCTGACTGACGTCGATTCAGTTTGAGGGTGTTTAAATGTGATATCTCCGTGCCGATGGCTTCCAGGACTGGAATAACTCCAGCGGCAGGAAATTCCGATTCAGTGACATCTCTTAAGATCTATAGTTTGCCGCGCTGAGTGGTTCAGACGGTTAAAGCGCTGGCCTTCTGACCCCAACTTGGCAGGTTCGATCCTGGCTCAGTCCGGTGGTATTTGAAGGTGCTCAAATACGTCAGCCTCGTGTCGGTAGATTTACTGGCACGTAAAAGAACTCCTGCGGGACTAATTTCCGGCACCTCGGCGTCTCCGAAAACCGTAAAAGAGTAGTTAGTGGGACGTAAAACAAATAACATTATTAGATCTATAGCAACTGAAAAGGAGTTAAGAACGAGCAAAATAATACTGCATGGCCTAAATATTCTTATGTATGTGAATGTATTGTACCATATACGCACACTCTTACGTTGAAATGGAACCAAACTTGGAATTTCACGCCGTATTTAGGTAATATTAAAAATAATCGTTCCATACAACTTTAAAGGACAACCGAAAACTGAATAAAGATCAGCACTTCACTGAAATACGACCACCAGTCAGTGAAAAAACGCAGAAAACGTTTGCCCTAGATCAAAATGCTTTCGTCTGAAAATTTTAATATTCAGAACATTTTTCGAAAAACTTCAAAGAACATGACGTTGTAACGATATTCTTTGAGGTAGATGTTCATCGTAGATAAAATGAACTGACATATCCCTTTCCAATTATCACATTAGAGAAAGAGACGATTTTTCTTTTCATCCTTCCCTGTAACGTGGGAAACTGCTAATAGATTGTTAACAAAGTCCCTCATCCTTGAGTAAGAGAATATTTATAGACTTTGACGGGTGAACGATCCCGGGAAACCTGACTTGTACGACTTATCGGGGATTTCTCTTTTTTATGATCGGCTTTACGTCGCGTCGACATACATAGGTCTTATGACCAGGACCATATAGCACTATATGGCCCTGTCTTACGGCGACGATAGGATACAGCAAGGGGTGGGAAGGAAGTGGCCGTGCCTTAATTAAGGTACAGCCAGGAGTGAAAACGGGGAACCACGAAAACTATCTTCAGGACTGCCGACAGTGGGGTTGCAAACCACTATCTCCCGAATGGAAGCTCACGGCTGCGCGCCCCTAACCGCACTGCCAACTCGCTCGGTTTACAGGGGATTGAAGGAAATACTTCAGCACTATCGGAACTTCAGGCATGCAGTAACCACCTCTGTAATACAAGAAATGCGCAATGAAGTCTCACAGTGTACATTTCTTTTCTAACTTGGATCGCAAAACTAAACAAATCTTCTTAGCCCATATTGACATTAGAAACTCCAACGGCTAGGGATATTTACAACGCTGCAGAACAACACTGCGCAATGCTAGTAGGAAAAGAAACACAGCTATTGACCCTCTTACAGTCCAATACAGTGCTATGCTTACATCCTATCAAAAACCCAACCCCATGGCGCAACAATCGCAAAGGGCCATGTCCTACCAAGCGATCTCCGCTCAGCCCGAAGGCGTGCCGATTACGAGGTGTCGTGTGGTTCGAACGACGAATCCTCTCGGCCGTTATTCTTGTCTCCCTAGACTGGGGCCGCCATCTCACTGTCAGATAGCTCCTGAATTGTAATCACGTAAGGCTGAGTGGCCTGGAACCAGCCCTCAGATCCAGGTAAGACTCTCTGGTCTGGCCGAGAATCGAACCCTCCGCCTCCGGGTGAGAGGGAGGCACGCTAACCCTACACCGCGCGGCCGACCACCGTACGAGACAACGAAAAAAAGTTAGCCCTGTGTTTCTGTCAAATTAATTCCCGCACTCAATTTTTTTTTTGTGGTAGCGCGATGAAATTAACGAAGGAAGGAAGGAAGGAAGGAAGGAAGGAAGGAAGGAAGGAAGGAAGGATGCTGGACGAACTGAGCACGCCCTTACCGTCTCCGCAAGGCTTCTCGCCTACAGAGACAATCTTCACATTTTGAAATTATTTCTCTCTAATCTTATTAATGGTATGAAAATGAGGACGTCAGTTCGACCATATACTATACACCATTTCGATAGGCTAAATACGACGAGGACCGAGAGATGGCCTTGTGGTTGGGGTCGCGTAGCTGTGGGCTTGGATTCAGAAGAAGGTGGGTTCGTATCCCATCGTCGGTACCTCTGAATATGGTTTTCAGTCGTTTCTCATGTTCCATAATTAAGGTCAGGGCGGCTACTTTCCATTCCTAGTGGTTTCCCATTTTCACACAAGGCAAATGCTGGGACTGTACCTTAATAAAGGCCACAGCCGCTTCCTTCCCACTCCTAGCCCCTTCCTGCCCCATCGTCGCCAAAAGAGCTATGTGTGTCGGTACGACGTAAAGCAAGTTGCAATTTCCATTCCTAGTCTTCCCCAAACCTTGCTTCGACAAAAATCTTCAATGTGAGAGTGCGACGTGTTACCACTAGCATGTAGGCCTACAGTATATTATAAGAAGGAGACAAAGCTGAACATCACGTTAAGAATTGTCTTTACTTATGAGTGAGTGTGTGTGAGAAAAATGGAAATACATTCCACGGCGCAACAGCCCCGAAGGGCCATGACCTGCCAGGCGACCGCTGCTCAGCCCGGAGGCCTGCTGATTACGAGGTGTCATGTGGTTAGCACGACGAATTCTCTCAGCCGTTATTCTTGGCTTCCTAGACCGGGAGCGCAAACTTTCATTCAGATAGCTCCTCAGTTCTAATCACGTAGGCTGAGTTGACAGCGAACCAGCCCTCAGATCCAGGTAAAAATCCCTGTCCTGGCCGGGAATCGAATCTGGGGCCTCCGGGTAAGAGGCAGGCACGCTACCCCTATACTGCGGAGCCAGCGTGTGTGAGAAAAACCCCTATATTTGTTTCCCTTCAGGATGGTCTCAGGAAGCAGTAGAGACTTCGAGCTGATGAAGTCAACAGCTTAACAGCTATTCAGTATGATCTATGCACGCAAGAATATCGCGTGGTTGCAGTCTTCAAAGAACGAGATAAGAACGCTGACCTACGCAATTACGTAGTTACAGTAATTTAGGGCAGAGCTGGTACAATAATGCATACCAACAACCCACGAGTAAGTTCACTGGAGCAAAGCTAGCGCAGCTTTCCCGCAGCACATACACTGAGGCCACAAGGTAGCAAAGAGCGAGGTTACGCGTTCCCATCCTGTGATCAAGGTTGTGGAATCGAACAATGACACAACTTGAGAAAATGTACGTATCAGTAGCTTTACAGCACGTTAAAGAATTCTTTTACAGGGCAAAATTGCATCATTCTGGTGTATTTTTAAGACTGATAGCAACTGAAGGTTATTGAACACAGCAGTATTATCCAACCTTCCAACACTGTCCTGTTTTGGACGCCGGTGATATCAGTAGCGACCTCAGTTAAAGTAAAATATTCTGAACCATTCTGAGCCGGAGTTTACGTACCGTACTTTCCTTCCAGTGCTATCCATGTCGAATAGTACTTAACTGTTGATATCTCATGATATTCAGTAAGCTCGATTACTTTATTGGCTATTATTATTATTATTATTATTATTATTATTATTATTATTATTATTATTATTATTATTATTATTATTATTATTATTCCGCCAACTGGGCTGTTCACATGGTAGATCCCACGGTGGCGAGGTTGAACCCGCCTCAGTCTAGTGCTAAAAGAACGTCAGTATTGTGTCGGCAGATTGACCGGCACATATAAGAATTCCTCGGGGACACAATTCCAGGCACCTTCGCTTCTCCAGAAACCATTAAATTAATGGGACATAGAACTAGGAACTTCCTAGCCTAGGCTACCGCCCATTCGGTTCAATGGACGGGTGCGGACCTTCATGATCTAAACGGAAATGGTTGTCTTTTGGAACGTTAAACCAACATTATTATTATTATTATTATTATTATTCGTATTATTAATATTACTATTTCTCACCCAACAAAAACGTGTTCGAAATTGCGGGACTGAATGTTAATTAAGGCCAAGGCCACTTCCTTTCCAGGCGTTCCGTATTCTAGAGTAATCGGAAACATCTAGATGCGTTAGTGTTCCAATATTAACTGAAGAAGTCCAAGGTGTTACACGATATAAACCAAATTCCATGGCGCAACAGCCCCGAAGAGCCTTGGCCAACCAAGCGACCAATGCTCAGTCCGAAGACCTGCACGTTATCATGCGGTCAGCACGATGCAACCTCTCGGCAGTTAGTCGCAAGACATAATCTATCAATTTATCTACCTTGACTTAATTGAATATAATTTATCGTCCAATCATCTCATCTTCAATGTACTTCTGTAATCGCACATTTCAAAAGGCCTCAGTTCTCTTTCTTATTCCACCAACTTTTGCTTTTGATCCACTTCCATTCAATGTCAGATCTCAAGCATGTGTCTTTTGAAACAAATTTCTACTGAATACCTGAGGTGAGCAAATTTCTCTTCCTAAGGAAAGTCTTACTTGCTTCTGTTTGTCTACATTGCACGTCCTTGCATCTGCCACCAATAGTTATTTTACTCCCTAAGATACTTCTTTTAAGTTTTAATTAACTGATCTGTTACTTGCTACTTAATGTAAGCTATGTGATACACCTTAATCTTCAGCCCCTTCTTCTTAGATTTATCAGATAACACGTGTCAATGCAGTGTGCGTATTTGTAATTAACATGGGACGGAACCGGTCGTGCCATGCTGGTTTCTACTTTGAACCGAAGAATGAAGCCTCGGCAATGCACTTCTAGGATAGTCGAGAAATAGATTTTAGCCGAAATTAAGTTACCTGAGATTGACTGCATCTCGTCTCAGTCTCTCAAACCAGCGACATAGCCCGGATTCGAACTCTGATCAGCCCAGCAAGAGACAATTAATGTTATTAGCTTTACGTCACACTAACTACTTTTACGGTTTTTAGGAGATGCCGAGGAGCCGGAATTTAGTCTCGCAGGAGTTCTTTTACGTGTCAGTAAACCTACCGACACGAGGCTGACATATTTGAGCACTTTCAAATACCACCGGACTGAGCCATGATCGAAACTGCCAAGTTAGGGTCAGAAGGCCAGCGCCTCCACCGTCTGAACCACTCAGCCCAGCAAGCCTGGGACAAAGACGATAGGCAATTTTCTAACTCCTTCGTTATCTGATTTAAATAACATAAATTCCGCTGTTTTTATTCAACATGTACGCCTACTCCTCGAAAACTGGGTTTCCATCTTCCAGCAATTTCTCCCTGAATTCTGCAGACTCAGACAGACAGACAGACAGACAGACAGACAGACAGACAGACAGACAGACAGACAGACAGACAGACAGACAGACAGACAGACAGACAGACAGACAGACAGACAGACAGACAGACAGACAGACAGACAAGTGGCACAGAAACCTTATGAAAGGATGTCTGGTTTGATTTCAATACGGTTGACTGTAAAAGGAAAAAGGCGCTACTACTTCAAAGGACAGTATAATGAATAGGATGGAGTTCGAGACCCTGTGTTGACACACTTGGTTTGACCAGGGCGCGTCGCATCACGTCACGGAAGCAAGGAAGGAAGGGGAGAGGAGGGCCTGGTAGCTTACAAGCGAACACCTGCGCCTATGTATCAGCAAGCAAAAGCTTTTGTGCGTCTGTAAGCTTAGTTATGCACTCAACTCTGAATAGCATGCCTCCGCGCCCACTCAACCATTGTGTTTCCATGAAATTTAGCAAACAAATTCGCCGCTCCGAAGGACTAGCGGGTAGAAATGACGTAACCGACGAAGTTTCTGGAAATTACTTTATCAGTGGTCTCAATAAGCTTCTAACAGACTGATTGAATATATACGATAATTATTAGCTGGAAATATAATCTCAGGGCCGATGACCTTCGATGTTAGGCCCCTTAAAACAATAAGCGAGCAAAAATATAATCTATTGCATGGTAGCAAAGAGCTCGCTTAGCAAAAACGTCAATTCGCTTCTAAAATACAGTAAAATAGAAATATACAATCCTAAACTCTTCCCTAACTTTGATCTACATTTTCATTTCTTCGTCAAAACACATCGACTGACAGAAAGAATCAGCAGTATAGAAAATTCAAAACTATTTTCATGTAATTTTGAAGAGAAGAGATATGTAACACTTAAAACTTTAAAATGATCAGCTCTCATACAATTACTGACTAACTTTCACTTGCTGCTCAGCCCAAACACGAAATAATTATAGAATAGAACACACCTTTTTGAAATGAAAAGAGACGTCGCTGTTCTGAAACTAATGACTAATGGTCAAAGTAATAAGAGTCGAAAAAAAAATACTGCAAGCTTGCTCTCTCTGCAGGAAATAGAACAGACAGGCTATTACAATATTTCACATTCACTAGCGCACGAGACTGCTGACTACGGTATCTTAAATAAACCCATAGTAACTTAAAATTAGCGATGTAACCTATCCCAGGGTTACGTTTAATTGCATGAGTAGTCGAGCTTCCGCTAAAGATTTCAGAGTACAGTAGATACACTGAGTGTAATCGGCAATCATCTAACCAACTGCAATACCGATTTCCTGCGATAACTCGCCTAAAAGTAAGGTTTTTAGGGTCAGATGGCGCATACGTTTTCGTGGACTTGGCATTCTAATACGTAATAACACCTCTTTGGTTCAGAGAGGAAAGCAACAGGAAAATACACCACTTCTCATTTTCACTAGCATGCCTTCGGGCTGAGGATTCTACATACATTGCATGATATAACCTATGTTCCCGACAAACAAATATAATGAGTATTAGGCCTACTTAATGTCGGATTCATTTTGTTTTGACCGAAATTAACACCAGAAATGTAAATAGATCACACACATGGGATGGTTTAAGGAAAGCACTGTGTCATTACGTCCATTTAATGAACTTGACCTGCTAAGGCAGCTACTACCCAGCCTGAAGGCCAGCAGATTATGTAGGGGGGTTTAACTAATTCAGTTAGAAAGTTTGTAGAATATACAATACGAACAGCACCAACGCTTGTGTGACTGAACAAGGTAGAAACTAACATGACACATTTTTATTTGTCTTAAAAGTAATTTACTATAACGGATTGTGAAGGTCACTAGACCCTTAGCACAATGGACTGATTGGTATAACGTACCCCAGAATTGTTTAATGAAAACCTCTTTAGACAAGAAGTCGTCGATAAAAACCAACTCTGTTAGTGCATGAGAAATTGATTGGAACATAAATCTCACAAGAGGAATTAAATTAGGGGGCGGTGAGGATAGAGTGGAGAACTGAATCAAACGGCACTTCGTCTCTGTCATCGGGTACACTCCAAGTTACCCTATGCACTGTATGGGTGGGAATATCGAATATGCCTATTCGGCTCCCTCCTTAGCTTGTGTAGGGCCTCATCCGATTATTGGCTTTACGTCCTACTAACTACTTTTACGGTTTCTGGAGACGCCGAGGTGCCGGAATTCAGTCCCGAAGGAGTTCTTTTACGTACCAGTAAATCTACCGACACGAAGCTGGCGTATTTGAACACCTTCAAATACTACCGGACCGAGCCAGGATCGAACCTACCAACTTGGGGTCAGAAGACCAGCGCCTCAACCGTCTGAGCCACTCAGCCCAGCAGGTCTCATCTGATTTTCATTGGTACGCATTTTCATAGTGCTAGTCGGAATCCTTAATAAAATTGCTTAATCCATAGCTTACGCTTCTTAGCTACATTCGTCGCCCTTCGAAAATTATCAGGTTTCTCCAGGCATAGTATAATATGACACCTAGTGAAGTACCAATCCGAAATGAACCGAGACGAGTTTGCTATTCAATCTGGTCTTCGTCAAGGGGACGCTGCATCTCCGTCATTGACGCTGTCATGAGGGAAGTTTATGATCGCAGACATGGAATTAGGTTTGACGATATCTACTTCGTGACTTAATATTTACAGAAGACAGCAGAATAATGGCGAACAGCGTATGTCCGCTCCACAACAAGACTTGGGAAATATTTAGCAAAACGAAATTCGAATCAACGCAATGACAGTGGCTATCCCAGATATAGTATTTTCTTAGTAAGTTCCTAATTCGCTTCAAGAAAACGCTGTGTTAGTACCTGTTTCCAAACCGAGGTAACCCACGATAGAAATAATTATTTTAAAAAACCATGGCACTACAGCCCTTGAAGGGCCTTGGCCTACCAAGCGACCGCTGCTCAGTCCGAAGGCCTGCAGATTACGAGGTGACGTGTGGTCAGCACGACGTATCCTCTCGGCCGTCATTCCTGGCTTTTTAGACCGGGGTCACTATCTCACCGTCAGATAGCTCCTCAATTCTAATCACGTAGGCTGAGTGGACCTCGAACCAGCCCTAAGGACCAGGTAAAATCCCTGACCTGGCCGGGAATCGAACCCGGGGCCTCCGGGTAAGAGGCAGGTACGCTACCCCTACACCACGGGGCCGGCATATAAATAATTATAGTTCTATGTAATTCCAAAGGCCCCGTAATACACATAGGTAATGAGAAAATTTGCTAACTCACAGAGGCCACTGAGCAAATATGCCACATCTCCTAAATACATTACAAGCGAACAAATAATAACAATCATAATTTCTTACTTACTTAATCTGTTTATTGTCCAGGGTTGGTTTTTCCCTCGGACTTGGCGAGGGATCCCACCTCTACCGCCTCAAGGTAGTGTCCTGGAGCTTCAGAACAGGGGCCTTGGTGGGGGATGGGAAGATTGGAAGAGATAGACAAGGAAGAGGGAAGGAAGCGGCCGTGGCCTTACGTTAGGAAGAGATAGACAAGGAAGAGGGAAGGAAGCGGCCGTGGCCTTACGTTAGGTACCATCTCGGCATTTGCCTGTAGGAGAAGTGGGAAACCACGGAAAACCACTTCCAGGATGGCTGAGGTGGGAATCGAAACCCACTCTACTCAGTTGACCTCCTGAGGCTGAGTGGACCCCGGTTCCAGCCCTCGTACCACTTTTCAAATTTTGTGGCAGAGCCGGGAATCGAACCCGGGCCTCCGGGGGTGGCAGCTAATCACGCTAACCACTACACCACAGAGGCGGACACAATAATAATTTTTACAAATTGTAACACATTTTGAGAATGAAGGACACGTGCCATGGACTAGTTTTCGAGGCTTATTTTCTTCAGAAGGCAGATTTCTTCAAATTCCGTTGATATAGAATATTATGTAACATTTTATATAACCTTTGAGTGGCTCAGACGGAAGAGCGCTGGCATAGTGAACCGAAGATGAAGCGTTTGATCCCGCCTCTGTCCGGTAGTATTTGATGGACCTAGCAAGTACCCACGCGATTAGAGCCACGTAGCTGTGAATTTGCATTCGGGAGATAGTGGGTTCGAACCCGACTGTCGGCAGCCCTGAAGATGGTTTTCCATAGTTTCCCATTTTCACACCAAGCAAATGCTGGGGCTGTACCCTAATTAAGACTAACGTCGCTTTCTTCTCACTCACATCACTTTTCTATCTCATCGTCGCCATAAGACCTAACTGTGCCAGTGCGACGTAAAGCAAATTGTGGAGAAAAAAAAAAAGGATTTGATGGTGCTCAAATACGCCAGCTAACATGTAAAAGAACTCCTGCGAGACAAAATTCAACGTTGTTTCTGAAAACCGTAAACGTAGTTAGGGGGACGTGAGACTAACAGCGTTATTATTATTATTATTATTATTATTATTATTATTATTATTATTATTATTATTTGTTTTAGGAGGAGCCGGAGTGTGGATAATTTACCTTTTAAGAGAGGTTATGTAACGTGTCAGTAATCTCGCCCTCACATAATTACTATTTCTCGCGTGCTCAGCATCTCGGAAACATGTTTCACGCTCTGAAACTGTTTACAGCGGTTTGCATACAATAGTAAAACTCAAACATAAAATCAAAGGAACTGCGGTAGGGCAGCGGAAACGTCTCGCAGCATGCGCTCTTTGGGGCCTAAAGGGCAGTAAACTTTTGTTAGTTAAAATCGTGGTGTCGTTTCTGTGTTTGTAGGTATTTGGACACTTTTCTTTCTATACGAACGGAGATAAAAGTTGTTGACTCAAAATATCCGCAGTGAATGCGCTGAGGCAAGTTCGACTCGTTAGCTGGATGGTCAGCGTACTGGCCTTCGGTTCCCGGCCGGGTCCTGGATTTAAATCGCTTCCGATTAATTCTTCTGGCTCGGGGACTGGGTGTCTGTGTCCGTCCCATCACTCTCCTCTTCACATTCACACAACACTACCAACCACCACAGAAACACGCAATAGTGATTACATATATGGCAAGAAAAATGCGCTGAGGCAAGTTCGTATATGTCGTATATATAGGAATGCGAACCCAAGGCTGAGTAGATTAATCGTGCGCGGGCTAAGGCGGACTGCACTACGTGTTGACAGTCCCCTTTCCTTCAGCACATCACACGAAAATGCCGGAAACCCTTATATGATATCGCGAGGCACAGAGCGCGGTCTACTAAACCAAGCTAGTTGAACACATGCCATGTAGCTGCAGGCTTGCATTCAGGAGATGGTGGGTTCGAACCCTAATTTAAACCCCGGATGATGGTTTCGTATTTTCTGAATAGGCAACACACTGGAGCTGTACCTTAATTAAAGCCACAGTCCCCTGCTTCTAAGTCCAAGAGCTCTACGGGGAGTTAGTATAGAGTCCCGGCAATGTCTAAAGGCTTTGTACACCTGTTTGAGGTCTACTTTTTGAATATTAACCTGATAGCCTACTTGATTTTATACCAGAATGAGCAAAAATAATGCAAAAAGTATGGAAGTGTGAAGGGCCTGAGAGAGCCGGCAGAAAGTACGTCACGACAAGCCGCTGGCAGTTTCATGTTCACTTTCATTCTTTAGAACAGGAGTTTCCAAATGGCAACCCGCGAAGCCATATTTTGTGGCTCGCGAGGGCATTACATTTTTTTTTTCGAAATGTTAGGAAAGTTTTAAAAAATATCTCATAGCTCGTTCAAAAACGGTACGAATTTTAAAACCCTTTATATAAGCTAGTCAGAACGAATTAATTATTTAATATTATTTTCTGCGTTTAAGTATTCGCTAAGGGTCTGAATAGATTGTTTTTGATTTAAAAAATTTAAATTCTAACTTCGGCGGAAAATTAGCCTTCACAAATCCCATTATAAAAATGGGTATGGGATCCATACTAAATCTTGAACTCCATGCCAACCTCACTATGGACATTTTTATGCGACGTAGCATGCAGTGAATACCAATAAATACTTTAATTGCCATTGGTGTAAGAAGCGGTATCAAGTCTTCGTTCTTCTCTCATTGGTAGTACTGGCTGGTACACAGTGCTACACACTCGAAGAAATTTGCAGGGAAGTACTCCTGGATGTACATTGCTGGGATTCTAGGCTCTAGTAACTGTACATCACTGTTCTCTTCACAATCATCATCATCATCATCATCTGTTTACCCTCCAGGTTCGGTTTTTCCCTCGGACTCAGCGAGGGATCCCACCTCTACCGCCTCAAGGGCAGTGTCCTGGAGCTTCAGACTCTTGGTCGGGGGATACAACTGGGGAGTATGACCAGTAACTCGCCCAGGCGGCCTCACCTGCTATGCTGAACAGGGGCCTTGTGGAGGGATGGGAAGATTGGAAGGGATAGGCAAGGAAGAGGGAAGGAAGCGGCCGTGGCCTTAAGTTAGGTACCATCCCGGCATTCGCCTGGAGGAGAAGTGGGAAACCACGGAAAACCACTTCGAGGATGGCTGAGGTGGGAATCGAACCCACCTCTACTCAGTTGACCTCCCGAGGCTGAGTGGACCCCGTTCCAGCCCCCGTACCACTTTTCAAATTTCGTGGCAGAGCCGGGAATCGAACCCGGGCCTCCGGGGGTGGCAGCTAATCACGCTAACCACTACACCACAGAGGCGGACTCTCTTCACAATACTCTCACAAAATTGTCCTTTGTAAGTTTCGTTTTGACTACATTATTAATTTAAGTTTGTCTTTAGGTATCTTTTTAAGACTTTGTCATTTGTCAAATAATTCAAATGAACTGACATTGGTGGCTGTTCTTCCAAATTCGATTGCTCTGTATAAAAAAAAAATGAAATGCCGTATGGCTTTTAGTACCGGGAGTGTCCGAGGACAAGTTCCGCTCGCCAGATGCAGGTCTTTCGATTTGAGGCCCTAGGCGACCTGCGCGTCGTGATGAGGATGAAATGATGATGAAGACGACACATACACCCAGCCCCCGCGCCAGCGAAATTAACCAATTACAGTTAAAATTCCCGACCCTGCCGGGAATCGAACCCGGGACCCCTGTGACCAAAGGCCAGCACGCTAACCATTTAGCCATGGAGCCGGACTGCCCCGTATATAATAGTGTTTATGTTTAATTTTACTCTGTCATGCAATTGTAAAATAGTGTTTTAAGCAATTAAAATCATTAAACCTTCATTTCAATTGAACTATGCATATTATTTGATACTGATACCCCTGTTCTAGTTGCGGAATTTTTCGAAAATTGACCTATTATTAAAGTGCGGTCCGCGAACATGCCTAAGGTTTCCAATGTGGCCCTCGAGCCCTTACAAATTGGAAACCCCTGCTTTAGTAACTCAGTCAACTCGAAGAGTCCACAAAAATGTAATCATGCACATGCTAAATGGCTGTCCCCTAAAAGGGAAATACCTCTAAAATACTTCCCGTATTTTCCTGTGTAGTAGTAGTAGTTAGAATGAGATATCGTGAACTACTTATTTACCATATATTGCTTATTTCTTAGGAAACTGTTTCACGAGTTTTTCCTAACAAACACAATTTTCTCGAACATATCGTAATGAGAATCTAGACCTACGGAGGAGAAGCCGTTTTAGAACTCCTACGTCCTATTCTTTATAAATAACCTAACCTAGACATTGGTGCGTCCCGCTGCTTGACAACACGAAAAGCACTGTCCGAGGGGATAGCGTGACGCCAAGAAAGCTACTACCCAACTAACACAAACCACCGGGGGTCACCGGCTCGAAATGTGCTTTGACAGTTCTATTGTCAACGTGGTTATATATAGGAACATACTCTCCATCTATTCTGAGGTAATGCACGCTCTACTAGAATAAATTATGTGTCGAAATTCTCTCAGTTTCATTGCATAAACCAACAAGGTAATATGAAAAAATTACAGCAATCATAATTTCTTAACGGGGTGATCGTTTATTTGCTTAGCACAATCTGAATGGATGAATTGGATAGAAATTGGATAAAATGTGCCTTCCACATCACACGCAGTCTCATACCGTAACGTCTGAACATTCGAATAGAAACACTAATTATCAACAAAAATGTATAATTCTGTTATTTCTATATTGGACTGAAAAATATACAAGTGCTAACGGGACGCAACAACAGGGTGAAATTTAAGCCCACAGTTCCTGCATGAGTGCGGTTAACTCGTAAAGGTCAGAGGGCAAGCAGATAGCTGTTAGCATATCCAGAAATTTTCAACCTATAAAAGTACAGGAACAAATGCATATGATATGCATTTGTTTTTAACTGAACTAGCATGTTTGAGGCAGAAACATTTTTCGAGATGTTACCAAAACACTTTTATACAAAACACCGTGCCTAATATTTATTTCGGATGACAAATTAAATCAATACATCAGAAGTAGAGAATTCCATTAGTAATTTTGTGTGTGGGCAGAAAAGACAAGAACAAAAATGGTTGTAGACTTGTGAGTAGATCGATCGATAGCTGTGGGTCCATTCTGAATGTGGCGGCGCGCGCGAGGCGAACCAACAAGAGACAAGGCCACAAATCCAAACCGGCTTCTCGTATTTTCTGCTAGTCACAATTATTCGGTTATTGATCTACTGTATCCCGCGTAAAACTCGACCACCAACTAGCGTCCCTAGCACACCATTTTGCGTAGGACGATGTATCAGCAGGGTGGGGCTCACTGTAGCGACAGTTCCGTAAATACCAACTCTCAAAAAGAGAAGTCCTACCCGAGCACGTGGATCTGTCACAGGCACACTCTTACTGTCAATAAGTTGTCACAATATTCAACTCACCTCTGTGATGGAAGCTTAGCTAAAAATAGAAGTATCAACACTTATGCTACACTCTTCGATGGTATAGCAGTAACACTGGTGGTCATTTCTTCCAGAAATCAATACAGTCCAGAAATATTTCAATAAAAACACTGTGCACGCCTGTTTCAAACTGAAGCTATAACACACGCTAGAATGCAAGAATTTATTTCTCCTGTTACCAACAGCAGAGAGCACTCACTGAAATATTAATTACGACACAACACGCAATGAGGATAACTTGACGAAAATAAACCGATTACAATATAAGTTGTAATAATATAAAGACCAGAAATAACAGAGCATCCTTCCCTTATGGTGGACAGCGACACTGGTGGTGTTTCCGCGAATCTACTGGGGTCAATACATCCATTTGATAGCTACACACATCAAGAAGAGAGATCAAGAACATTACATACATGACAAGTAAAAATGTTGCTACTTACTGAACGGAAATAAGTTTATTTCTAAAGCGAGTGTTAACTGAACCGGTATGGGTGAAAAGAAGCACACAGCTATCCACTCACTCACAACCAAGCCTGGCACTCCGCACCGGCCACTTACAACCAGAGTACTGGAGCTTGCCAGCTAACGACCGGCCCAGGCTGTTCCTGTGAGCGTGCCTTCCCCCTCCACCGGTCCCACGCTGACAGTGTGGCGTACACCCCAGCTTGGCGCTAGGCGAGATCTAGCCCCCGGCCTAGCGTGCGTGACCCCTGCCAAGGCCAACCCGCACACCTTCGCATCCAATGGGTACAGGGAAAGTTTTCAGACACGCACCGATCACCACCAAAGCAGTGTTGGAAGGATCACTGACGGGAACAGCGCTTTCAGGGTTTACTCTCGTGTAATGCCGCCGAAATCGAGCTCAAATTCTCGCGGCCTCGTAACAATTCACTCCTTGTTTCCTAACCACAGGCCCACAAACACGATAAAAACAGCTGGAATTCCAAGTGCATGTCTTAAAGTGAGTAAAGCATGTGTCATCAGAGTATTTTTGTCTCATGCGAGGTGAGTAGAAAGCTGTATACGAATGCAGATGACAGTTCCGCATTCAAGTCTGTTTTCTCCGTACTGTCTGCTGAACACGGCCTTGAGGGACTCCCGTAAACGTAGACCATTATTACGTCACCGTGAGTCAAGGTGAGCGCTGCTATTATCGGCGGGTCAGAGGGGAAGGTCTCTCTCTCTCTCTCTCGCTTAGCCACCTTAAAACATAAACCGTCCGCCCGTGCTGCCCCCTACCGCAAGGGTTATTGACCGGAAGGATATCAGCTGATGGAGTTCCCGCTAATCCTGAGTTCGAACTCAGCACGAAATAATTTAGCATCTCTCGAGACACTGAACATAGTCGATCTCAAAGAAACGATTAATTATTGATGAAAATACATTAATTCATTAATTAATTATATTTTAACTGACACTCGCGTGTTTGTCAGGGACACAGAAAGTTTACATTTATTTCTAATTAGCTTAGCATTTTTCTAACATTTCTTTCATTTAAAGCGTGCAAAAATTGAACAGAAAGTAGGAGATGCTGTATTGAACGTTTTGAGAGCAGGGTGGAAACATGAGTTATATGTTTTTCCGGACTATCTATAGCTAATTTTAACACGTCTTTCCTTACATTTAGTGCTTACATTATTTACAGGTATTACTGGAAGGTACCACATCATTGAAAAATCGTACTTAAGGAACCATTTTTTTCTCACAGCAGTGCCTTAACATGACGGCCACCAACCTCAATGCAAACATGGCATTTTTTTAACAGCGTGCATTCCCTCTTTTAGAAAAAAATGCTCTGAAGTATGTCTTGGAATTTGGACGTAGGAATATTGAATGGTGTTGCTGAGCTCAATGTGGGATGTTCTGCTACTCATGAATTCAAATGTGTGATAAGAGGATAAATGTGTTCATCAGCTACCTCTGCAATATGCCGGTGTTGCAATACAGCTAGAATGCTTGAAAGTAGGTCTTGCGAAGAAATCAAAGAAATTGAATCAGAAAGCTACTAAGAAATATCAGGAACGTACGACTAACAAATCGGGAGCATTTTAGTACTCCAAGTAAGGCATGGACGTTTAATGCAGTATGCCGATAAATAGAAATGCAGGTTTCTCACAAGTGAACTTTTAATGTTTATTTTCTGTATTCAAAATGTTTTAGTGTTGCCTTGATCCATAAAAATTCCATGAAAATTGAAATTTAAACCAAAAATAACTTTCAAAATCAAGAAAAATTTCTTTAAAAGTGTTACAATAAAGTGAAAATAAAATATATAATGTCAAATGTCTGAAATTATCACAGGTGAATTAAAGTTATTTGATACACCTCTCTGTAAGGTTGTTGAGCATGGTTTGTGGTATGTAAGATAAAAATACTTTTTCACTGCGAAATTCTATTGCATATGGAAGGTTTTGATTAGGGGTATTTTAATAGTAATATTAATTAAAATAAACTCTATCTCAAAAATTAAGAGTCCAATCGAAATAAAATTTGGTAAAATATATACTATCCCTCTAGCATATAGCCAGTAGTAAACACTTCAGAAAGTTCTGTTCAAAAATACGGAAGTTTCAAAATTTAGTTTCCTTCGGGAACTTAATTTTCTGGTCGTTGTGTCAAAAACAGGTAATCTGATGGTGGGAGGATTAACTGCCGATATCTAGTTGCTGCCGTGATAAGCCGTAACTGTATGGCTGGGTCCTCAAACTCCGACGCAATGTTTGATTTTGTATTTCTATTTTGTTTAAGATGACACGATATTGTGGTTCTTTGTCAGTTAAATGTAGGGAATGACAAGCAGCTATCTGCACAAATAATTAATACTGTATTATTGAGCGACTTTTAACACATATCCTTAAATCGTTGTTTTGAGTTAAAATTAACGTTGTATTGCTGTGTTCTATCTCTACAATATTTGTACTGCATTATCATAACGTTTAGCGGGCTGCCTATCCGAAGCGATACAGGCGTCCATGTGGTCAGCCATAGTGCTAACCAGATTATCATACTTGGTTGTACCGTGTCCTGGCTCCTTGGCTAAATTATTATCCTGCTGGCCTTTCATCCAAAGGGTCCTGGGTTCGATTCCCAGCCGGGTCTTGGATTTTAACCTTAATTGGTTGATTCCGACGGATCACGGTCTGTGTGTATGTGTATCCATCATCATCCTCACAGACGCACAAGTGGGCTGTAAAGCGTAAACTTGGACGATTTGCATTAGGCCTCTTCGGAGGCCATACGCCATTATTTTTACGTGCCGAGGTTACGGATAGTGGAATTATTTAGCTTACACTTTTCCAAGGGCCTTCGTGGGCTGTAAGAGATTACATTCATTTTGCTTTTATCATTATCTTATTTTCCTTTCTGGCTTTCTTCCTATTTTTTAATCGGTAACGGGCATGGATTTGCCCAGTTTTACGGCTGGTTGTCCTTGTTCATGTCAATATGTGTAAGGATGAATTCACAATAAAATTGTATGTTTCTTGGTGGTTGATAGTGTAGAATATTGTATGTAAATGAGGAGAAATGTATTAAGACGAACACAAAGAACAAGTCCCCGAGCTAGAGCCATTAACCGTACATAGTAAAAATCCCTGGCCCGTTTGGAAACCAAACTGAGGCCCTGTTAAGTGAAGGCAATACGCTGACCATTCTTACTTTTGTCATAATGTTTAGCCATAACTTAGCCATGGAGCCGGACGCCGAGAGAAGTAATCATTGGTTTCTCATCAATATGGCCGCTTTTCGAATCCCGGCCAATGCAAATTCATCTCTCCATATGGTTGAGATTCCACATAAAACTGGAGGTCCCGTGGTTATCGTCACGCTAACAACAGGAACGTCAAATTGCAAGCTATATTCCTTTTCCGGCCCTGGAACAGCCGGGCTAATTTTCAAAATAATTGTGCTTAGTAATATCAGGACGGAGAACGGGGTGAGCTCCTAGGGCATCTAATGTTGCTAATAGAGTCTGCACTGATTCCTGGGAAGTTGTAATTTAATTCCATATTTATAAAAATGTAGGTTGTTTAATGGGGTGTCGGGTGAGTCGACCGTGTGTTAAATGATTATTATTATTATTATTATTGTACCGGGAGGTACACCCCAACGCCGCGCATTCAAACTCAGCACATAAATGAACTCCTCTATTGGTAAAACAGTGAAACTGAAACTAAATCAACTTAGAACTTTACTCAGAAGATGTCACCCCAGAAACATAATGTAATTTTGTTATTGTGAAGTTTCCTAAACTGACTGAATTTCTACTAGTTTTGTTAGCTATACATCAAGAAGTTTGGACATTCTTCCACAGATGACACTACTAAAGACTATGATCATGCACCCTGGTGCGAGGTGTAAGAACTTATAATTTAAAGAAGTTTTGTATTTGTAAGTTTTTTTTTCTCATTGATGTTCATTTACTTTTGGGTTGGCAATATTTCCTTTTCCTTTCCACCAGTTTTGAATCTGGCCAATGAACATTTTCTGTAATTAATTTCCCACCTATCACAGGCTTCTTGTTCGATTTTGAGTGTTACTTTTGAATTTAACCAATAAAATTAAGAGGTTGTGTCCTGATTAATCTTGAATTATCTCGAACGTTCCCTGAGGGTTTATAAACTGCGGCTTTTTACGTTTCTTAGCCAATTCATCGTCATCTTTCTGATTGTGCGTGTTAAGCAGGAGGCAAGCGGCCTCTTTCGTCGGCAGCTAGAACATCTACAAGCTTATGGCCACATAACTTTATTCTTTCTTGCTATCTCCGCATTTAACCCGAGGGAAAGGTCCGAATCTTTAACTATGTAACCAACTCTTCTAAAATGTAAATCTTCTTTCGGCTAATGTAAAAACTTCGTAAACCCTTTAATTGTAAATCGAGGATAGAGAGTGAAGTACCCTCTCGAGCTCCCCTTCATCTTGGTTTGGGGTGACTACGTTTTTCTCTAACTGTTTTTCCTACTGTAATGTGTTAATGTAATTTCTATACGAGTCATCTCAGTAGTTTTGGAATAGCCCCTGTTTCATCGGCCTAGAGCCCTTTAGGATTTTTAAGTGTTCATTATCTTGGAGCGCAGTACGCCTCCATTCAGTATAGGTTTCAGGCCATTTACTTAACCTGCTCTTTTCCGCAATGGCCCTATAGGTTGGGTACGAGATACCCCTGTTTCAAATTGTAAGTTGGGCTATGGAAGGCCAGAGAGTGTAAGATTTTTGGGGTTGCCTCCAGGAGGCTGAACGAAACGGAGAACCTGTTAGCTCTTTTTCAAATTTTGTAATTGTAAAGAGTGCCTCTGGGAGGCTAGGTATTGTAATTTTAGGAGGAAGTGATCTTGAATTAGGGGATTTCTACCCCTCATTAAATAATTCCTCTTCCTTTTGTAAAACTGTAAAACTAGGGGCTTAAAGCCCAAAGTGTTAAAATTCCGAATTTCGGACATTTTCCTAATCTCGGTTCTAGATTGGCATTGTACCTGATTGTTATTGTTCCCTTGTGGAAATTTGTTAAGTTTGTCTTTTTTATAATGAAAGAAATATAACCTTGTTCAAGTTTTAATTCAATTCTTGACTTTGTAGTTAGACCCATTCAAGCCCGCACCTTCTTTCACCTCTGCGTTTCACAGATACCCCGGAACAATAATAACAATAATAATAATAATAATAATAATAATAATAATAATAATAATAATAATAATAATAATTTATTATTACAAAACATCAGAATGAAACAGCTTCAGTTTTCCTGATTATTATTATTATTATTATTATTATTATTATTATTATTATTATTATTATTATTATTATTATTATTATTATTATTAAGTAACTAGCTGAATTTAATTCTTGGCACGGGATAATGCGTTATCTTTTATTTATTAAACACAAAATATCGGAATAGACCAACCTTTCTTTTCTTAGTTTATAAGAAGACCTGCGCCTAATTTCAGCCCTCTTCCTTTGTGGAAAGTGTGTGATTTAGTTATTTCGGGTTTTAGGTAGTTATCCCAATTTAACCCCGTTTATAACAAAACATCGAAATAAAACGGCTTTACTTTTCCTAATTAGTTCATAAGGAACATATGTGCCAAATTTCAGTTTCGTGGGAAGAGTGAGATTTAACGGTATTTTAATTGGGACATTTAACCCAATTTCACCCCTTTAATATTACAAAACATCCGAATGAAACAGCTTCAGTTTTCCTGATTAGCACATGAGAAACATCCCTGCCAAGTTGCTGTTCTCTAGCTTCGTGGGAAGTATGAAAATTAAATATTGTAATGAAGAAGGTGAACCCTAATTCACCCTGTTCATCACAAAATATCGGAATAAAACACCTAACTTTCCTTAAACTGCATATAAGAAACACTTCTGCCAAACTTCAGCCCTTTACTTTTGTGGGAAGTAAGTCATTTAGTGATATTGTAATTGGGGTAGTTATCCCAATTTCGCACCCTTTATCACAAGAAATTGGAATAAAACATATTTACTTTCTTTAATTAGCTTATAATAAACACGGGTGCCAAATTTTACCGCTACAATTTACTTTACATCGCACCCACATGGATATCTTTTATGGCGACGATGGGATAGGAAAGGGCTAGGAGTGGGAAGGAAGCGACCGTGGCCTTAATTTAAGGTATAGCCCCAGCATTTGCCTGGTGTGAAAATGGGAAACCACTGAAACCATATTCAGGGCTGCCGACGGTGGGGTTCGAACCACTGTCTCCCGAATGCAAGCTCATGGCTACGTGACGCAAATTGCACAGCCACTTGCTAGGTAAAAAATTCATCCATCTACCCTCGTAGGACGTGAATGAATTAGTGATGTGTTTAGGGTAGCTACACCAGTTTTACCCCCTCCCCTCCCCTGGTTCACCACAAACCATCTTTGCTTTCCCTAATTACCTTATAAGGAACACTTGTACCAAGGTATATCCCTCTAGCGTTGTGGGAAGGGTGCGATTTAGTGTTAACGTGTTAAGTGCAGTTACACTCATTTTACCACTTTTATCACAAAAGATCGCTATGAAATATTAATTACCTTATAAGAAACGCTTATGCCAAACTTCAGCCCTATACCTTAGTAGAATGTTGCGATTTAGTGATGTTGTGTCTTGGGTAGATCCAAAATTCTCCTCGTTTATCAAAAACGTCGGTAAAACATCATTAATTTTCCTAATTAGCTTACAAGGAACATCTGTGCTATATTTAAGCCCTATGGTTTCGTGAGATGTGTGAGAATTAATGATATTGTTATTAGGGTAGTTACCCAGATTTCACCTCCTTAATCACACACAATGAAATGAAGTATCTTCACTTTTCCTAACTGGCTTTTGAGAAAGAAACATCTGTGCCGAATTGCAGCTCTCTAGCTTCGTGGGTATTGAGTGATTTAGTGATGTTGTGTTTAGGGTTGTTACCACTATTTCACTCCGCTTTACTACACAGTATCTGAATAAAACATCTCCACTTTTCCTAATTAGCATATAGGGAGACATCTGTGCTGAATTATATCCTTCTAGCGTTGTGGGAATTGTGTTTAGGGTAGTTATCCCAATTTCACCCCTTAATAACAAAACATCGGAATAAAATATGAATTAACTTGTGCCAAATTTCAGCCCTCTACGTTTGTGGGAAGTGTGCCATTTAGTGATGCTATGAGTAGTTACCCAGTTTCTCCCCCTTTATCACAAAATATCGGAATAAGATTTTAATTAGCTTATAGGAAACATCTATACCAAATTTGAGCCCTCTACACTTGCAGAAAGTGTACGATTTGACTTACTTTGAATTAATTCCTTAAACTCCTGTTGAGGAGCATAGGGCCGAGACAAGGTTTCGCCATCTGGTTCCGTGATGTGCCCTGTGTTTCAGCTTTCCCCATGTATAACCAAGATGCTCACTCTCTATCTCTACTGATCTCCTCCATGTCATCTCAGGTCTTCCTCCCCTATTCTGCCCCTGGGGATTCCACTCGAGAGCTTGTTTTGCTATGCTGTCATCAGGTCTACGCAGTGTATGGCCAATCCACTGCCACTTTCTTTTCTTAACCTGCTGTTCAATCAATAATTGGTGCGTTCTCTTTCGCATTTCCTCATTTGACACCACTTCAGGCCAGTACATTCCTAAGATGTTTCTAAGAAATTTCTTCACAAATGTCTGAATCTTTCGTGTCAAATATTTGGTCACTTTCCAGGTTTCAAACGTATAAAGCAGCACAGGCTTAACATTGGTACTGAAGATCCGCAGTTTTGTTCTCATACTGAGTTATTTAGACCTCCGTATGGGACGAAGTGTTGCGAATGCACCCGTAGCTTTGTTCAAACGGCTGGTCACATCTTCATCTGCCCCTCCGTTCACCGTTACAGTGCTTCCTAGGAAGCAAAAACTATTCACTCTCTCTATAACATGCCCATCCAATTGCAACGGAGTGTTATTTCGGTTTCTCAATCGCATTTCCTTCGTCTTCTTAATGTTAATCGGAAGTCCAACTTCCTGTGCCTCAGTTTCCAGGTCCTTAAGATTAATTTTCATATCTTTACAACCATGAGCAAGTAAGCATAGGTCATCGGCAAAGTCCAAACATTCCATTGGATTTCCAATCGTCGATTCATTGCACTTCTCATGACAACATCAAGAGTCATAAGGAACAGTATGGGTGAAAGTAGACATCCTGTTTTACACCAGTTTTACCTTCAATTGGTTCTGTCAAATGTCCTTCATATTCCACCTTGCATGTGTAATTATCATACACGCACTTAATCAAACTGATGATGATCTTGGGAATACTGAAAACGTTCATTGCTCTCCAGATCTTAGCCCTAAAAATACTGTCGAAGGCTATCCCAAAGTCAATGAAGAGCAAATACAAAGATGACTGGTATTCTGCTGATTGCTCTGAAATTATCCGTAAGGTATTGATCTGATTCGTACAAGAGTGGCATTCTCGGAACCCAGCCTGCACTTTTCTCACCTTACTGTCCACATACAGTTTAATCCTGTCGAGATTGACTCGTCAAAGAACCTTACTGGGCTCAGAGAGCAGTGTGATACCACGCCAGTTGTTGCAAACCGGCAGGTCCCCTCTCTTCAGAAGTTTGATAAGCAGCCCTTTGTTCCATTCTTCTGGGAAAGTCTCCTTTTCCCAGATATCAAAAATTAGTGAAAGCAGTAGATCTGCAGATACCTCTGGATTTGTTTTGAGAGCTTCAGGTATGACATTATTCAGTCTTGGAGCTTTTCCACCCTTTAGGCGTTTGATAGCTTTTACTGTTTCTTGTTTTGTTGGTGGCTCACTGCTGATCCTTCGGTCTTCTGGTATTTCTTCATCTTCCTGTTCTGGTTCCACAGTTTGTTCTGTAATACGGTTCAGGACTTCCGTAAAATACTCTCCCCATCTCTTCATCTGCTCTCCCTCGGAGGTAAGAAGGTTGCCATCTCTATTTTTAATTGGCTTACTACCATCAAATTTCTTGTTGGCCAGTTGTCTCGTGATGATATAGACAGTTCCTACACCTCCTACTTCCGCTGCATGCTCTGCTTCTGTGGCTAGCTAATTAATAAACGTCCTTTTATACATGCGAAAGCAACGCTTAACTGATCAATTGATGGCAGCGTATTTCTTGTGGGTCCTCTCTTTAGCATCCAGTGTTTTAGCAGCATTTTCTTGGTTTTAGCGATTCTTCTCTCTTCAATTAAGTTCCAAGTGTCCTGTGAAACCCAGTAATGACCTCCTTTCTTTTTACTCCAAGTACCGCATCACAGGTTGAGTTGAACGCTTCTTTAGCCTTAGTCTAACGTTGGTCGATATCCTTGATCTCCTCCTGCTCCAGTTTGCCCAGATCTTCGTACCGATTTCGAAGTTCTGTTGAGAACTCTTCTTTGGTGGTAGTCTCCTTCAGCCTGCTGGTGTTATATTTCACTCTTCCACATTGATCTAAACGTCTCGCTGATGCTATTTTAATGCGAACAGTTGCTGTGAATAAATGGTGTTCACTACCAATGTCTGCCCCTCTTCTCTTTCTCACATCGAGTAGAGAGGTGCGCCAATTCTTTTTTATAGCAAAGTGGTCAATCTGGTTTTCAGTCTTATGATCCGGAGAGACCCAGGCTACCTTATAGCATTCACTGCGAGGGAAAATTGAACCACCAATAACCAACCCAAACATACAACATGGATCGATGAATCGTTCTCCATTATAATTTCGGGTTCCTATACCATGCCTTCCCATAATTTGCTCCAGGCCTTGGCTAGCACTTCCAATTTTTGCATTTAAGTCTCCCATTACCATAACATATCTCTTTTCCGTATACTTCGTAATGTTTCGTGTAGCTTACTATAAAAGCTATCTTTTCCTCTTCTTCAGCCAATCGACGTCGGTGCATAACATTGTACTAAGGTAATCGGTTTTGTTCTAGATGAAAATCGTGCGGTGATTATCCGTTCAGAAATAGGATGCCACTCTAACAAACTCTTCTTTGCTGTACTACTCAGTAGTAGGGCTACCCTCTCAGCATGGTTGTCATCTTCTCTTCCTGAATACAACAGAGTACTTCCATTCCCAGATTTTATTTCTCAAAAACCTGTCCATCTCGCCTCACTAAGACCCAAAATTGTCAATCGATACCGCATCATTTCTCTTGACACTTCTTCGAGCTTCCCAGTCTGCCACTTGGTTTGAATCTTCCAAAATCCAATTCGAGTGTCCTTTTCCATAGCAAATGTCACATCTTTTGAATCAGTCCGGTTATATCTTGTTTCGGTTCCTTTGGTGAGGTTTATTAGGGTTAGCAAAAGTTATCAGTGCAAGCCTGGTGGGAGGCTGACCCTTTCCGCTTCCAGGCATGCGGGAGTTTTCTGTTGGCGTCCTCTCCCTTAGCCTTTAGGGATACCTCCCATTCCCCCCACAAGGCAGTGGCTACTAATCCTATTTACCCCGGAAAGCTGAGTTGCCTCTTCTGTCAGTTCCACCGTTCCAAGAACTCTTCTTTCCGCCTTCACTACCATTGAGGACTTCAGCAGAGTTCACCAGAGCCCCGTTAATCGTCGCTTTTCAGGGTTCCTGCAGGGCCTTCACAGCTACCGTGGCGGTGCCGGGACACACAAAGTCACCACTGTACTTCGCCCCTGCAGGCCATCTCCTACTTCATGCCGTTGCCCGTCTCCCACCACGAGGAGGAGGGGTTAGACTTGTGGGACACAAGTGCACGATTTAGTGATATTTTATTTAGAGTATTTATGCCATTCCACCCCGTTTATCACAAAACATCAGAAGAAAACAATTTTACTTTTACTAATTGGCTTTTAGGGATCAGCTGTGCCAAACTTCAGCTCCTCCTTTGCAGGAAGTGTGAGAATTCATGATATTGTAATAAGGGTAGTTACCCCAAATTCACTCCTTTAATCACCAAACATCGCAGTGAAATATATTCATTTTTCGTGATTACCTTGTCAAAAATATCTATCCCAAATTGTAACTCTCTAGCTTCATACGAAACGTAAGAATTAAATATTGCAATTAGGAGAGAGAATAACAAATCGGAATAAAACATCCTTACTTTACTTAATTAGCCTGTGAGAAACACTTGTGCCAAACTTTAGCATTGTACCTGTGTGAGAACTGAATAATTTAGTGATATTGTGCTTAGGGTAGTTACCCCAATTTCATCTCATTTACCACAAAACTTCAGAATAAGACATCATTACCTTCAGTAATTAGTTTATAAGGAACACCTGCGCTAAGTTATATCTCTCTAGCGTCTTGGAAGTGCACGATTTAGTGATACTCTACTTTGTGTTACCCCACATTCACCCCGTTTATCGTAAAACTTCGGAATAGAACGTCGTTACTTTTCCTAATTGCTTTCCAAGGAACAACTGTGCCAATTTCATCGAAAGTGTGAGAATTTGTGATGAATGAATGAGTCAGGGCTTTCTCTTTGATATAAAGATATGATATTGTTGTTACGATCCACTAAACACTTTCACAGATATTTGATCACGCCGAGGTGCCGGAATTTTATTCCTTATGAGTTCTTTTGCGTCCTAGTAAATCTATCGATCCGAGGCTGGCGTGTACTTGAGCACCTTTAAATACCACCGAAGTGAGCTGAGATCAGGGGCGTAACGAATATGATCGGACCCGGCTGCCAAAATAAATAAAAAACGAGCTCGATAGCTGCAGTCTCTTAAATGCGGCCAGTATCCAGTAATCGGGATATAGTGGGTTCGAACCCCACTGTCGGCAGCCCTGAAGATGGTTTTCCGTGGTTTCCCATTTTCACACCAGGCAAATGCTGGGGCTGTTCCTTAATTAAGGCCACGGCCGCTTCCTTTCCATTCCTAGGCCCTCCCTATCCCATCGTCGCCATAAGACCTATCTGTGTCGGCGCGACGTAAAGCAACTAGCAGACCTATCTGTGTCGGCGCGACGTAAAGCAAATAGCAAAAAAAAGCACCAAAATAAAAATTCGGGCCCCTCAAATACAATGTAAAACCTATGAATAACTTAATGTAAGTGTAATTAGAGCAAGTAGAATTTATGTAATAGACTGACAAGTTATATGAACAAAGGGATTATCTGTTGAAAATCCACAGCCTGTTTCCAGTCGTTTGACAGGGTCAGGAATGGAAAGAATGAAGCCCCCATCTAGCGGCGAGAATAGGAATTGTGCCGGCTGCTGAAGCCTGTCGCACTCCTCTTAGGCAATGATTAATGCCTGATAAACGAAATGAAATGATATTGAAGAGTGTTTCTGGAATGAAAGATGACAGGAAAAACCGGAGTAACCGGAGAAAAACCTGTCCCGCCTCCGCTTTGTCCAGCACACATCTGACATGGAGTGACCGGGATTTGAACCAAGGAACCCAGAGGGGAGAGGCCGGCGCGCAGCCGCCTGAGCCACGGAGGCTCGCGGATTATTTGTTATTATAAGATTATTAAAAATAATGTTTAACATGTTTTATTTGATGCGTCCGTGGTTAAAAGGCTAAACTGCTGAAATGCCAACCATAAACCATGAAATTCGTAATGAACTTTAATTGGCTTCCTTTTTTCAATAACTGCAGAAGTATACTCTGTTACCGATACCGAAGTCTTGGTTACAATAATTTATTCGATTACAACACAGAAAAATATGGAACAAAATTAAATTAAAAAACTATTTTGAAAAATATCAAACCGCACAACTGATAAACTTATTATAAACTTCGCGCAAAGAAAGCTCGTTCGAAACAGAGCTGGATCACTGTTACTGCAACTTCTTATTGGCATTATACACTGTTGTGCAAAAGTTATGCATAATATTATATCAGGTGCATAATACTATATCAAGAAAGTATCATTTCCTAACTAAAATATGAAATTTTGGTTTCAATTTTCATTACTGTAATTTAATTTGTTGCAGGTCTTTTCTGAAAAGCGTGTCGCGTTATTGCGCGGGACGGTTACAGCTGTGCTGTATTACCTTCAACACAATAAATAGCTGTTAGCAACCAAGTTGCAATTCCTATACGTACTGATGCCAGTGTACCCATTAGTAAATAATGAAAATATCGTGCTCTATTATTATTATTATGGTTATTATTATTAATTACGTAGTTATGTACGGACATTTTTTGGTATAAATCTTGGCCGTAACAAAACATGTGAGGTTATGTCACGACACGACTGCTCTATGTATATATAAGACTAGCAAGATACCCGTGCTTCGCTACGTTTTTATACTGAAATTTATAATTGAATGCTTAACGTTTTATATATAACCCGCCGATATTCGCGATCTGACTCGTTTACTGAGAGATTACGGCAAAGTTCCTCCCATTTTTCAATCGTTTTTCCAGCAATCGATTTCGTATTTCCCGGGCTAGGTCCACGTATTCCACCCGGTCAGTTGGGTCCATAAATCTTAGCGATGTTTTCCTATAAACATTTTAAATGTGGATCAAATTCTTGAGGAGATCCGGCGTGGTGTCCTCTTGGGTGCCTTGGCGGTACTGAACCGGCGGCCGGACTGCAATCGTAGTCATTACCCGTCCAGGACCCGTTTCCAGCACGGTCCGCACATTTTGACGACGGTCTAGAATATTATTATTATTATTATTATTATTATTATTATTATTATTATTATTATTATTATTATTAGGGTGGGTGAAATTAGTTGAATTTAGGTATTATTATTATTATTATTATTATTATTATTATTATTATTATTATTATTGTTACCGTGTTTTTGCGGTAGTTAGAGGTGAAAGAAGGTGCGGGTGTGAACGGGTCTCAAGCTACGAAATTAGAGTTCATGTAAAATTAACAAGGTTATATTTTCTTTTCAAAATAAAGAAATAACAAGCATGGCAGGTACAGAGTAGCAAGGCAACAAAATGTAGTTACAATATTTACCGGATTTGGGCTTCGCGCCCCGACTTCACAATTCTTGGGCAATCAGCCCAACCTTACTCCAAAATAAGTTTTAACAGAGGGGCAGAAAACCCCATTCATGCTCAGGAGCACTTGCTCCAAATTACATAGAAAAGCCTCCCCGAGGCATACAACACTCAATTTTCGAGAAAGAGCCACTCGCTCTCAACATTAAGCCTATTAGAGGCCATACCAAACTCCACCTTCAAGTTGTCCTCTAAGGACATAGATACAGGGGTAAAATACCCAACCTACTGAGGTCTATTAAGTAAGAAAAAAGGTTAATTACATGACCTCTAAAATAACCACTTGAGAGGAGGCGACCTGCACTCCTAATACATTTGTTTAAAACCTACTTGGCACTAGGCCATTAGTGCAGGGGCTAATCCCATACTAAAGAGGTGACTTTAGAAAGGAACAATTTACATTACGTTAAAGAAGAATAGGTTGAGAAAAAATAAGTTCACCTCAAAACAACATGAGTGGGAGCTCGAGAGGGTTAAGCACTCTCTATCCCGATATGCAGTTTAAAGATAGAATAGATACCAAGGGTCTTTACATTTTAAGGAAGGTTACATTATGGAAAAACTTCGGACCCGCCCCGAGAGTTAAACTGCTGAGCTAGCAAAGAAAGAAGTTATTAATCGGCCATTACCTTGTTGTTGACCGCTGCCGAAGAAAGAGGCGCTTCCCGCCCCCTGCTATGTACTTTACACACTAAAAGATGGAACAGAAGTGGCGCAGAGACCCAAAAATCAGCAGTTTATATACTCTCGCGGAAAGTTCGAGGCGTTTTTTGGAATGAGAACACCCTCCCACCAAAACTTTATTGGTTAGGGATAAGCAGCATATTCAAGTTGGGGGAAGATACATCAGATTGGTCAGAAATTAATTAAAGAAATTCGGGATTGGCTAAATACAAAACAAGGGGAAAGAGAGGGGTATACAGCCAACTTAAACAATAACAGACAGAAAAATTTAACAAGAAACAAACTTTTGAAATAAAAATTTCTCCAAAAAACAGTTCTTTCACATCGCACTAGGGTGCACCATTGTAGTTTTTCAGTAGTGTCCTCTAGAAGAGAAAGTTCACACTTCTTACTACCGGTAAAAGAAAAATACATCAAAAGTGGCACAGTTCAAAAACTCCAAACTTTCCACGTAGTGACATCTTCTGAGAAACTTGAAAATTAATACCGTCGATAAAGTTCAGACTTCCTCCAGCAGAGGAGTTTCAACTGGCGCACATTTTAAATTAGCGGCGTGGAGGTGTACCGCCCGGTACAGACCTCCCCCCCCAAACGTTCCTCCAGGGGTGACACATGCAATTTGTTTGGAAACAAGGTCCAAGTTTTGATGTTGATATGGAGATTAATTGCAGAAGTATTTATAAGATTTTCTTAATTTGGTTTGATTCAGTTTCAAAATTTTGTTGTAACTGGTGAAGTAAAGTCTTTATGTTTGTAGAAGTTGAATTCAGAAGGAAAATTTTAGTTTTTAAAGTTGAGGAAAATTTTCTAAGTCCACCAAATATTGCAGTAGAATACCCAAGAAAAGGTGGTAAAGTTGAACTGGAATGTCCATATAGCTGGATATGTACTTCAAACGTTGATGATTTTAACGGCCAGACCAGCCGCCACTGCTTGCGTTCAGAGGAGGCCGCCCGGGCCCCTCAAGTACCCTGAGATACCGCTCGCCCGCACTATGAGGGAAGCAGAGGTGTAGAAGCACGCCGCGCCCGCGGTGAACATATACAGGCTGCGGGCCAGTAGCAGGTCGTGCGCCGCACATCAGCCTTGGCCGGGAGGAGAGCTCCGGCTCGCCGTGCACATGTCGTCCTCGCTGGGGTCGAGGGGGCCCTTCCTCTATCCCAGTCGCGGCACGGCGCCGCGCGGCTGCGGGGGCACTGAAACATCTCTTGAAGAAGGACTGCAGTTACTGCTGACGACGACGCGTCGGTTTGGACGATGAATTTCTTCGAGAAATCAGGCATAGCAAGTACAGGGGCATTACAGAGAGCTAATTTAAGATCTTCAAAAGCGGCTTGTTGAGAAGGTCCCCACTCGAATTTGATGCCTTTCCTACGAAGAAGGTTCAAGGGTGCCGCTCTATTAGCGAAGTTAGGAATGAACTTCCTGAAGAAATTCACCATACCAATGAACCTGGCCATACCTTTGATGTCCTTGGGAGGTTTAAAATCACGGATGGCCTGTGTTCTAGAATGATCGACTGCAACACCATCAGGTGAAACAATATGCCCTAGGAATGACATAGAGGGCTTAGCAAAGGCAACCTTGGACAACTTGACAGTTAACCCAGCCTTACGAAGGCGATTGAGAACTTCTCGCAGATGATCTAGATGTTCTTCAAAGGTCTCCGAAAATACGACGACATCATCCAAGTAGTGATACAAATACTCAAATTTGACGTCGGAGAAGACCCTATCTAGCAGCCTAGTGAGTACAGCTGCTCCCGTGGGGAGCCCGAAAGGCACGCGGTTGTATTCGTATAAATTCCAGTCCGTGGCAAACGCTGTAAGATGTTTAGACTCTTCCGCAAGGGGAATTTGATTGTAGGCTTGATTCAAATCCAAGATGGTGAAGAACTTGGCCTTACGGAACCATGAAAAACAAGAATGAAGGTCGGGAAGGGGCACAGATTGTAACACCACCTTCCGATTGAGAGCCCTATAATCAATGACAGGCCTGAAGCCCCCTTGGGGTTTCGGGACTAGAAAAATAGGTGACGAATACGCCGACTTAGAGGGCCTAATAATACCATCCTTCAACATCTGATCGATGATTTCTTTCAGAACCTTCATTTTAGGTGGAGATAGCCTATAAGGTGGAAAACGGACAGGAATTGAATCCGTGACCTCAATTTTGTATTCAATAAGGTCAGTAACACCAAGAGTATCAGAGAACACCTCTGGAAATGACTGACATAATTTACGAATACTATCAGCCTGCTCCTCAGGTAGATGTCTAAGGTCTAACAACATCTCATCCTGGGTAGGCGAAATAGATGAACATGATACAGAATTACACTTTAACAAGGGAATTTTACAATTGGACGCAAATTTGAATGTGCACGACTTACTCTGAAGATCGAGCACAAGACCAGTGTGAGAAATGAAGTCAGCTCCCAATATGATGGGGCAAGACAGGTGCTTAGCCACAAACAATTTGATTTTCCATGTAAATTTAAAAATACGAATTTTGACATTTACAGAACCTAGGATTTCCAATGGAGATGAATTAGCCGAAACATATTGAACAGGAGATGAGACATAGTCAGGTAGTTTACAAACAGATTTCAATTTAGAATACCATTCAGCCGAAATAATCGAACAAACACTGGCTGAATCTAAAAGAGCTGTTACAGGTTCATTATTTAACTCAAGTTTGAGAAAAGGGACCGGTGCGGGGATATCCGCCGCAATCCTAAGACACTCTTTGGGGCATTCAAAAGATAGATTTGCAGATTGATCATTCCCTGAATTTAAGACCTGTTTGCCAGGGGCTGAGCCTCGGGAAGATGGATTAGTCGACTCAGCCGAAGCCACTAGTCACTTTTGATTGTTGTTGGAAGTTGCACCTGAAGTTGAGCAGGAGGGGGTGCTATTCGAATTGGGACAATTCTTGGCGATATGTGAGAAAGCCCCACATTTAAAACAGCCTTGTGATGAACCAGTTCCATTCCTTGTCCCACTAGACTTGAGCAATGGGCACTTGTTCCGAAGATGGTCGGGCGACCCGCAAGCATAGCATTTATGAGGTGTGACTGGTCGGCGAGGAGGAGGAGGCCGAGGATTACCAAAAGAAGGAGGGGGTTCTTTCGCGACACGCAAAGAATCGGCGTATCTAACTCCTTCCGCTGAGACGGCCAATGCTTCAAGTTCAGAGAAGGTTTGCGGGCACGCCGCGAAACACAAATATGACCTATAGGATGGTGAAATTCCTTCTACAATAGCCTGTACAATCTGATCTTCAGGAAAATGAAGGGCAAACACCCTAGTATAGAATTTAATATCTTGGATGAAGTCTGCTAAGTTTTCATCCAAACGCTGTACACGATAATAGTACTTCTGAATAAGGGAGGACCTGGCCCTAGCCGGGATGAAGTTAGCTAGCAAGTGGGCATGGAAATCCTCAATAGATGATTGCTCGGCAATGGCTCTTACTATTTTGTCTGAGAGAATACCAATTGCATAGGGATAGATGATTTGCAAAATCTGACATGGGGAAAGAGAAAACACAAGGGCATGATCCTGAAATTCAACTAAAAATCTTAAAAATGAAATTACGTCACTGGTGGTATTAACGGAAAACTTAGAGATACCTCTGAGCAACATTGCCAATGGATGAGGCAAGCTGCTAAACCCGGGTGACATAGTAGGTAAAGGTTTCAGTGGCAAGGAAGTTAATTCAGAACGTATATTATTCAACGATGCACGGCGTTCAGACTCGTTGTCCAATGGGGCAGAGATAGTTTGAGCAGCAACGGTTATCCTATTGGCTTCTCCCTTAGGAGGCTCTTCCTCGCTACCTACATTCATCGTGGTGGGTTGATCAATTTTGGGAGGAACTTCCCCAGTTAACAATTGAGTGACCTTGCTAGATAATTCAGAAATACTTTCAAGCAACGTACTAGCTTCCTTCCTCTGAACGTCATTCAACTTCAGAGACAACAGATCGTTAACTCTATTTGAAAAATGATATAGCCTGGCTTGCACACGCTTAATTTGATTAGGTGAAGGATCATTTTCGTCAAAAAACTAACTACCGATGCTAGCCCAGTAGTATTCTCGGTGATCGTGGAAAGAGAGTCGTCAATTTCTTTCTCTCCCAAATTGGGGATGGAAATGGGCAAATCAAGGGACTCTCTAAGCTTGTTGGTGTCTATCGCAACCGTGCCTCCAGATTGCACATTTCTGATAGTTAACTCATAGATCAACTCCTCCTTGCGCAAATAGTTAAGATGGAGAACATCGCGAGGGCCGGGCATGATGACAGAACAATTTTGAAACAGGAAAGATCAAAAATTCCAGCAACTGAGAAAATTGTTAGTGTTTGAATCAAAGCAATGTTTAGCCGTCAAAAGGGGCTAAATTGAGACCCATTCAACCACGCTCTGCTACCACTTGTTACCGTGTTTTTGCGGTAGTTAGAGGTGAAAGAATGTGCGGGTGTGAACGGGTCTCAAGCTACGAAATTAGAGTTCATGTAAAATTAACAAGGTTATATTTTCTTTTCAAAATAAAGAAATAACAAGCATGGCAGGTACAGAGTAGCAAGGCAACAAAATGTAGTTACAATATTTACCGGATTTGGGCTTCGCGCCCCGACTTCACAATTCTTGGGCAATCAGCCCAACCTTACTCCAAAATAAGTTTTAACAGAGGGGCAGAAAACCCCATTCATGCTCAGGAGCACTTGCTCCAGATTACACAGAAAAGCCTCCCCGAGGCATACAACACTCAATTTTCGAGAAAGAGCCACTCGCTCTCAACATTAAGCCTATTAAAGGCCATACCAAACTCCACCTTCAAGTTGTCCTCTAAGGACATAGATACAGGGGTAAAATACCCAACCTACTGAGGTCTATTAAGTAAGAAAAAAGGTTAATTACATGACCTCTAAAATAACCACTTGAGAGGAGGCGACCTGCACTCCTAATACATTTGTTTAAAACCTACTTGGCACTAGGCCATTAGTGCAGGGGCTAATCCCATACTAAAGAGGTGACTTTAGAAAGGAATAATTTACATTACGTTAAAGAAGAATAGGTTGAGAAAAAATAAGTTCACCTCAAAACAATATGAGTGGGAGCTCGAGGGGGTTAAGCACTCTCTATCCCGATATGCAGTTTAAAGATAGAATAGATACCAAGGGTCTTTACATTTTAAGGAAGGTTACATTATGGAAAAACTTCGGACCCGCCCCGAGAGTTAAACTGCTGAGCTAGCAAAGAAAGAAGTTATTAATCGGCCATTACCTTGTTGTTGACCGCTGCCGAAGAAAGAGGCGCTTCCCGCCCCCTGCTATGTACTTTACACACTAAAAGATGGAACAGAAGTGGCGCAGAGACCCAAAAATCAGCAGTTTATATACTCTCGCGGAAAGTTCGAGGCGTTTTTGGAATGAGAACACCCTCCCACCAAAACTTTATTGGTTAGGGATAAGCAGCATATTCAAGTTGGGGGAAGATACATCAGATTGGTCAGAAATTAATTAAAGAAATTCGGGATTGGCTAAATACAAAACAAGGGGAAAGAGAGGGGTATACAGCCAACTTAAACAATAACAGACAGAAAAATTTAACAAGAAACAAACTTTTGAAATAAAAATTTCTCCAAAAAACAGTTCTTTCACATCGCACTAGGGTGCACCATTGTAGTTTTTCAGTAGTGTCCTCTAGAAGAGAAAGTTCACACTTCTTACTACCGGTAAAAGAAAAATACATCAAAAGTGGCACAGTTCAAAAACTCCAAACTTTCCACGTAGTGACATCTTCTGAGAAACTTGAAAATTAATACCGTCGATAAAGTTCAGACTTCCTCCAGCAGAGGAGTTTCAACTGGCGCACATTTTAAATTAGCGGCGTGGAGGTGTACCGCCCGGTACAATTATTATTATTATTATTATTATTATTATTATTATTATTATTATTATTATTATTGATGTTCTGGACCCCACAGCAAGATGCAAGACTTCTACTTGGCGGTAAATTACACCTGCTGCCATTGTCATTGATGACAGTATGACCAGCACCATTGTCGCCCGTAGGCAATACGAATGACATACTTCCGTGTATTATTGACCTTATTAGAGAAGTGAACAATTGCACGGTCAATCTTATACCTATCGTTTATTTCAAATGTGTTTACATTTCTATTTATATGCCAGAAGAATCTACTGTAATCTAAGAAGGTTCTCCAAAGGAAAAGATGGCTCTTGAAAACGAAACCCAGGAAAGATTAAAAATGATGAAAATCAACAGTCATTCAACCGGGTCAGGAATGGAATTAATAAAGCCCCCAGCTAGCGGTGAGGATAGGAATTGTGCCGGCTGCCGAAGCCTGTCGCACTCCTCTGGAGCAATGATTAGTGAATGACTAATGAAATGAAAGTGTTGGAAAGTGTTGCTGGAATGAATGATGACGGGGAAAACCGGAGTACCCGGAGAGAAACGTGTCCCGCCTCCGCTTTGTCCAGCACAAATCTCACATGGAGTGACCTGGATTTGAACCACGAAACCCAGCGGTGAGAGGTCAGCGCGCTGCCGCCTGAGCCACGGAGGCTCCTTATAAGTACATTAGAAACAGTAAAATCAATTGGTCTCACCTCCGTCTTCACCCCACCGCGGTTAAGTTGATTTACCCCCCCCCCCCCTCCCCGCTAAGAAAAAGAAGGCGTGTTTCTTTATGATTAAAGGAGATTCCAAATACCAATGTTTACGTGTGTTACCTTCAGTTTTGAGATGTAAGTATTCCCATAAAAGTAATTAACTTTTTTCACTTACTTTCACACTCCCCCCACCCCTTAAGTGAATTTTCCGGCAAAGAATATTTGTTTCTTTAATAGTAAAGGATCTTCAAAATACCGATTTTCTTCAGATTTTGAGATATGTGTCCTCATGAAACGAATTCAACTCCTTTTCACATCCGCCCCCAAAGATGATTCCCCGATCCCCCCTCCCCCAAAACGCGTCGTTTTATTTTTAAAGAAGATCTAAATACCACTTTTTACGTCTGTAACAACTTTAGATTTTATTAGATGTAAGAATCCTCTTACAATTAATTCAATTAATTTTTCAATTTCTCACCCCCCCCCCCACCACCCACCCTCCCTTCATTGGATTTTCCGAGAATACCTGTTTGTTTACTTTAACAGGAGATTCCAAATACCAGTTTTTACATCTGTAACATTTTACGTCTCTGAGATATACTGTAGATATAGTGTTTCTAAAAATTCACCCCAATTTGAAACTCCTGTTTAACCCCCATTAATTAGATTTTCCAAAAAACAAAATAATACATGTTTCTGTATTTTGAAAGAAGATTCCATATACTTACTGTCTGGTCTGTAATGTCTTCAGTTTCTGAGATATAAGTATCCTCATTAAAGGCATTCAACAACTTAGTCACACTTTTCACCCCTCCATTGGGATCTTCCGAAAACAAAAAAATACATGTTTCCTTATTTTGAAAGGACATTCTAAGTACCAATTTTTACATCTGTAAACTTTTAAAATTTTTGAGATATAGATACACTCGTTTTAAAAATGTACCCCCCTTTCAACCCTCCACTATTTGGATTTTCCAAAAACGAAAAGTACATGTTTCTTTTATTTATAAAGGAGATCCCAAATACCGAATTTCAGGTCTGTGAAATCTTCAGTTTCTGAAATATAAGGATCCCTATTAAAGGAATTCAACCATCTTTCACCCCTTTTCACCCCTCCTATTGGGATATTCCGAAAACAAGAAATGCGCGTTTCTTTATTTTGAAAGTAGATTCTATGTACCAATTTTTAGATCTGTAAAGTTTGAAAGTTTTGAGATATAGATACATTCATTTTAAAAATTCACACCCTTTTCACACCCCCATTAATTCGATTTTCCAAAAACAAAAAAATACGTGTTCCTTAATTTTTAAAGGAGATCCCAAACACCAATTTTCAAGTCAGTAATATCTTCAGTTTCTGAGATATAAGTATCCTCATTAAAGGCATCCACCACTTTTTCACCCCTTTTCACCCCTCCTATTGGGATTTTCCGAAAACAAAAAAATACGTGTTTCTAAGTAGATTCTATGTACCAATATTTAGATCTGTAAACTTTCAAAGTTTTGCGATATAGATACAGTCACTTTAAAAATTCACCCCCCTTCCCCCCCTCCCAGTAATTGGATTTTCCAAAAAAAACCACGTGTTTCTTTATTTTTAAAAGATATCAAAAGTACCAATTTTCAGGTCTGTAATATCTTCAGTTTCTGAGATATAAGTACCGGTATCCTGATTAAAGGCATTCAACCCCTTTTTCATCCTTCCCCCCCCCCTCCTATTGGGATTTTCTGAAAAAAAATACGTATTTCCTCATTTTTAAAGAAGACTTTAAATACAAATTTTTACGTCTGTAAACTTCGCAAGTTTGGAGATATAGATACACTCATTTTAAAATGTAACCCCCTTTTTCACCCCCTTAGCGACGGAGTTTCCAAAATTCCTCTCTTAGCGAGCACCTACATCTTAATATGAATGTATCCCCAAAATTTCATTTCTTTATGTCCAGTAGTTTTGGCTCGGCGATGATGAATCAGTCAGTCAGTCAGTCAGTCAGTCAGGACAAGTTATTTTATATATATAGATTATTTAATGTAAGAACACATAATTAATAGTATATCATTTATTATTACCTGTAAATATGATGTATAAATCCAGCGTAATGTTGTGCAGCACACGGCAATAGTCTAGAACAACGCATCTTGTCACTAGTGCTGTACAGAAAATTCCATTCATTGTAAATAGGTTATTGGAGAGACTAAAAATAACGAGGAAACATGCTGTGTCATACTTTTCTAGAAGCCTGGCCAGGCAATGTATATAAAGAAGCAGTTTTGGGAGTTGGAGTAGAGTTGTTAGCGAGAATTGCTAGTGAAATTCGTTGTGATTTTATTGTGTTGGTTGACATGCGAATGTTGCAGTCTTCTTCTTCTTCTTTTTCTGCTTCGTAGCAGTGTTTTGTTCAAGACGGCAGTTTATTAGTGCAAAGATCATGTGTGTATAATATAAAACAGTGTACACAACTGACAGCATCGCGTGTGTGCGTCTTTGTGGTTGCAACAGTACAAATTGTAAAATAAAACAAAACACAACTATTTCGATGTATTCTACAAAACCGCCCAGACTGTTTCTGTGCAGAGTGATATTAGGCTAGGATATATTATTTTTTGCGAGGAGTCTGCGGGCACCTTAAAGGCCCGGGCCCGCCTGCACTGCAGGCCCTGCTGGCCCTAACGTTACGCACCTGGCTGAGATCAAGACCACCAACTTGAGTTCAGTTGACTACTCAGCTGGCTGTTAAATTACTCTTCTTGTACTTGTCTTTGCCACAAAAGAATAAGTTGGATAACTCCTTGTGCTTAGGTGCTTTACGGCTACTTTCTCATAAAAAATTAACATTTGATTTTATCCTTATTGTATTAGTTCTTCTTTTTCTTCTTGTTGTTGCTCCGCCGGAACGAACAGCTCAGACGGTTGAGCGCTGGCATTCAGGGCTCAAACTGAAAGCTTCGATCAATGCCCACTCCGATGGTATTTGAAAGTGCTCATACGTCAACTTGGTATCGGTAGCTTTACTAGCACTTAAGAACTCCTGCGGATCACAATTCCGATCCCTCGGCGTCCGGAAACCTTAAAAGTAGTTAGTGGGACGTAAAACCAACAACATTATTATTGAATATTGAATTTTCACGACCGCATTGTAATCGAAACCGACTTTCAACCTATTAAGTCATGTTACGTACATTTAGTACGTGTTGAAGGGATGTTAAGTTATCATCATCATCTGTTTACCCTCCAGGTTCGGTTTTTTCCTCGGACTGAGCGAGGGATCCCACCTCTACCGCCTCAAGGGCAGTGTCCTGGAGCTTCAGACTCTTGGTCGGGAGATACAACTGGGGAGTATGACCAGTACCTCGCCCAGGCGGCCTCACCTGCTATGCTGAACAGGGGCCTTGTGGAGGGATGGGAAGATTGGAAGGGATAGGCAAGGAAGAGGGAAGGAAGCGGCCGTGGCCTTAAGTTAGGTACCATCCCGGCATTCTCCTGGAGGAGAAGTGGGAAACCACGGAAAACCACTTCCAGGATGGCTGAGGAGGGAATCGAACCCACCTCTACTCAGTTGACCTCTCGAGGCTGAGTGGACCCCGTTCCAGCCCTCGTACCACTTTTCAAATTTCGTGGCAGAGCCGGGAATCGAACCCGGGCCTCCGGGGGTGGCAGCTAATCACGCTAACCACTACACCGCAGAGGCGGACGAGATGTTAAGCACAGAACAAAAATGGCCAACCAGGTTGTGGGTTCGGATCCGACTGGTGTTTGGTTGGCCATTTTTGTTCTGTACTTAACATCTCTTCAACACGTACTAAATGTACGTAACACGATCTAATAGGTTGAAAGTCGGTTTCGATAACATTATTATTATTTTCTTCCTTCTGACTTTTCCCAGTCATTTAGGGTCGGGGCTAGAATGAAATGTGTCCCAGTTTTACGTCCAAGCGCTCTTTCTGACGCTAACCCTTATGTGGAGTGATGCATTTACTACTGCGTGTCCGTGTGATTGTCCGCAGTGTGATGTGCTGTGTGTGTGTATGAAAAGGTGTGTGTTAATAAGAACATAAACACCGCGGCTGAAATCCCTATCCCGACCGGGAATCCAACCCGGGGTCCTCTGAATTCAAGACTTCTACGCTCACCATTCAGGTGCCGGACGTCTTTGTACTGTGGTAGGTATTCAGGGGCCGATATTGAGAAATTCGCAGAAATACGATCAGAAATACAATTGGGGAAAACATTAATTTATTTAGATAAACCTCATAAATTGATTAAAAATACATTATTGTCAGAACACAGTTTTCATGTGTTTAGGGGTTATCAGTATGTCAAAGGGATTAATTTGCTCATTCCCGACATCGTTTCACAGTTTCATATGAAACAACCTTTTTTCCCTCTTCTATAAAGTTTTCTTTACAACATGTGCATTGCTTTGATATCATTTGCCACAGCAGTTCATGATGGCGTCTGGTACAAACGATATTTTGTCCCAAGAAATATGAAATTACATACTGTATACCACTATTTACTAGGCAAATAACAGATATCTGTAACTTGCAACACGCTTTGAAGCTTCTATACGCGGAACAACTCCATGTACATTCCGAAACCAATGGAGCAGGCAAAGAAGATAGTGAGCCAGAGACTATCGATAAGCAGTACCATCTATTTTAGAAGCGCAGAGAGAATCGAGTTGTTCATGATTGATCGTTCAAGATCACAACACTTTAAGATTAAGTCAGGAATTAAGGGTCCAAAAGTTGCTAAAGTGAAAATAATTGTAAACAAATGGTAACTTTTAGAATTCTTTTTGAATTATTAGGACTAATTTATTATGTTCTCTGCATTAAATTAATTTAATTCATTCACTCATTCATCCAATCAGTCACTCATTCAGTAATGAATGCTCTCTCCCCAGTTAGTGGCTATCCGTGACTTGGTGAGAAGAGTGTTTATTCATTCATTCATTCATTCATTCATTCATTCGTTACCGGGCGAGTTGGCCGTGCGGTTAGGGGCGCGCTACTGGGAGCTTGCATCCGAGAGATAGTGGGTTCGAGCCCTACCGTCGGCAGCCCTGAAGACGGTTTTCCGTGGTTTCCTATTTTAACACCAGGCAAATGCTGGGGCTGTACCTAATTAAGGCCACTGCCGCTTCCTTCCCACTCCTAAACCTTTCCTATCCCATCGTCACCATAAGACCTATCTGTATCGGTGCGACGTTAAACAAATTGTATAAACAAATCATTAATTAATTGATTCATTCATTCAAATGTGTGTTGTGATTGTAGGATTCCGTTAAAGTATGTTTAACAGTGCATGTAATGCATTATATTCTATTATGCTCTCATGTGTGACATTTGCGTAGCGGACCAACATAAACCTCCCTGCGGGCCGCCTAATTAGAAGCCCTGTTATAAAATAACTCTGTTTTGATGTTATTGAATTGTCGGTGATCAGCCTGAGATTAACCAAACACGGCAAATTCTTATCCTTGTTCTTTGTTATTCTGAACTGAAGATATCTCATAAAGCTACACAAACGAAATTAAAACTGATAGTGCCTGTTTTTAATCCATTTATAAGATTGACCGAGGACAAATTCAAGAGGACAAATTTGATCAAGTATTCGTTTATAGTATGAAGAGTTAAGGATTGGAATAATTTACCAAGGAAGATATTCAATAAGTTTGCAAATTCTTTGGAATGATTTAAGGAAATTCTAGCTGGAGAACTGTTAGGGAATCTGCCACCTGGGAAACAGCCCTAAATGCATATCAGTAGTTATTGATTGATTGATTGATTGATTGATTGATTGATTGAGACAATTAACTGTGTGGTTCGCGTCACGTAGTTATGAGCGTTCATTCGGGATAATGTGAGTTCGAGCACCACCGTCGACAGCGCCGAGGATGGTTTTCCGTGATTTTCTACTTTCACACAAGGAAACTGCTACGCCTGTACCTTAATTAAGTCCACGACCGTTATCTAAATAAACCTAACCCTTTCTTTTCCTTGCGTCGTCAATAAACGTTCCATTTTTTCTTTTCTTTTCTTTTTTCCTTTTTTTTTTTTGCTATTTGCTTTACGTCGCACCGACACAGATAGGTCTTATGGCGACGATGGGATAGGAAAGGCTTAGGAAGTGGAAGGAAGCGACCGTGGCCTTAATTAGGTACTGCCCCGGCATTTGCCTGGTGTTAAAATGGGGAACCACGGAAAACCATCTTCAGGGCTGCCGACAGTGGGGCTCGAACCCAATATCTCCCGATTACTGGATACTAGCCGCATTTAAGCGACTGCAGCTATCGAGCTCGGTGTTCCATTTGTTGGTGTGACGTTGAATAACTAGCAAAAAATAAAATAAAAAGGAAATGGGCATGTGCTGTGTCGGAGCTACGGCCTCGTTGTTGTCAGAAACATATGAATGGGCAGAATTTAAGTATCTGCCTCCATAAGCTAGACGGGAGCTAGCCCACCTCGACTTTCTCACCTTGTAGTTGGCTCTCTTACCCTCAGTCTCGGATGTTTTTGACTTGTTCGATTCCTTCCTTCTTGATTCCGTTGGCTCTAGGTTTGGATCTTTCTTACCTTAAGATTGGGACATTTCGGAAATTTTCTCGAATTTTTCATTATCGAATAGCTTTTAATCACAAATACTACTACATATCGTCTTTGCGCCCCGAAATACCGCTATGTGACAATGTTGAGGGGAGAGATACTGACCCGCAACACATATATTACAGACCGAAAATTCGTTGATATAGTTCATGCAATACTGAACCTTAGATGACAGAACTTTTCTGGTCAGAGTTCTAAGCTGAAATATTATCACATAGCGATTTTTCTCGGCCCAACGACATTATATAGATAAATCTCGCGCAGACGAAACTAACGACACCTCGCAGTACGTGCTATCATTTTGCGGTCCCGAGTTACACTATTTTCACAGCACGCACCGAGCTTCGATTTCACAATAAAATGGCGGATACGGTCACCGCTCACTGTTATTATACCATCTGACCCTGAAAGCTATTTGCTTATATTTTTCGGAATTTCCTCTTTTCAAGTCAGTTGTTATATTTATGCTAGCTTATAATGTTTGTATGTTATTAAGTTTTTCGTTTGTTTATTTGTTTGACTTATCCTTTTGTCCCATTTCTTGACACTTGGTCGGAGATGAGGTGATATTAATTTTAAGCATGCTTTTACGGCAGGATGCCCTTCCTGACGCCAATCACACTTGAGCTAATGAAGATGAAAGGAATTATGGTGAATTCAATTGGGTAAGGTGGTGGAAGGTGTCGACTGAGGCCTATGAATAGGAACTGTTCAGGTATTTTCCTGCAATTGAAAATGGGAAACCACAGAAAAGCATTCTCAGGACAGACGATGGTTGGGTTTGAACCTACGCGTCTCGCGAATGCTGAGCTTGGCTCCATAGTCGTAGCGCGTTAACACGCGGGCCACTACGCTCGGTCTTTGCAAATTGTTTTAAGAGGTCTTGTAAACATTTTTCCTGGGACACATGAATTTTTACCGAGGGACTCAGTACTCTATGTCAAAAGTAAAAAAAGGTAAATTTTCTGAAATGTATATCCATGAAATGGCGTATGGCTTTTAGTGTCGGGAGTATCCGAAGACGTGTTCGGCTCGCAAGGTGCAGGTCATTTGATTTGACTCCCGTAGGCGACCTGCGCGTCGTGATGAGGATGAAATGATGGGGACAACACACACACCCAGCCCCCGTGTCAGCGAAATTAACCACTGATGGTTAAAATTGCCGACCCTACCGGGAATCGAACTCGGGACCCCTATGGCCAAAGGTCAGCACGCTAACCATTTAGCCATGGAGCCGGACATGTCTACCCATTATATTACTCAACTCAAAATGCTCTTGACTATGTTAAGGTAGTAATGAGAACAGATTTTTTCCCTTGGTAGCACTGGTTGCATATCAAGCTAAAAGCACGGCACGTTGCCAGCCTGTAGCAAGTTCTGTAAAGAGTGCAATACTCCAGGACGAGGCTCATGGTTGTCAATCATAGCTCTTACTGCACAGGATTTAACGACTTGGTGTTCATAATGCACTATAAATGTTTCTATGTTTAACGACTCGGTGTTCGTAATGCACTATAAATGTTTCTATGTTTAACGACTCGGTGTTCGTAATGCACTATAAATGTTTCTATGTTTAACGACTCGGTGTTCGTAATGCACTACAAATGTTTCTATGATTAACGACTCGGTGTTCGTAATGCACTACAAATGTTTCTATGATTAACGACTCGGTGTTCGTAATGCACTATAAATGTTTCTATGATTAACGACTCGGTGTTCGTAATGCACTATAAATGTTTCTATGATTAACGACTCGGTGTTCGTAATGCACTATAAATGTTTCTATGATTAACGACTCGGTGTTCGTAATGCACTATAAATGTTTCTATGATTAACGACTCGGTGTTCGTAATGCACTATAAATGTTTCTATGATTAACGACTCGGTGTTCGTAATGCACTATAAATGTTTCTATGATTAACGACTCGGTGTTCGTAATGCACTACAAATGTTTCTATGATTAACGACTCGGTGTTCGTAATGCACTATAAATGTTTCTATGATTAACGACTCGGTGTTCGTAATGCACTATAAATGTTTCTATGTTTAACGACTCGGTGTTCGTAATGCACTATAAATGTTTCTATGATTAACGACTCGGTGTTCGTAATGCACTATAAATGTTTCTATGATTAACGACTCGGTGTTCGTAATGCACTATAAATGTTTCTATGATTAACGACTCGGTGTTCGTAATGCACTATAAATGTTTCTATGATTAACGACTCGGTGTTCGTAATGCACTATAAATATTTCTATGATTAACGACTCGGTGTTCGTAATGCACTATAAATGTTTCTATGATTAACGACTCGGTGTTCGTAATGCACTATAAATGTTTCTATGATTAACGACTCGGTGTTCGTAATGCACTATAAATGTTTCTATGATTAACGACTCGGTGTTCGTAATGCACTATAAATGTTTCTATGTTTAACGACTCGGTGTTCGTAATGCACTATAAATGTTTCTATGATTAACGACTCGGTGTTCGTAATGCACTATAAATGTTTCTATGATTAACGACTCGGTGTTCGTAATGCACTATAAATGTTTCTATGATTAACGACTCGGTGTCCGTAATGCACTATAAATGTTTCTATGATTAACGACTCGGTGTTCGTAATGCACTATAAATGTTTCTATGATTAACGACTCGGTGTTCGTAATGCACTATAAATGTTTCTATGATTAACGACTCGGTGTTCGTAATGCACTATAAATGTTTCTATGATTAACGACTCGGTGTTCGTAATGCACTATAAATGTTTCTATGATTAACGACTCGGTGTTCGTAATGCACTACAAATGTTTCAATGTTTAACCCAGTGTCTGTTGACAGTAATAATCCATTTCTCGTAAACCTTGCAAGATTTACACCATAGAACGCGTCGCGTTCTCCTGTGTAACATAAAGCTGTTATACGAGGGTTGTTCAATGTCTAAGTTTACTACGCTTTTTTTTTCATGTAGTGAAGCAAAGCCATCTACGCCCTGGCCTCTATCAAGTCATTAACAACATTGTTGACCTGGTTTTACGATATGGACAGGCTCTCAAGTCGGGAGAAAGAGTTTCGAATTCTCATTGCCAAAGCCAACTGACGTTGTCACCTTGAGATCTTCCCGGCACGGTCATTACAGCTGACACCTTTGCGGTCGTCTGAACCCTTAAATGTATAATTTATAATTTCTTTCAAATATTGTTTTCTCCTGCCTGCTGTCATTTCTTGATGGATACAGTACTTTTGTATCCATCTCTTGGCACAGGCCAGAGTAAAGTGTAGCTTCCACCAAAGTCCCAGTCCACATCCATGGCTGTGACAATATGGAAGTTGCTCGGGTATGCGTAGTGCTGAGTAATGACATTCAGAGCATGACTAGTGCATCTGACCGTTATGAAGGGTGCTGCCCATAGGGTCAGTCGTACTGCAATAGTACTTTCTGACCCAGTGAGGAAAGCAATGGCAAACTACCTCACTTCTCATCTTGCCTAGTACGCCTCATTTTGGTGCTGCCATTGGTTTTTGGGGTTTCCTTATAACCACATAACCTTTGGTGGTGCTATTTGAGGATGCAACCAGCCTCTGGGCTGATGACCTAACAGACAGACAGACAGACAGACAGACAGACAGACAGACAGACAGACAGACAGACAGACAGACAGACAGACAGACAGACAGACAGACAGACAGACAGACAGACAGACAGACAGACAGACAGACATTGTTTTCTCATTCCGAAAGTGTTGTATAATCATCAAAAATATAGTCCATTCTATGTCAAGACATGATGAGTTTTGAATGTTTTGCGTACAGCTACAGAGGTTGCTGTCACACTTCAGTCTCAGGGAATGCCCAAGCTCACGAATGTTGAGATGTGCAACATTTTAGTATTGATTTTACCTTGACTGTTGTTTAAAGTGAGCTCTTCACTCCAGGTAACTACCATGAAAAGTTTTTAATTACATTTTTTGTATCACAGAAATGTTCACTTGACATTTCTTGCAAATGACGAATGTTTACCCCTTATATAAGGATAACTTGCATGTTGCGTTTGTCATTCTACAGCTTACCATGGTCACTATAATCCTTTCTTATATCCGTTGAAGGGATTAATTATCTTTGAAACATTGTTCGCCTTTCCACAATGATGTCCTAACTCTGTCTCCTTCGCTTGACTTTCCACCTTCGAATCTGACGCGGCGTTTGTGCATGACTAATGCGACATTTTTTCTGGTTGAAGGTCTTACATTTGCTGATCTAAATTCATTTACTCCCAGAAAAATCAATAATGATCTCCCTCAAGGATCTGTGTTCTGCCCATTGCTGTTTAATTTGTATATTGAAGATATACAACACGCCAATTTGCTTATGCTAATGATCTTGCAATAGTTACTAAAAAATCCACTATAGATGAGATAGAAACAATTTAAACGGAGACCTTGTCATTTTGTGTGAGTACTTTGATATGTGGTCCCTAATTCCAAGCACCAGTAAAACAGAAACCTGTTTCTTTCATCTAAATAACAGACAAGCAAACATTAACTTGAAGGTATCACTCAATAGCTCTCCTCTACCGCCTAATCCCAACCCCAAGTATCTTGAATTAACTTTTGATCGGGCACTATCATTCAAGAAACAGTTGATGAATAGCGGCAAGGAAAAATATTATTTAAAAACTTGCAGGATTTTGATGGGGTGCCTTGGCATGCACCCTTCGATCGTCAGCAATGGGGTTGGTTTATTCTTCAGCTGAGTATGGTTCTTTTGTTTGGCAGAAGAACGACCTAGTCCTGAACTAGACAGTGCGCATTGTCAGCAATAGAGTCAAATCTACTCCACCTTTTTGGTTGCCAGTGTTGAGCTACATACCACCTCCAAGAATACGAAGACTAAATAATGTGGGTAGTGAGTTTAGGAACATATCAACGAACCCAGTTCTCCCCATCCATAAAGACTTGGCTGTTAGGTTTGGACGTCCGAAATCAAGATCTTCCGTTCAAATTGTCATGGAGCTCATCAATAGGTCCTCTAATGTATTTCGTGAGTGGCAACTGGAATGGAACAAGACAGCTCCATTGAGTGGCAGGCCTTATTTGGTATTCAACATTTACCAGCTGGTTATAATCTCCTAAGAAAAACCTGACTTGTTCTCAATAGAGTTCGCACCACCCATGTATGCTACATAAGTAGGGTATGAAATCCTCCCATAAGTGTGACTGCGGTGACGAAAAGCAGACCATCCGGCATATCGCCACTGAATGCCCCAGGAGATCATACTCAGGGCCATTTGAAGGTTTTGTGTGGCCTGCAAATGAGACTATTCAGCGGTTGGACAATTTTTAAAATGGTGAACTCTCCAGTGTTTTTCTTTTTTAATTACTTCTTTATAACACTACTAGCCATAAGATAAATAAATAAATAAATAAATAAATAAATAAATAAATAAATAAATAAATAAATAAATAAATAAATAAATAAATAAATAAATAAATAAATACATTTATTCAAGCATTTATCAACCAGATGGTAAAGCAATCAGAACACCATTCTCTGGATTTCACTTTGATGTAACAACATTCAACTGAGTAAAAGAATGTATAGTAACGAAGTACATTCTACTTTGTAATATGAAATGCTGTCCACTTAAGGGTTAATGTCTTCTCTCCATTTGCCGCAGGCTAGACCCGTCTGTTTGATGGTGTGTATTGTTTGTATAAAAACACTCATTTTCCTTTATACCTTTTGTTATTCTAGTTATCGGAAGCTACGTCTTTCTCTTGTTCTCGTGCCTTAAATGTGTCAGTCAAACCACCTTTGCTAAATTTGACATATTTTCCGTTAAATTCCGTGCTCGAATACTGGATGAAATGCGATTAGAGATTTGCGGCGTAGGTCATAGAAAGAGAGTTGAGGAAGAATTAAAAATTATCTTTAGCATCAGTAGCAGCGATTGCAAAAAATTACATACAATAAAAATTACCCGGGTTTTTGAAATATATCGGCAGGTGGCGGGGGCTATAAACATCAAAACTGAAAAATGCTACAAAGTGGTAAGTTTTTATGCTCTCTGAGCGAATTTTGGCAGAGAGGTGAAAGTTGACAGTTTACCAACTTAATTGCGGTAATAATAGCTTTTTGAGATTTTGATTCAGTACTATACAATGGATTTTTCACCAAGCGAACACGATCAAATAGAAGTAGGGCGTGATTAATACAATTAAAAACATTTAGTAATTGACAACACACTAAGAAACTAACAGGTACTAAAGAGACTGCCAGACTGACGAATGCGTCCGACAAGTGAGTGAATCATACTTCATTGTCCATGACCTGGGTAAAAAAAAAAAAAAAAAAAAAAAATACTCCTACTATGTTTCCTCTCAGCCCATGCAAATTCTCCACTACTTCTTGTGGCGTTATACAAATCGGTTAGCCACGACGAACGACTTAAAAAAAATGTTAACAGTTAAAGTAAGGGAAAGAATTAGCCGATAAGATAATAGGGCTTGTACAAATAGCTTTTTTTAGAAATAGCTCCTACAATTCTTAGTTTCAGCCAGCTATTATAAAATGAAAATGTATGGTTTTTTCACAAAGTTGGGGTGGGGGGTGGCTGCCACCACTTCCCCCCTAATCGGCGCTACTGTTCAGTATATATACTATTTATTTAAAGAAAGCAAACACTCTGTTTCGGCTATCTCCTGCCCTCTGATAATTTCCACACTGCATAGCGTAATCCAACCTCGAAACTATGTTCATTACCGCAGTGTGTTTGTACGTGAAGGTTGGACTGTAACTACAAAGCGTGCCCCACCTTTTGTGTTAAAGGAAACAGGTCAGGTGGTCAGCACAGAGGGGACAAATAAGCAACCGTTGCACAACTATAGTGATCAATAGAGTGTTAAAAGCAGCACGTTAGTGTTCTGTGTTGCACCACGTACAGAGCGTTCTGCACGTTACTATTCCTACTATTGGTTCCTGAATTCATTCTTTCTTTCTTTAATGTTAAGAGCAGCTGATGATGTCCGTCACGTGATGTAGGCAGTGAAATCCTTTAGTTTATACATGTATTTTGCCTACTCTGTACGTAGGAAACGGTAGACCTGTAAAATAAGAGAAGCTACTTTCAGGAAGTTTTCATATATATAACAGACTGATAAAACGGAGGGTCCCCCCTTCTGAGATGGCAATAATGCTGAATCTGGCATTATTTAATATTTTCTATCCAGCCTCCCTTAGTCAAATCATCTTCCTTTCTGACACCGATCGTACGTCTTATGAGGCTGCGGAATTTTATCAAACTCCAAAACTAAAAATCCCTCACCTTTTTTTATCTGATACCATCTTGTTCGAGGAATAGGAAATCTTCTTCTGAATCCCATTTCTTTCTTTCTTTCTTTCTTTCTTTCTTTCTTTCTTTCTTTCTTTTATTTAATGTTAAGAGCAGCTGATGATGTCTGTATAACCCACAAACACTGTTATCGCCGAGCCAAAATTACTGGGCATAAAGAAATTCAATTTTGGGGATACATTTATATCACCAAGGGAGGATTAATGGGATATTCCGTCGCTAATGGGGAGAAAAGGGGGCTGAATTTTTGAAATGAATGTATCTATCGGAATATCTCGAAAACTTAACAGTTTAAAGACGTGGAAATTGATATTTGGAATTTCCTTTAAAAATAATGAAACACGCATTTTTTGTTTTCGGAAAATTCTCTTAAGGGGGGTGTAAAGGTTAAAAATGGGTTGATACCTTGCATGAGGATACTTATATATAACAAACTGAAGATGTTACAGAGATCAAAACTGATATTTGGAACTTCCTTTAAAAATAAGCATGTATTTTGATTTTGTTTTCGGAAAACCCACTTAAGGTGGGAGTAAAAGAAATGAAATGTTAGTTGAATTCTTTGTATGAGGATACTTATATTTCAAAAACTAAAGATGTTGCAGAGGTGAAAATTGGTATTTGGATCTCCTTTAAAAGTAAAGAAACATGAATTTTCGGGGTAAAATCAACTTGAGGGGAGGGGAGGTGAAAAAGTAGAATTTCCTTTATGAGGATACATATATATGTATAACAACTGAAGATGTTACAGTCGTGGTAATTGGTATTTGGAAGCTCCTTTATAAATAAAGAGACATATTTTATGTTTCGGAAAATTCACTTAGGAGGGAGGGTGAAATGAAGTGAAAAATTGAATTAATTTTAAGGGGATACTTATATCTCAAAGACGAAGGACACAGACGTGAAAATTGGTATTTGGAATCTCCTTTAAAAATAAAGGAACACTCTTTTTTTTGGGGGGGGGGGAAGAAATCAGCTTGGTGGGGGAGTGGTGTGTGAAAAAGGAGTTGAATTCTTTTTATGAGGATACATATATCTCAAAAACTGAACATTTTACAGTCGTTATAATTTGTACTTGGGAGCTCCTTTATAAATAAACACGTATTTTTAGTTTATGGAAATTCACTTAAGGGGGAGGGCGAACATAAGTGAAAAAATTGAATTCTTTTATGGAGATAATTATATTTCAAAAACTGAAAGTTACAGACATTAAAATTGGTATCTGGAATCTTTAAAAAAATAAAGAAACTTACACTTTTTTGGGCGGGGAGCAATCAACTTAACGGCGGAGGTGGGGGGGGGGGGAAGGTGCTGAAAAAAGAGTATCTTAAAAATTGAAGATGTTATAGACGTGAAAATTGGTATTTGGAATCTCCTTTACAAATAAAGAAACAGTTATTTTTTTCGACCGTTCTATGTTGGATGGTCATCTTAGCCCTAATAAATCTACCGAAATGAGGCTGATGTACTTGAGCACCTTCAAATACCACCGGGCTCAGCCAAGATCGAACCTGCCACGTTGGGGTCAGAAGGCCGGCGTCTCAACCGTTTAAGCCACTCAGTCCGGCAATATAGTTCAAATCAATCAAAATCAAAATCTCTTTATTTGCAAATGAGGTGTCTACCTCGGTGGCAAATGGTACACTAAAATACGTTATTGTCAAGCACTAAATATTAAATTAACAAGAGAAGAAAATTTTCCTATAATACAATATTGTATAATTTACGCTAACAATTTTTTTCTATTAAACACACAGCTCATCCTTAATAAATTTACATCGTTTACAAAATTCTACTTATAATATCTCCTGTACTACTTACAAATATAGTCATCTGATATACAGTATGTGGAATTACTTCAAATGATACTGTACAACTGGTATAAGATTAAAATTTACATTGCATTTATTTACTTTTTCTTTTCTTTACCCATTCTGGAACCTAAGTAGCATAACAACCTGCTGCGTCTTAACCAGAGCCCCTTTTACCACCACTTTTCAGAGTTCCTGAAGGGCCTTCACAGCTACCGTAGCGGTCCCAGGGCCCTCGAAGTCCCCACTGTACTTGACCCCTACAGGCAGTCCCCTACTTTGGCTGTCCAAACTCCTTAGACCAGGGGATGGAATTAATTTATTCACACACATTCTTTATTTACATTAACTTGCACTGGTCGAATGCCCTCTAACATTTCATTTATTTTTTCTGTTGCTGTTTATTCTCTTCTTGAATATCTGAACAGATTTTGGAAAAGGATCAAACACTACCCCTGGTAAACTGGTCCACTCCTTCACACCCTTCCCAATGAATGAAAATTTACCCTAATCGCTTCTGCTAAAATTCCTTCTAATTTTATATTTGTGGTCAGTCCTGCCGATATAATTATTTTCCAACTGTAGCCTCTCATGGATATCTCCCCATGCTGCTTATCCTGTATAGGCTCTATATAAACCTATAAGTCTAGTTTTCTCCCTTCTCTTACTTAAAGTTTCCAACCCTAGTTTCTTTAACATTTCTGACACACTACTCTTTCTCCTGAAATCCCCTGTTACAAATCTCGCTGCTTTCCTTTGCACACTATATATTTCTTTTATTAGGTATTCTTGGTGAGGATCCCAAACACTGTTTGCATATTCCAATAATGGACGAACCATACTTAAGTAACTTTTCTCTTTTAATTCTTTGTTGCATCCTTTAAGTAGCCTTATTGTGACATGTAACGATCTGTATGCTTTCCCAACAATGTCATCCACATGACCCTTCCAGTGCAAATTACTTTCAAATCTTACACCTAAGTATTTGCACTTGCCATCTTTTGGGATAACTACCCCATCCAAAGTATATTCAAATTCAGTTTTAAAACTCCTGTTTGTAAATGTTGTAACAGTTGATTTGCCTCCATTAACCTTCATGTTATTCTCTTCAACCCATTGTTGGATACTCTCAAGGTCCTTTTGTAATTCTGAACAATCCTCAATGGTATTTATTTCCCTATAAACAATTATGTCATCTGCATACAATCTTATTTTTGATGTTATATTGTTCCCTAAATCATTTACGTATATTAAGAAAAGTAACGGACCGATTATACTACCCTGTGCAATTCCCTTCCAAACATTCTCTTCCTGCGATACGTTAATTCCTACTTTGACTTTCTGAACCCTTGAATTTAGAAATGTTTTTACCCAACGTGTAACCCTTACGTCCAATCCTATTCCCTCCAATTTCTTTAATAATATTCCATGTTCCATTCTATCAAAGGCTTTGGAAAGATCTATGGCTATGCAATCTAACTGGCCTCCTGAATCCAATTGATCTGATATATCCTGCTGAAATCCCACCAGTTGTGCCTCACAAGAAAATTTCTTTCTAAATCTATGCTGGCTTCTCATGAACCAATTTTTATCATCACATACCCCTCTGATGTACTTTGATATTAAACTCTCCAGTATTTTACAAACTATACTGGTCAGGCTGATTAGTCTGTAGTTCTCTGGTTTCCTTTTATCACCCTTTCCTTTATAAATTGGTATTATTATAGATTCCTTCCATTCCTTTGGTATTACACTATTATTTATGACATAGTCAAAGAGAAATCTTAAATAAGGCACTATGTACCACCCCATTGTCTTTATCACCTCCGCAGTAATTTGATCACTTCCTGCTGCTTTTCCTTGCTGAAGCAGTTGGATTTCTCTGAAAATATCTTCATTTGTGAACGAGAAGCTTCTTGTTTCCCTCTGTGTCTGTCCCTCTGTTACTTCTGTTTCGGTTTCCAACTCCTGACGATCATCTACTGAATCTCTAAATTCCTTACTAAAGAGGTTTGCTTTCTCAGTATCTGTTAAATAGTGTTCACCCCCTTCTCCCACCATTGTAGGAATTTGGATTCCTTTTCCTTTTTGATTCCTGATATATGAATACAGCTTTTTCCATTTCCCTTTGTGGCCATTATGCTCTTGAAGAATACCATTCATATAATTCTCTTTTGCTTCCTTTTTCACTCTATTCAGTTCCCTCATTAGCTGTTTTCTACTTTCTCTACTCTCCCTACCTTCTTTGATTTTCCTGTTTACTATTCTATATTTTCTTTTTAATTTTCTTATTTCCCTTGTATAATAAACAGGGTCTGAGGTCATTTTACCCTTCTTAACAGGTACAAATCTCTTCTCTCCTTCCCAAATGATTCCTTTGAATTTAGCCCAAAGTGTATCCACATTACTCCCTTCACTTATCCAACAACTGAATTGTGATTTAAGGTAAGTCCCAAATTCATCAACTTTAGTTTTTCTGTACAATTTCTTGTCTTGTGTGACCCTCTTATTAAGCCTTTTTGGTACCAGTCCTACATCCATTATTACAGCCTTATGGTCACCTATTCCTTCAATTACCTCAGTTTTATCAACAATTTCCCATGGTTTAACCAAGAATACATCTAGTAAGTTATTGAGACGAGTCGGTTCTTGTATTACTTGTGTAAATCCTCACTCCCAAATTAACTTATTTGCCAGTTTCTGTTCATGGGCTTCACTTGCAGCTCCATTCCATTCAACCTCAGGCAAGTTTAGATCTCCCCCAATTATTACCACATCATTATTATTGTTTTTATGAGTATAATCTATTATTTTCTCAAATATTTCCATATCTCTTTCCTCTCTTCCAGGCCTGTATGTTCCTATTATTCCCACCTCCTTCATATTATCACAAATTAATTTTATCCCTAATATTTCATCCCGTTCATCGGTAAACCATTCATGTGAACAATATGTTTCCTTCACCAGAATAAACACCCCCCTCCCTTTTTATCTCCTCGGTCTCTACGATAGACTGTGTACCCTTCTGGAAATACTTCTCTATTACCCACCCCTTCTCTCAACCACGATTCCACTCCTATCACCACATCAGTCTCATAAGATTCCATCAATGTACCGAATTTTAATTGTTTATTTACTACACTCTGACAGTTTACCAAGAGCAATCTCAGACCCCCTTCCTCCCTAAAAATTGACTGTTGCAATTGGGTAACTTGAAATTCCTTAATTTCTTGAGTTTCATTTTCTAGTTGGCTGAGCCAGCTTGAACTACAGCTGGCTCTTTCTACTAGTTAACAAATAATGGTACTAATACTAATACTAATACTAATACTAATACTAATACTAATACTAATACTAATACTATACGGGAAGTGATCACGAATACATCATATTTGATGTGGTCCAAGAAAAACCGCAACTAAGGACTATGTAGCGCAATCCACCGAACCAACAATGGAATACAGCCAGTATAGATAAAGAGAAATTTCTTGATACACTACATAGAGAAATGGAGGACATATCAATAAAATGCTCTGGTTATTCGGGAAATGAAATGGCCAACATACGTGTCGAACTCACCATGCGGCTCCTTCAACAAGCTTGAGATGCATCTATGACTAGAAGGAAACCGCGAAACTGCAAACGTCCAGCGTACTGCTGGACTGAAGAAATTGCGGAGTTGAGGAAACGTTGTCTACGACTGAGGCGTAGAGCACAGAGAGCTAGAGGTAGCCAGGAAGATGTCTCACTCATGACAGAATAAAAATTAGCAAGGAAAGAACTCCGAAATACAATCAAGAGAAGTAAAACTGACAGATGGTGGGCAATGGCTAAGGAGGTAGATGACGACCCATGGGGACTGGGCTATAAGGTCGTCTTGAAGAAACTTGGGGTGCTGTCAAATCCAACCATGGATCCGCAAACCAAGAAAGAAATAATGGATAATTTGTCCCCTGATCATCCAGAGAGGATTGCTGATGAAGATGTAAGGCTTTTTACCAAAGAAGAACTACAAAGAGGCATTAGTTCTCTCAGAAATAATAAAGCCCCAGGGTCAGACGGTATACCAGCCGAAGCAATGAAGATAATGGCAGAATTCTGTCCACAGTTGTTGCTGGAAATGTACAACAATTGCCTCATGGCAGGTGTTTTTAGCAACCTTTTTGCCATATTCTTGAAAAAAGGTCAATTTACTTTCATCCGTAAATATAACTCGATCCCAGAATTCTAGGGAAGCATGTTTATAGTCTGTAGCATATTGTAGTCTTTTCTTCCTGTTTGCTGGAGTAATTAAAGGTTTTCGCCTGGCATTTCTACAATGATAGCCATTCGTATATTAAAATTTTTGAATTGTGGAAGCACAGATATTAAGTTTCAAATCATTTCCTAGTTCAGACCTCAGTTTTGCAGCACTGATTCTAGGATTTTTCTGAACTTTCCTGAGGATTAGTCTTTTAGTTCGATCGTGTAGATTGCATTGGCGTCCACATCTATGCGCATTTTTGATAGATTTTCTCTCACCATATCTGTCAATAATTCCCTGAATTGTAGATCTTGGTCTGTTCAGATGTTTCGATATTTCCGAGAGCGATTTGCAGGACCTATGAGCCCGGATTACAATTCTTCTCTCTTCTTCTGTTCTTTCTTTCAATTTGTGGCCCATCTTACTGATTGACTGTATCATTTGTTGTTTAGAACGGCTTAAGCACATCTGACTTGGTAAAAGACGTGACCTTTCCTGCTTACCTGCCTTGCAAGGAATGTAATCAAGGACTTTGATGTGAGATAAACCACCTGTACGAATACTTTTTATGCATCTATATTTCGAACTTATTGGATGATACGTTTGTTAAAACAAACATTTCTAAAGTACTATTGTTATTTCCGCTAAATAGTCATATTCATGTCTCGCGAAATACCGAAATATAGAAAACTCGTGGCATTTCTAGCAGCCTATGGACAATGCGTCAACTACAAACGACAACATTGCTTAACGTTTAAGGTGTACGTATACTTTTTCCCATTGCTGTACACAGTTAAAAAATAGGGGAACATGTTTTGTAACATCTGGTATGTAAACGTTAATTTGGTAGATGGGGTACTAATGATCGTATAGCATACCTTGTGACCTTAATTACTCAGGGTATGTCAAATCGAAGTTATACTCCATCTGTAGGCGTAGCCATGCATTATACTGTCAGGTGACCCCTCAAAACAAAGTGAATAGCTGTGCGTCCGTGTGTCGCTGTGAGGCACACAGACTACTGCGGTAATTTGAACACGTTGTACTCAACCAGCACATCCCATGAGACATCTTAACGAGGTTCAACTCGCAAGGGCCGTCACTTTGATCCAGGAAGGATGGAGGTTTCGTCGTCTTGCTGTGGATCTCAATGTCTCTCCGTCAGTCATTAAACGCTTGTGAAATCGCTGCAGTGAGACAGGCCATTTCACAAGGAAGGTTGGACAAGGTCGTGGACACATGACAACCCCACATGATGATCGATATCTGACCATCTGTGCGTTGCGGCGTCGTTCAGCAATTGCCAGAGAACTGCAACCAGACCTCACGAGGGTCAATGGAGTCACGGTGTCTGACCAGACAGTAAGGAACAGGTTAAGAGCAGTGTCCTTACGATTCAGACATCCTGTTCGAGTGCCCCGTTTAACGCAGGAACATCGCGCAGCTCGCCTTCGGTTTGCCCGTACCCACGTCAACTGGCAACTTCGCCAATGGAGACCTGTGTTGTTAAGAGACGAGTCCATATTTCGCCTTACACAGTGTGATGGAGGTCAACGTGTATGGAGACGCCGTGATGAGCAGTACATGCCAAATATTGTCCAGGAAGGCAACCGATTTGGACAAGGTTTTGTGATGGTTTGGGGTGGCATCAGTATTGACGGCCGTACGGATCTTGTCGTCGTCCGTAGTAATCTTACCGCTGCGGGGTACATCGAGCAGATACTGCTACAACATGTGTTGGTTACTGCATACGGTGTTGGCCCTGAATTCGTACTCACGTACGACAATGCCTGGGCTCATTTAGCGCGCATCACCAGAGCTGTCTTGCGAGAACTGGACATTCAAGAAATGGAATGACCAGCAGTGAGTCCAGACCTTAATACCATCGAGCATGTGTGGGATAGGGTTGACAGAAGTGTTCGTGGGCGTCCTGTTCCACCACAGACTCTCCAAGACCTCGAACAGGCTCTCATTGAAGAATGGGACCTGATACCACAACGTGACCTCCGTCGACTTATACGGAGCATGTCACGTAGGTGCCAAGCTGTGATAAATGCTTGTAAAGGACATACACCATACTGAAGCTCTCCAACTGTGATAAAAATCCACTCTGGGAGGCTTATCACTATGCTCCTATTTGGACATTTCTGTTTGTGTTCTGAAAATGAACGAGAATGCATCGATGTTCTTTTGTATACTTCAACGGTAGAGAACAAAGGTTTAGTTGGTAATATACCTGGATGTGGAGCATGGCATACGTTCAAAAACATGATTCCCCTAATTTTTTGAACTGTGTATTTATTTTCAAGATGAAATAAAATAAAATCACTAAATGAGTATTTCAGTAAACACAGGCGAAGGCTTACCCTAGCCCGCAATACATTCTGTACTTAGCGGGTTGCTAAGTGATTAACACCTTCATTAATATTATGATAATATGTGATTAAGTGTGATTGTAAGCACCTAGTTTGATTACTACCTGTGAAACTGGAGAGTATACACTTTCTATGATTATAGCAGAATACGATTCTCTACTAGATACTCTTTGGTTCTCGGATCTTCCCCAGATTGAGAAACTTTTGTAATAATTTACATGTTGCCAATAGAAAACAGTCGACGTACGCACAGACGATAAGGTATGAAGTCGACTAACCTTCTGTATGACCATTAATAAAGCACAGGGACAAACTATTGAAAACGCGGGTGGTCTACTTACCGCAACCAGTATTCATTGACGGCCAATTGTATCGTGCACTATCTCGGACAAGGCGTTTGAAAATGTTAAGATCCAGATACGGCCGAATGGTCAAAGCACATTGAATATTGTATGGAAGGAAATGTTATAAACCAGGCATCGTCAATCGAGAGCGAAATGCCTTCGGAGCCAGTTTGCTCCCCGCTCTCGAGGAACTAGAACAGCTTAGCGAGCAAGTAGGGGAAGTGCATGACGTAGTACGTACTGCAGATCAGTGGCGCACAGGTATAGCACATCTTTCTGGACAGGTTAGATTGCGACACGATGCGCATGAACTCACGTGAGGTGACACTAGTGCGTTCCCACCTTTATCCTCACTCCACACGACGTTCAAGCCTAGTCGGTAAATATTGCATTTACTAAGAAGGAGAGTACAGCACAGCGTAGGCCCTCGACGCCAACAAATTACAAACCTTCTTGGGAAGAAGAGTATTTGATACTTCAAGAAAATAACACAAAATATTTAATATGTAATCAAATATTGAATCACATTAAAAAAGTTCATCTGCAGCGCCGTTGTTCTTTATGTCATGCCAACAAGCATGATAAATATGAACGCCGAGAAAGGGTAGCGTTACTTGAAAAACTTAAAAATACCACATTTGAGGATGTACGCCCATTTTATATTACCCTACCTAACTCTATTGATATTATAATATTTCATAATTCCTCAAAGATGATTTACTTATGTACCGGTATGTATTTCATTGCTGTTATTCAGATGGCAACATTTCCGAGCGGCAAGTACAGTACCGCCACGGTATGCAACCCGCCTGTCCGCTGCTCTCTTGTCACGTGACTGACAGCCGTCCCGAGCGGAGCAAGTAACACCGGCTCCCTAGAGCGACTACGTGATGACGTCTGTTATAAACTACATTACGAATGAATGAATTGTTATGTACCGGGATTAAATGTTCATAAAACAATTTAAAAAGGCAGGCAAACCATATACATATTATAAAATGCGAGTTTTGTCTGTACATTGCTCAGAATCTATATAAATAAAATTGTTTCTGTTTGTCTGTTTGTCTGTCTGTTTGTCTGTTCCACCATCACGTCGAAACGGCTGGATAGATCTCAACCAAACTTCATATTTAGAGTATACTGACCCCGGGGAAGGTTTCGATATGCATATCATTTTAAAATCTTTGAAAAGACGGGGGTTTTATAGGAAAAACGGTTTTCCTCCATTTTCTCTTATACTATTATAGGCAAAATATCGAATTTGTCGTATAAGGACGAGACAAAGCTCAATTTAATCCTCTTGACGCAAAGAACAAAACTCGGTAAGCCCTACGGGCCCGAAAACCATGTTTTAAGGCCCTAAAACCAACCGTTACGGAGATATTGGCACCACACTACCCCTGCTCTAGGAATCGGATAAAGAAATGAACTGCCGTAACCATGGCAACGTCAGCTCCAGGATTCTAGAGCAGTGAGATTATGCATGTACGTTTGGGCATAGCTGTCAACCAAAATAGGTACAAATAAGACTTAATATCTGGGAAAAAAATATACTGTTGTGTAAGGCACTCATAGGACTCCTTTGGGCGGGGATGGAAAGGGGGTGAAGAACGAGTGTAAAAATCTATATAAATAAAATTGTTTCTGTTTGTCTGTCTGTTTGTCTGTTCCACCATCACGTCGAAACGGCTGGATAGATCTCAACCAAACTTCATATTTAGGGTATACTCATCCCGGAGAAGGTTTTGATATGCATATCATTTTAAAATCCTTGAATAGACAGGGGGTTTATAGGAAAACCAGAATGGTTTTTCCACCATCACGTCGAAACGGCTGGATAGATCTCAACCAAACTTCATATTTAGAGGATACTCATCGCGGGGAAGTTTTCCATATGCATATCATTTTAAAATATTTGAATATATGGGGGGTTTATAGGAAAATCAGAATGGTTTTTCCACCATCACGTCGAAACGGCTGGATGGATCTCAACCAAACATTGTATTTAGAGTATACTAATCCCGGGGAAGGTTTAGATATGCATATCATTTTAAAATCCTTGAAGAGACGGGGGGTTTATAGGAAAACCAGAGTGGTTTTCCCACCATCACGTCGAAACGGCTGGATAGATCTCAACCAAACTTCATATTTAGAGGATACTCATCGCGGGGAAGTTTTCCATATGCATATCATTTTAAAATATTTGAATATATGGGGGGTTTATAGGAAAATTAGAATGGTTTTTCCACCATCACGTCGAAACGGCTGGATGGATCTCAACCAAACATTGTATTTAGAGTATACTAATCCCGGGGAAGGTTTAGATATGCATATCATTTTAAAATCCTTGAATAGACGGGGGGTTTATAGGAAAACCAGAGTGGTTTTCCCACCATCACGTCGAAACGGCTGGATAGATCTCAGCCAAACTTCATATTTAGAGTATACTCATCCCAGGAAAGGTTCCGATATGCATATAATTTTAAAATCTTTGAATAGACGGGGTGTTTATAGGAAAACCACAGTGGTTTTCCTCTATTATCTCTTATACTATTGATTTTCTGTAAACTTCGTTTACCGTACGTGAAACGTCTCTTCATTATAAACAACTTTCGTTATGTTCATAATTTACCTTACTCTTCACATGACGGAGAAATTTACAATTTTCTGCTGGTATCATGCTCTGCATTTAGTGACCGACAGACCGACAACGAACCTACAGGTTACCATGGCAACGTCTCTGACTGCATGCCAGTAGGGAAGTAACGTATTGCCATTTTCCTCATCATGCTTTTAAATTCGTGGTTGTTCCTTGGGTAGATGGCAAGAGAGGCATCAATCGGCTCATCTGCGGGATATTGGCGGAATATCGTTGGAGGTTATAACCGCCCTCGAATAGATTAAGTAATAACACCATTAGTCATCTTCATATTTGTTTACCTAAGAATCACTGAACCTAAATTTCTCCTCTGTTAGCGCTTTATTATATCCATAACTCACGGCATTTATTTATTTGTCGTTATCCGGCTGTCCTCAGTTATAATCCATTTTCTATTAGTTTCAACATTCTTAACTGTATTATTTTCTTCCTTAATTACGCCGTATGTACGTGAATGCTAGAAACTACTGGATGCATTTCCACCAAGATTCGTATTTAGAATACACCTGTCCTTGATAGGTTTCAGGGCAAATATTGTTTCTAAATCCCTGAACTAACTGGGGGTTTATACGAAACCGAAACAGTGATTTTGCACTTCCAAAAAATATACACAACAAAAGTTTATGGAAGTCTACCTACCTTGGTAGAAATTAATGTCTAAACCTTTTTTTCTCATGTGCATCATTTCGATACGAGGATCAATAAGGGAGATATCATTAAAGGAAAGTTTTTCTGTACAAGTCCCATAGGACTTAACTCACGAGCGGGTGCGTGTAAAGCGTATTCCTTACAACTTGAAAACTACTGAAGACATTCGAAACAAAATTTATATTTAGCATCCACCTGTCCAAAGGTAGGTTTTAAACGTAAATAACATTTCATGTTCCGGAATGGACTGGCGGTTTATAAGGAACCGAAATGGTGATTTTACTCTTCCACAATATATACAGAACAAGACCAACCTGACTGGAAATCGACCAAACCTGATGGAATTCCACCTCTAAACCTTTTTTTTTCATGTGCATTTTTTCGTCAGGAGGATTAATAAGGGAGATATCATGAATGGTCACTTTTGCAGGTTAAGTCCAGCGGACATAGCCCAAAAGGTGTTTTACATGGAGCAGATTCCTTATCTATATAAATCAAATCGTAACAACTGTGTACCTCTACACTGACTATTTTGGCGAAATTTTCGTACAGCTTTCCGTTTAAGGGGTAATAATAACAATCTCCATAATTTTTGATTTCCTGAAAGTCCTAATTTTTACCCGCCTCGCCCAAAATCCACATTGTGGCATAATCTGCCAGAAGAATAAGAAGATAATTGAAATTTGACAAAATTATACGTTTTAGCCTGTAACGAATGAAAAATCCTATATCATTAAATTTTTCATTTTTTATCCCCGAAGAATATCGAAATATGCAGGCAATTTTAATGATGGTGCAGACCTTCGGAAATTCCTATCACGTAACGGATTGCACAATCTCCGTTCAATTTGGAATGATCTACAACCTTGGTCTTATGACTTTATGCCGTATCTGTATCCCTTTTACGTTTGATTTTTCTCTATTAATCGATGTTAAGTCAATTTGGAATTTTCACATGCATTATTCATACTTTCAATTACTTATATGAAATACAGAATCATCAAACTCTTCACGAAAATCGGCCCACTCAGTAGCCATATGTGAGCCAAATGCTACGTATGTAGCTGTCACATTATTATCCGAAAAGTAATGTAATGTGAGATGATCTTACAAAACCTTTACCCTGTTCCACGTTTCTAAATCTGACCCAAGAATAGATGACATATCATTGGACCAGCCATTTAGGCCACTAAATCCGGCGTGTCTTATGGTATAATCCTTTGTCGATATGACGTACGTTTAGTAGCAGTTAATCTGTAAATGAAGGTCTTCAATATTGTAAACACGCATATACTTTCGTATGTCGATCTATATATATTCACTGATGTCGATTTAGCGATCGAGAAAGGGTCGGTCTGCTATTGTAATCAGTACTCCCCACACCGACTTTGACTGGCAGTAGGAAAGGGTTCCTTCTCCAACTCCTGTGTAACTGTCATTAGTAAGGAAGGCCTACAATTGTAATGAATAGTTCCCTTCTCGATTTGACTTGCAGAAGGTAAGTGAGCATGCAGTTTTGTTTAAAACTCCCCTACCCGATTGTGTTTGGCAGTAGGCAAGGGTGCCCGCCATTATAAAGAAATGTACTCATCTAAAATGTGACTGGCATTAGGCATAGTGGCCTGCTATTTTGATGGAAACTCACCAACTTGGTGTGACTGGCAGTACGCTGGCTGGCAGTAGGAAAAGGGGCCTGTCATTATAATGATAACTGCACAACTCAATTTCGAGTGATAGTAGGGTAATTGCCTGCCATTATAATAAAAACTGTAATCTGTCTGGAGGTAGGAAAGGGGGGCTGCCATTTTAACGAAAACTCCCCAAATCGATTCTGTCCGCATAGTAGGCAATGGGGCCTGCAATTATAATGTAAACTTCCCAACCTGATTGTGAATGCCAGTAGGCAAGTGAGCCTGCCGTTATATCACAAATCCGTAACAAACACTTTACATTGGAAACGTACGGGGACCTCCCCATGCTCTTTCTCGGATAACGCTAAGAGACATGCAATTTTAAAACTATCTTATTTACTGCATGTACACTATTTACTTCGATATTCGAATACAATGTAGAATACCGTAGCGAAGCACGGGTACATTCGCTAGTATAAAAAAATAATTGTATTTCTGTATCGTTCATGTCCACAGTATCAAGGAAGTGCACTTCTTACTTTTCCGTAATTTCTGTCTGTGTGTTTGTATGTATGTACGCTCATCACGAAAAACCGGCTGAAGAGAAATTAATGAAAATCGGTACGTAAATTCGGAGAATGAGTCCCTGCAATCTACGCTATAAATAATTTTATTTACGATCAGTGAAATGGTAGTTTAGGCGAACGCCCAAAATTTAATTCTCAAATATATATGTTATTAGTGGTCCTGTCGATAAATACTACATAACGAAAGCCATATATACAATTAAATTTCCCATCATGTATGTCTTATAAATTTTTACCGTACCGGCTATGATAACAGAAATATTCATGAATTTGTATTTTGTTTGCCAAGTCCGTATCAACGGCGAGCCATGAGAAAATGGGTAAACGGAATTTAGTGAAAATCGGTATATAGAGTCGGGGAATAATAAAACACAGTCTCAGCTATAAACAATTTAATTCACTTTGGATGAATTAGTAGTTTAGGAGAAGCCGCCTAAAATTTAATTTATAAATACCTATATTATTGGTCCTATCGGAAAGTACTACATAACAAAATTTACAGAGAATATAAGTTCCGATCATTCATGTTTAGTTTTACGTACCGACTATAATAAGAGTGGTATTTCAGAGTCGGAAGAAAACTAAGTGTGGAGGCCTACACCATCGAAGCTCATGAAATTGATCAACAATAGCATTACATTGGCCATTGTTTGTTGTGATCTTCTTTGTCTCTTATGCTGCTACTCATCTCCGATAGATGGGATTACCACTGCGTACCGAGCATAACAGCCTGCCTGAACACTGGCCGGAAATACCAAGGGAGATGTTCAATGAACTTTCAATTTCTTTGCAATCATTTAAGCAAAGCCCAGGCAAACAACATATAGGGGATCTGCCACCTGGGCGACTGCCCTAAATGCAGACAGTGGAACACCTTGCGTTTGAGTGTCCTTTGCGTAGTTACAGAGGCTCTATTGAGGACTTAAACTGTGTCTCAAACGAAGCTCTTCTCTGGCTATTAAATTTTGACATGGAACTTTAGTTACGAGCTTGAGATGGTAGTTGTATATATTGTAAATAATATTGTATTCGTCATACGCTAAATAAATAGTGATTGATTGATTGATTGATTGATTGATTGATTGATTGATTGATTGATTGATTGATTGAATACTAGGGGAGTTAGATAATTTTCTTCTTTAGCATGCCATTCCCATGGTTCATACATTTTCTGATACTGCTGGTATGTAACACACTGGTTCATCATACAGTAGTAATCGATTCCTACTCTGACGCGCTAATTGGAATGATCATTGTGCACACTTAACGGAATAATGGCAGAGGCTCACTTATGGCCTGGTCTAGAATTACAATTTCGGCCTATTCCAAATGATAACACTACAATTCACTAAATAATTCAAAATTCAAAGAAAAGAGCAGTTTCTTAAGAAACGCCTCTTCCTTTTCACTTTTATTAAATTATACATTAATTTTATTCCAAATTATCAGCGAAGAGGGGTTTTCTCCTCTGGTTCGGAGGAAAAATTTTCCTCCACGTCAGATAGATCTTTCCCCTGCCAGTGTAGTGAATTGAGATTTTACGACTCATCGGGCACTCCTATTAAACAAGCGAGTAAAAGGCCATAGATTTTCCCCTGGGACTCTTCACTATTCGCCCGCCGCCCCCACTGAAGTTAAAGAGTATTCATGGCTCATGGCTGTCTGCGGCCTGGTCATTCCAGCTCTGGGACTTTGGACTGTTAGATCGGCAACGTAGGTTCGTTAACGGTGAGAAAATGTGTGGCTTTTCATTTGATCGAGTATTTCATTTATGATAGCATTGCTTTTAATCGCGACATTCCTAGGGGCGTCATTGTAATGGCCTATGTTGATTTCAGTTGAGAAAACCACTAAGACAGTCTTTCTGAGGATGTAAAAAGGTAGATGGAGAGTGAGTGTCTGCCATTATAATGAAAACTCCCCAACTTGATTGTGACTGATGGTAGGCAAGGGGCCTACCATTACAATAAAAATTCCCTAACGCAGTCTTCACATAAGAAAATACGTTTTTCCGTGGTTTCCCATTTTCACACCAGGCAAATGCTGGGGCTGTACCTTAATTAAGGCCACGGCCGCTTCCTTCCAACTCCTAGGCCTTTCCTATCCCATGGTCGCCATAAGACCTATCTGTGTCGGCGCGACGTAAAGCCCCTAGCAAAAAAACAATTAGAAAAGACGTTTGGTGACTTCCCTGTCGCGTTTCTAGGGTAGCGTTAAGAGCTATGCAATTTAATACAATCTTATTCACAACGTGTACACTACCTAACCTAGAATACGGTATACAATGTAGAATTCCGTATCGAAGGTATTTCAGCTAGTTATTATTATTATTATTATTATTATTATTATTATTATTATTATTATTATTATTATTATTATTATTATTATCATTGTACCGGGAGGTACACCTCTTCGCCGCACATTTAAATCTTGCGCCAATTAAATCTCCTCTACAGGAGAAACACTGAATTTGAAACTAGACCTATATAAACGTTTCCTCTGAAGATTTCACTACCGTAATATTGTGATTATGAAGTTGCCAGTACTGTGTGAATTTCAACTTCGTTTTTTTTCCGTCCATCAACAAATGTGGACATTCTCTCATAGATGTCACTACAAAAACTATGATTATGCACCCTGGTGCGAAGTGAAAGAACCTTTTTTGAAGAAATTTGTATTCATAAGTTTTTCTTACTAAATTTTGTTCATTCATCTTTGGGTTGGCAATATTTATCTTTTCTTTCTGCCAGTTTTGAATTTTTTCCAATCCCTAATTTCTGTAATTAATTTTCAGCCTATCACTGGTTTCTTCTCCGATTTAGTGTGTAACTTTAAGGTAACCAATAAAACTGAGAGGGTGTGGCTTAATTATTCACGAAAGGTCTCGAACTTTTCCAGAGGGTTTATAAACAGCGGGTTTTCACCTCTCTTGGCCACTTGATCAACATCTAACTAAGTGTGTATATGTGAAGCAGGAGGCGGGAGGTGACTCTTTCATCAGGCAGCAGGTCTTCAGAAAGGTAATGGCCGTTTAACATCTTTATTTCTTGCTAGCTCCGCAGTTTAACCCGAGGGATAGGTCCGAAACTTTAACGATGTAACCTACTTTCCTGTAATGTCATTTTCTGCCGGCTTATGTAAATATCTTTAACTGTAAATCGGGGATAGGGAGTGCTGTACCCTCTCGAGCTCCCCTTCACACTGATTTGAGGTGACTACGTTTGTAACTGGTCTTTTCCTTTTCCGTAATGTCTTAAATTATTCTTATACGAGTCACCTCCATAGTGTGAGAATAGCCGCTGTGTCATCGGCCTAGTGCCTTTTAGGTTTTCGAATGAGTATTTAGGAGTGCAAGTTCACGCCTCCATTCATTTTGGTATTTCGGGCCATTTACTCAACCTCTTCTTTTTCTGCTAAGGCCCAATAAGTTGGGTACAAGTTACCCCCGTGTCATTTTTGTAAGTTGTGCCTTGATGGCAATTAATTGTAAAGTCTGGTATTGTCTTTAAGAGGCTTAAAAAACTGAGAGCGTGTCAGCTCTTTTCAAGTGTTGTAAAGGTGCCTCTGGGAGGCTTAACATTGACATTTTGGGAGCATGTGCTCCACGCATTAGGGGATTTCTGCCCTTAAGTAAGGAAGTGTAAAGTGAGGGCTTGAAGCCCAATTCTGTTTATACCACCAATCTTGTCTTTCCTAGACTCGTTTTTTCACCTTGTTACTTGTTTTTTTTTAAAAAGGAGAAAAATTATAACCTTGTTACAGTTTTAAATTTACTTTGATTTGGTAGTTAGACCCATTCACCCCGGCACCTTCTTTCACCTCTGCTGATCCACCAACCACGGTAACAATTATTATTATTATTATTATTATTATTATTATTATTATTATTATTATTATTATTTCAGGGAATAATTTCAATGACACTCTTTACCTATAGTGAAATGCCAGTGTCTGGGGATGAACCATGTTATATCTTCAAGGAGAGCAGTGCGTAGATATGTCGTGAGAATCTATTTTTCAGTTGGGGTCTGGAAAGCTTCAGTAGATTAAGGGAAATGGTAAATTCGTTTGCTCCTTCGATGAATGATTAGCGTCACGGCTTTCGGTTTAGAGGATCCTGGGTTCTCAGCCGTCTCGTTGAATTTATCGGTATGTGATTAATTTCACTGACTCGAGGACTGGGTGTTTGTAGTTGCCTTAACACACTCCTATCCATGTCCGACTCATTGCTTGAATAGTGAGCGTTGAGTCCTTCGGTTCAGATGGTCTCGGGTTCGATTCCCGGCCGGGTCGGGGATTTTAATCGTCTTTGATTAATTATTCTGGCCCTGGGACTGGGTGTTTGTGTTTGTCCCAACACTTTTCTCTTCATATTCAGAAAACACACTACACTACCAACCACCACAAAAATACGCAATAGTGATTACATCCCTCCATGCAAGATTGGCGTCAGAAAGGGCATCCGGCAACAAAACACGGCCAAATACACATGTGCAACACAGTTCGCACCCGTGACCCCAAAGGTGTGAGAAAAGCGGTAGAAGAAGATGCCTCCTCTACATATTCACATAAAGTAAGCCACATTACCCACCAAAACAGAAACACGTAGTAGTGAATATATCTCTCTAAATGCGTTTGACGTCAATAAAACCATCCGGCCGGAAAACAGTACCTTGTAAAAATGGGCGATAGAGTTCGCGCACGCGACTTCTCCAGGGTATGGTAAAATTCGGAATTCTTGTTACGTTAAACTGGAACATTTGAACTCGAATCTCTTGTAATTATTGTGAGGTACATCACATGATAATTTCGAGATATAGTTTTTAACATTCCTACCCGATAAGAATTTTGGATTTTCACTGACTGTATCTGAACAAAGAACAAAATTAATTCTCTAAAGTATTTCCGTAGAAATACCAAAGCTGATTAAAGTGTTTCTCTGAAGAGAAGGTTTGTGAATATTCATCCTCTGAGATCGTTTGTCCTCTAATATAATCTCTAAATTAAGCTACACGAGAGCTTCCTGCGAGGTTCGCCAGAGGCTGCTTTCTATCGCATATGCTCTGAGATGTCAGCAGCACAGCTCTGTGGCTCAAGGCAACATCGCTTGTTCCCAGGTAATACCCGAGAGAAATCATACTGCTTTCTGTTGCACGCTCCCTTGCTAAGTTCACCGAGAGGCATGCAATGACGACGGTAATAAAAGTCAAATCAACTGAAATCAATAACTTCTTTTGGGATACCGGGATTGAAGCTGGTTATCGTTGGCAAGGATTTTGGTACAGGTGTTTGACGTGTGGCGTACCTTTGAGGCTTCCCGACAAAAGTATTATTCCTTTGCAATTAGAAACCAGCAGAAGTTGTTGCAACATTTAGCCTACTGAATGTGCCATCACCATATTTTTTTTACTAACAGTCTGATAAGGAAATGTTTCTCTTCCTCTTACAGGGTGTGTTCACTAAGTGCCTGACAGACATTGTTATAATCTCATCATACACTAGTCCGATTCCTTGACTAAATGGGAAGCGCACTGGCCTTCGGTTCAGAGGGACCCGGGTTAGATTCCCGGCCGAGTCGGGGAAATTAACCTTCATTGGTTAACTCCAGTGGCTCAGGGGCTGGGTGTTTATGCTGTCCCCAACATCCCTGCAACTCACACACCACACATAACACTATCCTCCACCACAATAACACGCAGTTACCTACACATGGCAGATGCCGCCCACCATCATTGGAGGGTCTGCCTTACAAGGGCTACAACCAATCTCCTCTCAATACTGCTGTTCTCTTCCCTTCCTTGTAGTCTTTACATTCCACCAAGTTTCTCACATTCTCTAAGTATGTCTTTCTGGCCTTCCTCTTCCTTTCTTTCCTAGTACTTTTCCTTGAGGAGATCATTACCTCTTAGGATTTTAACTTTCTTCCTTTCATATCCTTCACCATTCTCCGTTGCTCAGTGACTTCCTTTAGAACATCTCGATTCGTCCTTTTGAGTCCAGCTGGTCGTCGTCATTTTCCCCCAAATCTACATTTCAGTTGCTTCCAATTAATATCTTTCCTCTTTTTCAACAGTCCAGCTGTCACAATCATAGATCTATCTAAATTAAAGAAGAGTTTTTCTGTTCTTCTGTGAGCATTAAAAAAAATCGCGTGAGTTCGTCCTGTCCAGGATAAGAAGGAAATGCATTTTTTTAAAATTTACACCATGTCTGTCTGTCTGTCTGTCTGTCTGTCTGTCTGTATGTATGTATGTATGTATGTATGTATGTATGTATGTATGTATGCATGTATGCACATACTCACATCACTAGAAAACGGCTGAACAGAACTTAATGAAAACCGATATTGAAGGTCAGGGGATAAGGCGAACAATGCAGGCTATAAATAATTATAACCACTGCGTGAAGTAGTACTGTAGATTAAGTGGAGGCCTAAATATTCTCAAATATCTGGTCATATCGATTGTTTCAGGCTGTATTTGAACAAAGAATTAAATAATTCGCTAAAGTATTTTTGTAGAAATATTTGGAGACCTTGAAGTTCTGGAATGTTTTCCCTCAGGAATTCTTTTATATGTTGCTAAATTTACCGAAATGAAGCTGGAGTATTTGCGCACCTTCAAATACTACCGGACACACGCAAACTTAATAATAATAATAATAATAATAATAATAATAATAATAATAATAATCCCGTGTGGGGATTTACCGGTTACCTCCATCGGCCGCGTCCCATTGGAATTGGGGAAGCTCGCTGGCTCTGCCGCCAGTAGAGTCAGAGGGTAGTAGGGAAATAAAATACCACCGTGAAAAAAACTGGTCCCTTGCCAGGGTTACGGCGAAGACTGGTAAATGACCAGAAGCCAGAAAACATCTTGAGGCAACCTCTAGGGCTAACAACCCTAGTTGTAAAAGGATGGGTACCCGTCCAAAGCAAAGTCAAGTCAAAACGCATGATGTCACAACATTTCAAGAAACATACCCCAGGGGGTAAATCTTCGGATAAATCCCTCGTCGTGAACGCCACGGCGCACGAGTCTCGTTCGAATTCTGGGGGAGACTCGACATCATGCAAGAGATGAGTCGGAGCGTCTCGGTGTACACCGAAGATTCAAAAACTCAGGCCAAAATCTAAAACCTTTCTAGCAACTTTCAACATAAATTCACTTACACAAACTGGCAAGCTAAAAACCCTCATCAAAGCTCTTCACGAAAATCAGATATCCATAATGGCCCTACAGGAAACAAGGTACCCAGATGAAGAGATTTTTGAATCCGTAGGCTACCGATTTTTCAAGAGCAAAGCGCAAAGAGGAATCCTCAATGGAGCTGTGATGCTTGGAACCGCGTTTGCTGTTAGAACCAAGATCCTTAAATCGGTTGCAAATTTCGAACCTCTGAATGACAGATTGTCTATACTCACAATTAAATGCGCGAACAAATCTTAAGTCCTAGTTAACGCACATGCTCCTACAAACGATAAGAACAAGTCTGATCCAGACGTTGATAATTTCTGGGACCTACTGGATAAAAAATTAAACAAAATCCCCAAACACCATGTCAAGCTTCTTTTGGCTGACTTTAATGCCCAACTAGGTCGTGAACAGAAGTACAAGAAAGTTATAGGAAATTACACTGCTCACAAAAGAACCAGTCCGAACGGCAAAAGACTGGTGTCCATTTGCGAAAATCACAACCTGCAGGTCATGTCGACCCACTTTCGCCATCTACCCAGAAAGCAAATTACTTGGTGTTCTCCCGTCCAAGCTCTCGGAGAGTTCCAAATTGATCATGTTGCAATCTCCAGGAAAAACAGCCCTGAGATTATGAATGTCAAGTTAAAGAAAGGCATCAATGTGGCCTCAGATCATTATATGTCTCTTATCAAATCAATTCCCGCAAACACAAGGAAGACAACCAAACAGATCACACGCTTCGACAATGATAAACTTCGGCAAAGGGTCGAGAAGTTCCAGGAGAAGGCTAGACCAAATGACTGTGACTTTAACAACGCCAAAAGTCTCCTTGTTGAGGCCGCCAAAGACGTTGCAGGAATCGAGAAGCAAAAAGCATTCCTGGTGGAATAGTACCTGCGAATCAGTCCTCCAAGAAAGACTCACTGCGTGGAAACGGTACTACTCTACGAAATCAGAAAATGATTGGGAAACCTACAAACCCCAACGTGCCCAAGCAGCTGGGGTGTTCAGAACTGAGAAACGTAAATACGAAAAATCTCTCATTGAAAAGATAGAACAAAACTTTAGGAAGAATGAAAGCAGAGAGTACTACAGAGCCTTCAAACGCAAACTCACTGGCTATAAACCACCATCTCTATGCTTTGAGCGAAAGGACGGTCCACTGGCGACGTCAAATGAAGAAAATTGCAGCATTCTGGCAGATTACTTCAAGAATTTACTTAATTGCTCTAAACCGCAAAGCGCCATTGAGACCAAGGAACCCTTACTCAGGTACCCAGATTCCAGACCACCCGACAGAGATGAAATCAAACGCCACATTGCCCGTCTCAAAAATAACAAAGCGCCGGGGGAAGACTCAGTAGTAGCAGAACTATGGAAATATGCCCCAGAGGAATCACATGATATCTTGCAATAGCAAATAGAAGAAATTTGAAACAAGGGGACCCTAGCCGAAGATTGGAAAATAGCTTTGATCCATCCATTACACAAAAAAGGCAGCATGAAGAACATCAACAACTACAGAGGAATATATTTGCTACCCGTGACTTACAAAATTCTATCACTTGCATTCCTGGAGCGTTTGGAAGCACAAGTCGAACATCAAATAGGTGAATACCAAGGAGAGTTCAGAAAAGATCGCTCAACAGCTGAACAGATACAAAATCTCAAAACGATCATCAGATATTGTACACTAAGTTCCAAGCAGTATGTGTCTGTCTTTGTGGACTTTAAGAAAGCGTACGACTCCATTGACCGAGAAGTCCTGCTAAACATCTTAAAAGAATTTGGAATTGATTTGAAACTGCTGGCATTAATTAGAGCCACCCTGACAGATACAAAATCCAAGGTGAAATCCCACTCATGTCTCTCGCATTCCTTTGACATCAAAACAGGAGTCCGACAAGGTGATGGGCTATCCCCGATACTCTTCAACTGTGTTCTTGAAAAGATCATCAGAACCTGGCGGGTGAGATTACAGGAAACCAACTACAGTCCATTGAGAATAGGAACCAAATCCAAGGGGATCGCAACAGACTGCTTAGCATTTGCCGATGATATTGCTGTTCTCTCAAACGACATAGAAACCGATAGAGCTCAAGTTGAAATTTTAAAGGAAATTGCCGAACAAACTGGTTTGCAGATATCGTTTGAGAAAACAGAAGTAATGACTAACATCAAAGAGGCTCCACCAAAACTCCATACAAAATACGGGGACATCACCCGAGTAGACAAATTCAAATACCTGGGTGAGATCATCATGAAAAATGGACTCCCAAAGAAGCACTTCAGGAGCGAGTACGCAAACTGGAAATAGCCTACCAAACATCCCGCACAATCTACAACAAAAAATGCCTTTCCCAAAACACCAAGATACGTCACTATGAAACAGTTCTGAAGCCAGTAGTTCTATATGCAGCCGAAACCCTGCCTCTAAATGCCAACAAAAGACTCCATGTAGAACTGGAGAAAAGAGAACGCAAAATTGTGAGAGGAATCTTGGGATCAAAGTACAGAAATGGAATCCATCAAAAGAGATCCAACAAGGTAGTCTACAGCAAAATAGAGAAAATTACCGACACAATCAGAAAAAGACGGGCACGATTTTACGGTTATCTGAAAAGAATGGACGGAAGAAAGTTAACTAAAGAAATATTTCACTTTTTTGATTCAAACCCCAAAACCACAATTCCCTGGTTTAGAAATACCAAAGAAGACCTGCAAATGCTACATATCTCAGCTGAAGACGCCCTTAACAGAGATCTCTTCCGCAAGAAAATATTGACGAACGGGATAAAGCGAGACGAGCAACCGAAGAGAAGACACGGTGCCCCTTGGACAGAGGAGCGTAAGCAGGCCCACGCACAAAGAATGAGCGAAATTTGGGCTCTAAAGAAGGCCAAGTTCAGTGTCAAATGCAACAAGACTTAACGTGGTCCTTGATGGCCCCAGAGAATTACATAAATAATAATAATAATAATAATAATAATATCAGTAGACGGCAGAACCGGTCCTTAGTGCGTTGCGTTTGTGAATCAGTCTTATTGCTGATTTGATCTTATGCTGCCGCTTTTTAACCTTCGTTATTCTAACGTCGAAAATATTTGTACAAATGATGTAGTTCAAGTAGCTGTTTTTCAGTTCATTAGAGTCAATAAAACTCGAAGTTCGATCTCTTCTTTCCTCATACTCGAAGCTGAAAGTGTATTACTCACTTGGCTAATGCCATAACAGTAACAGCTCAGTACTATGGTAATATCATATGTGTGATGCATCGAAACGTGCTAGTTCAATGTCTCACACTGTGAATGAAAGGTCAAAGTTCTAGTTTTCGGACCATGGGGTTCCAAGTTTGACACTCACCCGACTCGTGAGATTTTTACAGCGTTTGGTTAAATCCTGACGTTCGGTGGCTGGTTGTTTATTCTGCCCCCTAATATTCTTACAACTCAGACACGAGTCCACACTTTTTCCATTACACTGATACTAAGCTTGCATACCACGGCAGATGCCGCCAACTCTCTCCGAAGTTCTCCTTGTGGGTGGGGGCAGTATCCCCTGCCTGTCTTAAGAGGCGACTAAAAGGAGCCCCTGGGGCTCATAACTTGGGAGTGTGGGTTGGCGACTGCGGGGCCCTTAGCTGAGTCCTGGCATTGCTTCGATTTACCTGTGCCAGGCTCCTCACTTTCATCTAACCTATCCGATCCCCTTGGTCAACTCTTGTTCTTTTTCGACCGCAACGGTATTACGTATGGAGGCCTTTGGAGTCTGAAATTTTCCCGCCATTCATGGCCCTTGTCTTTCTTTGTCCAATACCTTCATTTTTCGAAGTGTCTGACCCCTTCAGTTTTACCCCACTGATTTAGTGTTAATAAAGGATAGTTGCCTAGTTGTACTTCCTCTTAAAAAGTAATCACCACCATCACCCTTCATCGGAGTGTCTGCCTGGCATGGTCTACACCGGGTTGAAATGCCCAACGGAATTTGTACAATTTGTTAACTTAGAAAACATCTAAACGGGTAAAAGCAAGGGAATGAGGGCTGCTATTAAAGCGATTAGTTAATCCCTTATTGCAATAATATACTGACCATTTTCCACAGAGAAATGACGAGTACAAGCGAATTAGTGAGCGAACCAACTTGAGTGTTCCCCTGACTGCGTTGCGGGCTCGACTCACACGTTACCGCTGAGTGCGGCGTGTTATCTAAAGCACCAGGCGATGGGGCCTTGCGATTCCAGAGGTGTTTGTAACAAGGTGAGTGGAATAAGTAGGCAAGTATTGTAAGTGATACTTCTTGAGTAAAACGTAGCACCAAAGTTATTATTTACGCTATGAACAACGAATAATATCCATAGAAAGTAACGATTCTTTTTGGATTAAGAATTTCTTTCAGTTTGTAAATCTCTACTTCGATGGTGTTGTCAAGGGAAAATGGGCTGACCGAGTGAGTGGGCTGTATGGTGCAGGTTGTGTATCTGTAAGCTTGCAAGCAGGAGATGGTAGGTACGAATCTCACTGACGGAAACCTGAAGATGGAATTCCACAATTTCCCATTTTTCACACCGGACGATTATTGCTTAATGACGGTCATATCCGGTACCTTCCGAGTTATCGTTTCTTCGTATCTATGAGATTGCTATTTTCAGACGTTAAACAAGGAAAATGGGCTGAAAATCGCATTGATTTGACCTTTAAAACTGTGTTCATCGCCGTCATAAGTAGCGAAAACGGCGAGAGGCAGTGCTGCAGGGCTTACACGTGGAAACGTTGATGTTTAGTTACGCGAAATAAATGAAAGAGTGCATTTGTTTGTATTTCATTTATTTGTCAAACAGATCGATACTTCATAGAATACAGGGGTATGTTAAAGAAATATGATATATAAAGTTTACACGAAGCATTGATTGTACGCCTTTCCTACGGCTTCACTCGACCCGCCGACAGCTCGTCCCTGGACGTACTCGCCACTACACCGTCTCCGACAAGCTCCGCCTCAAATTTGCGATGCTCCCTAAACCGACGTACTCACTCGATAGTTGTCGTTTTGGGCTTGTGGGATCTCTCGTTTGCTCCTATATGTAGTTTGATATGTTTTTGGTGTTCTTTTGCTCACTTATCGAACGTTTTGCCACCAAGTTACCAAAACCCCTTAACTTTTCTGGAGATAGTAAAGGAATTCTCATACCTAGGGTCAGTCATCAGTGACACGGGAAGCTGTGTAAAAGATCAAAAGACGTGTTGTCCTAGGTAGTGCTGCAATGGTTAAACTCACTAAGATTTAACCGAACCGGGAAATATCAAAACCAACGAAGATGCGCTTAGTGTAATCACTAATGTTCTCAGTCTTTTTGTACGGCTGTGAAACCTGGACCGTGACTGCTAGAGACAAAATCAAAATGATACCTTTGAGATATGCTGTTGGCGGAGAATGTACCCTGGACGGAAAGAAGAACTAATGTTCCCATTATAAACGAACTGAAAATCAGGAAATGTCTATCATCTCGTGCGAGTGAGTGTTACCACCATGCCTTCACCACATTGTCAGAAGAGAACTTGGAAGAGACCATTTTGCAAGACAAAGTAGACCGCGAGGAAGATGGTTAGATCAGGCGAAGAATATCACTGGTCTACCTCTTCATATCATGTTAAGGAAGGCTTAAAACCGTTCTGGATGGAGGGATCTCGTTAAGGCAACAAATCAATGTTAGAGTTATGGGGTCACGACGCTCAGCAATGCGCAAAACTACTAATGAATGAAAATTATGCCTTCATGATCTTTAAAATCTTTTTTTGTCCTTTATTTATAACAGAACACCTTCCGAACGATCCCACCCCGTCTCGTCCCGAGCGATGACTTTTGTGCCCCGAAACAAAGGAAATCACCGATAATTTTGGCAGTCATCTTGTTTTTATAATGACGTCATCAACACATCTTGCAATACTTTTGGTCCTTTTCAAACATGTCCTTGCGTTAGTTCTGCGCGCATTGCAACTATATTTTGTATGCGTTTGAAACGTGACTTCAAATCGGTTTCATCAGTATCGGACAGAATTTAAAAGACATTTCCATGTCAGAATAATTTGAGACCATGACTACGTCGAAATGTACATCTCCTCAGCACATGATTCTAAAGGGTCTGGTTGTTCGTAAACGGAAGCAGTGGGGGTTCATAGTTCCATAAAATATAGCGTTTTACCTCCGTGCTATTAGTGACAACAGAATACAGCTGCTCAAATTAGTAATTTGTCCCTATTATAATTTTGCGAAACCGTTGTTTGCTACTGAAAGCTCTAAAATCTGTACTATACACAGTAGTTACCGAAGCTTCTACAATTAGTAATTACTTCTTATTTCAAAAAAAGCAAAGTCATCTCCGTACATGCCTTTGAAGGAGTGGAAGATAAAGGCTTCCACTATGCGTAACCTCGGCACATGATGAGGTAGAGTGGTTGGCTCTACGCCCGGTACTCATTTTTGGTGTAGGCTGAGTGAACCTCTGGGCCATGTGCACCTCCGGAAGTGGAAATCTCGTTTCTTAAATTTTACGACTTTCTGACGGGGAATCAAACCCACGTCCTTCCAGGCGAGCCTAGCACGCCTTTACCGCCACGGCCAGGCAGCCCCTACTAGTTATTCCATGACCATATTAAAAATTCGCATCCTGTTTCCAGTCATTCGACCAGGTCAGGAATGAAATGAATGAATACCCCACCAGGTCAGGAATGAAATGAATGAATACCCCATCTAGCAGCGAGGATAGGAATTGTGCCTGCTGCCGAAGCCTGTCACACTCTTCTTGGACAATGATTAATGACTGACAGATGATATGATATTGGAGAGTGTTGCTGGAATGAAAAAAAAATGATAAGGAAAACCGGAGCACCCGGAGAAAGGCCTGTCCCGCTTTCGCTTTGTCCAGCACAAATCTCACATGGAGTGACCGGAATTTGAACCACGGAATCCAGCGGTGAAATGCCGGCGCACTGCCGCCTGAGCCACAGAGGCTCTTCTATGGCCATATACGAGTATCTTCATAAATAATTCTGGAGCACTAGGTCGATACCGCCCTTGTACTTACTTTAACTTAAATTTGAAGCACTTGAGAATGGAAACACATATCGCCTCCAGAGGACGTTGTTTTATCTTCACTAACGGGGTCGAGTATACACGTTATGTGAGTTGTTTCATTTTGAGATTTAAGACGATTACAGAAGTTCGCTGATTATTAGCCTTTTCATAACAATGTGATGATGTCTGGGAAGAAACATGAGAGAACTGACCACCAGATAAGAAATACGAAACTAGAACAAGTGGACTATTCAAGTACTTCGGTTGTGTATTCTGATAGGATGGTAGTACAGTAAGTGAAATGGAACCCAAGAGTAGTAAAGATGAGTGTGTGAGCTCGCAGTTGTGAACAAACTATTTTGCAAGAAGAAAATGAGGTCACTCAATAAAGAATCCTTAAATTGCTCTGTTTTCGGACAGGAGTGCCATCTAAGGGAACAGACATCTTATTCGTAATCTGGAGATGAAAGACATGGAAATAGCAAATATGTTTGCTAGTAAGATTGAAGGGGGGGGGGATAATAATAGGAGGGCACTCCCAAAAATGATGTACCGAGTTGAATGGCTCAGACGATTGAGGGGCTGGCCTTCTGACCCTTGGCTCTGTCCTGTGGTATTTGAAGATGCTCAAATACGTCAGCCTCGTGTCGGTAGATTCAGTGGCACCTAAAAGAACACCTCCGGGACTAAATTTCGGCACCTCGGAATATTCTAAAACCGTAAAAGTAATTAGTGGGACGTAAATCCAATAAAATGATTATTTATGACAAAAAATATTTATAGGCAAAGTCAGGAATGAATTTGATCGTTGATGGCGTGGTTATAAACTGACTTCGTTGATGGAATCTTGTGATTTGGTTTACCAGGAAGAATATCTTACTCGGGTAAGAAGGATAAGAGAAGCAGAGGAAGATCTAGGATACCGTATATAGACTTATTTCTTTACGCTTTCAATTTGAGAGGCGTAGAATTAGAACCGGTCGAGTTTTGATTGCACATAGAGGACAATGGAGGCGCTTAGTTGAATTAACGAAGCCTTGCAGACGCTGAAAGGCACAAAACTGCAGAGACTGAGACACATTGTCGAATACTGTACCAAGATGTAGGCTCTGTAATCAAGTAGCAGGTCGCCAATCCCACCCCATTTTGTAATTTAATGTACAATATGATGCTCTTGTTGAATTTGTCGAAATTGTTGCCAAAATGTGTAGCATACATACTCTATATCCCCACATCCTACGCATTGTCAAACTTGGACGGTCCAAAGCTATGAGGTTTCCATAAACATTAGTGGTTCGGCCCATTAGAACCCCCTAGAATTTATGTTACTCCCACCACATTGCGTTAGAGCGGGCTAGTCGACATTTCCTACTAACAAAGTTATTTAGTATCAAAATTATTTAATAATGTTATGTTACGTTTTAACGTTTTAACGTTTTATGCAAACCTCATAACATTGCCGTCGTGCGGGTAGACTCTACTTACTACTCGCTTCAGTAAATTTGCATTCTAATCTATTACTGCATTAACATCCGGGCCCTAATGATCAGTTTGCCGTCCTGTAGAACATACTATGCGTAGTCGGTGTTGTTTTGAAACACTCTGTATATAGGAATACGGTGCGTATAACAAGGTCAACTGTCATTTAGGGCCTTAGCCTGCCGAGAGGACTAGAGTACACGCAGATATTGTAGTGTCGCGTGGTTAGCATGATACCTTCCTCAGTCGTATGGTTTGGATTTTTGGCCGCGTCAGTAATCTCTCATATCAAATGACTACACAGTTGAACTCTCGAGACTGAGCGAAGACTTTTCCATTTCTTTGGTCAGAATTAATGTCATTGTATCGCAGAGAAATGAACCCGTGCCCTCAGAGTAAGATGCAGAATTTACACTTGCATCATGGGAGTGGTTGACACAGCGTACAGTGTAGTTGATTCTGCATGCTGAAATTTACCTTTGGTATAATATTGATATTATTGGTAGTCCTATTCTGTGCAAAACATCTTCTAGTGGTTGGTTTATATCAGATTGCACGTATTTGCGAGGATGCGTGTATTTGCTTGTCAACTTCAGTTTTAATAAAAATGTGCTGTGGAAATTTTGCTTCGTTACTTCAGCAGCTTTCTGTTACGAGTGTGCTATCAATACAAATAATACGTGACGTATTTTTTTTATCAGAATTAAATACACATCGGCCAATCCAATTTCATTCGTTCTGGGTATAGTTTTAGTAGTGGATAGGAGCATACGTTTTTATGACTTTTGTTATTATTACTTGTTCCGACCGCAAATGTTCCGGCATTTTATTGTTTTCGCGGTATAGGTAGAGTTTCTAGTTAAGTGATATTTTATAACTTCAGTGATATTTTAAATAAAATATACAGTATATTGTATCCACCCACGTACAAATACGTAGGTCGTTTGAGAAGTCATTGCAGTTGTATCCTCCTAAGGTGCGGGAGCACGGTAAGTCCAGTACATACGCCTAAACACCTGTCATTCTATACTAAATGCCACTGACTGATAGCATCTGTTAGGTTTGTGGCTGGTTAACTCCACACGAAAATGTTAGTGTGATACCGGCTGTACTTCGAGATGGATGTAAGTGAGGTTGAACAGCGATCATATGTGAAAATTGCAGTTATACGGGTTTATGTGCGGAGGTAAAGGCTGCCTTCACACGTACCACTTTGCAACTGCAAAACGGTAGTTCTTGAGTGGTTCAGCTGTGGTTACAATCTACCACTCTTAACCACAATAACATGGTTCCTTGTGGTTATTTGAAGTTTGTATCGACCACACACTTTCCAACCATACACCCGTAAGTATACAGTGTTGTTGTTGTTGTTGTTAGTCGTTTAGTCGCTTTCGACTCTCCGTGACCCCATAGACCAAAGTGCGCCATTTTTTCCTGTCGTATACTATTTTCCGTTCTGAATTGAGAGCCGTGGCTTCCTTGATGTCATTAATCCACCTCATCCGTTGTCGCCCTCTTCTCCTGTTATCATCAGTCTTCCCCAGCATTAAGGTCTTTTCCAGTGAATAATGTTTTCTCATAATATGACCGAAGTACTTAGGTTTTTGCCTGAGTATTTGACCTTCCAGTGTACAGCCTGGGTTGATTTCCTGTAATATGGACTTATTAGATCTCTTCGCAGTCCATGGAACTCTAAGGAGTTTTCTCCAACACCATAGTTCAAATGCGTCTATTCTTCGGCGCTCAGCCTTTCTTACTGCACTGAAATGGTTTTCGAAGAGGAAGCATTGGTGTGGTTTTTGTTACGTCAACGAAGACGGCGTCATCGAAATAGAGTTTATTGTATTTATCTTATTATAAAATCAGGATATTTTGCTTTTGCTATTCGGTCACTACAAGTAGCAGTTGTACAGTCCCAAATGTATGGTAAGTTGTGTACCTCTTCAGTAAACAATTCCGTACCAAAGGCATCATTTTCGTTCGCTATTGCAGTAGCACTACTGTCTGTCTCACCATGTATGAGAGTCGAGGTATGCAGTATCTTCGAGGTCAGGTTTTAGTAACGCACTCCCTATATGAGCATGTGAACAAAAATTGACGTTGCTCAACTTACATAGTTTAGAAGAAATGTAACAAGCCTAACAAGCCTCCGTAAATTGCTCATTATTAGCAATATAATTTGAGTATGTATTAACCTTCCCACACATGTATACAAATACGTTACATCTCCCAGTCACTTGACGGAAAAATTCGCGGGAAAGGACGATCCGTTTCGTGAACATTGTTTCTTGAGCTCATTAATTGCTGATCCGAAGCACATGTTCAGTTTTTTTTTGTTTGTTCCACGTTTATTGTGAACTAGCAAATATATCCGTGCTTCGCTACGGTATTCTACATTGTATACGGATTCCTCCGTAAATTACTGCAAAGTAAGATTAAATTAAATTGCATGTCTCTTAGCGCTATTCTAGAAACAAAACAGGAAGGTCAGAATACGTTGTTTCTGATGTAAGGTTAAGATAGGCATTGAGGAAGTTTTGAGGATAATGGAACGCCACATTTACCACTGCTAATCACAATCGAGTTCGAAAGATTTGATTATAATCGAGAAATGAAGTGCTATCTCACCTATCAACAATCGAGACAGGACAGTAAGTCATAGGACCAAAATTGTAAATCTCTCCAAATTGAAAGGCGACTGTGCTTTCTATTTTGTGATACGACTTACCGTTTAGCCACAAATTATCCCGAAACGAAGGTCTGCACCGTCATTAAAAGTGCATCCGTATTTCGATATTTTCCGGGGTCGAAAATTATATATTTTCATAGCTTGGATTTTTATTCTCAAAGAAAAGAGTTTCCAGGTTTCACGATTAGCACTCGCATACATACGGAGTATTTAAGGAAGAAAGTAATACAGTTAAGAAATTTGAAATTAATAGGATTATATATGAGGACAGCCGGATAGGACAAATATATAAATACCAAGTGGATGTATTGGAAAATCAAATGTCCCTCAATAATTTACGAAGGTATGAGTTATGGATATAAGAAAGTGGTAATAGAGGAGAAATTTAGGCGCCCGGATCTTAGGTAAACAGATAAGATGACGACTTATGGTGGTATTATTTAAGCTATTCGAGAACGGTTGTAAGATACAACGATATTCCGCCAATATCCCGCAGAATGACCGATTGACGTCTCTTTTGCTTTCAACGCAAGGAACAACCACGAGTTAACAGGAATGATGACGAAAATGGCAATACGTTACTTCCCTGCTGGCAAGCAGTCAGAGACGTTGCCATGGGAACCTGTAGGTTCGTTGTCGGTCTGTCGGTCACTCAATGCAGAGCATGACACCCGCAGAAAATAGTAATTTCCTCAGTCATTGGAAGAGTAAGCTAAATTATGAACATAACAAAAGTTGTTTATAATGAAAGGACGTTTCACATGCAGACCACACATTTTACAGAAGATGAAAGTATAAGAGAAAATGGAGGAAAAATTTCTGGTTTCCTATAAATCCCCTGTCTATTCAAAGATTTATAAATCACATACATATCAACGCCTTCTCCGGGATGAGTATACTCTAAATGTGAGGTTTGGTCGGGATCTCTTCAGCCGTTTCGCCGTGATGGTGGAACAGAGGAACAGAAACGAAAAATAAAAACCACAGATTTGGTCATGAGTAGATCTAAAACGGATAAATATCGGAAATATCGGAAAAATCCTGAAATTTGATACATTGACAGCACATTTCATAAACATTCACTGATAGAAGCTAGTTCATATCAAGGTTGCCAATAACAAGAAAATTAACGAACTTACAGGCAGCGGACCCCTACAACTTTATTTATATAGATAACCAGCTATAACCCACGCCTTCAATCGCTAGGATTTCTTAAGTTGATAAAAATGAATTGTTACTCGGTACCGCACTAAGACATACTAAAGTATAAAAACTCACCGAAAAATTGCATTTCACCGGGCTCGATAGCTGCAGTCGCTTAAGTACGGCCAGTATCCAGTATTAGGGAGATAGTAGGTTCGAACCCCACTGTCGGCAGCCCTGAAAATGGTTTTCCGCGGTTTCCCATTTTCACACCAGGCAAATGCTGGGGCTGTACCTTAATTAAGGCCACGGCCGCTTCCTTCCCACACCTAGCCTTTTCCTGTGCCATCGTCGCCATAAGACCTATCTGTGTCGGTGCGACGTAAAGCAACTAGCACAAAAAAAAAATGCATTTCAGTTACCCCAGAACCTCTTTGTAAACCACGTTTGTGGCATTGCCTTTTGGGGCTAAGATGACCAGGATACTGGCAGAGCTAAATCTGGAACATCCGGCATAGAACTCTATATGTGAGAAACAGCCCTCGTTTAAGTCGAAAGAAAGGTTATTTCTAAAGGAGATACCAAATATCAATTTTCACGTCTGTAACATCTTAGTTTTTGAGATATAAGTATCCTCATAAAGAGAATTCAACTCCTTCACTTATTTTCGATCTCCAGCTTAAAATGATTTTTCGAAAACCAAATGTATGTGTTCCTTTATTTTTAAATTGGATTACAAAATACCAATTTTCACGTCTGTAACGTGATATATACTGTAGATATACTCATTTAAAAAACTGCACCACTCCTTGGCTGAGTGGTCAGCGTTGAGGCCTTCGGTTCACAGGGTTCCGGGTTCGATTCCGGTTTGGGTCAGGGATTTTAATCGCTTGTGATTAATTCATCTGGCTCGGGGACAGGTTGTTTTTGTTCCAACACTCTCCTCTTCATATTTACTCAACACACCACATTACCAACCACAACAGGAACACGTAATAGTAATTACATCCCTACACACAGGGTTCTCATCAGGAAAGCCATCCAGCCGTGAAACAGGGTCAAATCCACATGTGCGACACAGTTAGCACTCGCAACCCCACAGGTGTGGGAAAAGCGGTAGATGAAGAAGATACTCATTTTTAAAATTCACCCGCAATTTTATTATTTCACCCCCTTAAGTGGTTTTTCCAAAAACGTGTGTTTATTTTTAAAGGAGATTCGAAGTACCAGTTTTAACGTCTGTAACACCTTCATTTTCTGAGATAAATGTATCCTCATATAAAGAATTCAACTCATGTCGCACTTCTTTTCACCCCCACCCCTCACCCCTTAAGTGGATTTTCTGAAAACAAAAAAATGTGTGTTCTTTTATTTTTAAAGGAGATTCCAAACACCAATTATCATGACTGTAACATTTTAGGTTTTTGTGATTTATTTGTTGATATTCTCGCTGCTGTAAGAATACTGGAGCTGATGTTGCCATGGTTACGGCAGTTCATTTCTGTATCCGATTCCTAGAGCAGGGGTAGTGTGGTGCCAATATCTCCATAACGGTTGGTTTTAGGGCCTTGATACATGGTTTTCGGGCCCGTAGGGCTTACCAAGTTTTGTTCTTTGCGTCAAGGTGCTTAAATTGAGCGTCGTCTCGTCCCTGTACGACAAATTCGATATTTCGCCTATATTAGCCTAGTATTTTTATATCTCCCCCGTGCCTCCCCCCCCCCTCTTCGAACTGTTTTGAAAATAAAATACAGCCCATGTCCTTCAGGGATATTGAATTTTTACATTAGTAAAATCATTTTTAGAATCGGTCCAGTAGGTCCTGAGATTAGCCATTACATACAAACAAAGTTTTTCCTTTTTATATATTAGTATAGATAAAAATAATATAGAACGTTTACCATTTATATTGGTTAATTAGTTGGAAGTGGAAACGTGCGTGCATTATATGAGTGTGTAAGAGAGAGAAAGTGCCGTAATTGTAAATCGTGTGTAAACCAGGCCAGTCATAAAGAAGGAAAACCACAAAGAGTGGAGAGAAGACATGTGTGTTAACCGTGCTTTCCAAGTTTCTTGTAGAAAATCCTGAAAGTTGTTGTAATATGTTTCTGTTGAAGCAGGCAGCTGTTATTTCAGTGAGTTTGTATATCCAATCAGGCGCAGTGTGGCTCGCGAGATATTTGTATATGGCTAAACGTTAGGTTGTCTCTCCACCATAGACTTCACAGTGGAAAATCGAATTGTTCTCACTCCTCTGTGATTTAAAAAAAAATCGTAACAATGACGATTATTGTTCAGGCGTCCAGCTCCATGACTAAATGGTTAGCGTGCTGGTGTGTGAATTGCGTTTGACTACTGTCGGCGACATTTTTGTGGGTGATATCGTCCACAGATTGCGACAGTGGTTGAACTGGACTGCAAAGTGTGGTACTATGAAAGTAATATTGCATTTCCATAACAGATTGAGATCTCCTACACACAACTACTGTTGTGTGGTTGTGGTGTGGTTGCAAAGTGGTACGTGTGAAAGCAGCCTGGGAGAAGCGTTATAGGTGATTTAGAGTTTTGCCATATCGGAGCGGTGAGTCCTTCAAACGTAGACGCGTAGCAACTTTTGACTGTCACATAGTGGATGTGATGTGTCTGTTCACATACAAAAATTTATCAGTGGCTTAGCAGAAGACAGGTGTTGAACTGTGCACGAATTATCCACACGTTTGGGTATTTCTGTGTCGACAGCCAGGCCGAGTGGCTTAGACGGTTGAGGCGCTGGCCTTCTGAACCCTCATGCTCCTCACTTTCATCTATCCTATCTGCCGTCCCTTGGTCAACTCTAGTTCTTTTTCGACCCCGACGCTATTAGGTTTGCGAGGGCTAGGGTGTCTTTCATTTTCACGCCCTTCGTGGCCCTTGTCTTTCTTTGGCCGATATCTTCATTTTTCGAAGTGTCGTATCCCTTCCATTTTTCTCTCTGATTAGTGTTACATAGACGATGGTTGCCTAGTTGTACTTCCTCTTAAAACAATAATCACCACCACCATCACCACCTTCTGAACCCAACTTGGCAGGGTTGATTCTAACTCAGTCCGGTGGTTTTTTAAGGTGCTCAATAGGCCACATCAGCCTCGTGTCGGTAGATTTACTAGTACGTAAAATAACTTTCGCTGGACTAAATTCCGGCACCTCGGCGTCTCCGAAAACCGTAAAAAAATTAAAACACAAAAAGCCAATAACATTATTACTGTGTCGGCAGTGTTCCGATTTTGCAAGAAGCCTTGTAGATGTTCAACATTTGTTTCATTATGGCCGTCATCAAAACAATCATTTCTATTTACGAAACTTCAAATGCCTCGTGGCATTGCATCCCCTACTCAGATCACGTTTTGTGCTAGGATCGATGAGAAGATTAGAGTGGCCTTCAAACAGATTCAGTGGATTTACATTGCTCCCGCTTTATCGGAAGATATAACACGCTTGCCGTGAGTTATGAAATGATCCTCAAACAATCGATCAACGTTTTAACCCGTCCTCCCTCTCTAAGAAATGGCCCTCAATTTGTTACAATGACAGCACCTTTCATAAACATTCGTTCATGGAAGCTAGTTCATATGAAGTTTTCCAATAAGAAGAAAATCAGAAACCAGAATGTGGTAGAAGAAGAAAAGAAGAACGTGAAGTTAAGGTGTTTCATGACGACATCTTAAAATTTCGTTCCTCCAGTGAGAACATTTGGACTAAGAACTAGCCGCGCGGTGTTTCGCCTATCGTTGAGCGCAACAGGCGTTTCTATGTGTTAATATATTTTAGCGGTGGTGACAAAACCGTGCAACAGTATTATGAACTTTTATAAGAAGTCTTTATGAGCGTTATGAAAGGAGATACTGAAACTGTCCATCTTCGTAGTTCGCACAGTTTTGGCACCTCTTTATTAAACTATACATCGTTCTCTGTGGTTTATGTTTCGTTTGGTGTATACTTGTTTCGTTCTTCTGGCGAGTCCGAGTATTCCTTTTCATAAATTTCTGAACTACTCCAGTTATTTTGTATGGTTTCAACTTTGATGATTCAGTAGCCTTTCGTGTAGAACCATAGAGAATTCCTATTTGTTTTGAAAGATGCTTAAGGGATATTTTTGGATATTTTTCGAGACAACGACTAGTGCCATCTAAATCTTTCGTTGGTGAAAACTCTACGCTGTCTATTTCATTTCTTACGCCGAAAACTTCCCACAGTCTGAAATTTAGCATAAGGAACATGGATCGGTGCTCAATCTAGAACTTTTACACAACCTTTTCTCAAAATCGTGTTTGGACTTTGTGGGATTACTAAATTAAAACGTATGAATAATATTTCTTTTTTCTTTTGCTAGTTGCTTTACGTCGCACCGACACATATTGGTTTTATGGCGACGATTGGACAGGGAAGGGTTAGGAGTGGGAAGGAAGCAGTCATGGCCTTAATTAAGGTACAGCCCCAGCATTTGCCTGGTGTGAAAATGGGGAAAACACGGAAAACCATTTTCAGGGCTGCCGACAAGTGGGTTCGAACCTACTATCTCCCGAATACTGGATACTGGTCGCACTTAAGCGACTGCAGCTATCGAGCTCGGTGAATAATAAATAAACAAATGTTGTGCAGTAGTAAACATATACTGAGCAATTATACACTTCGTGCTGCGGTAATACACAGAACGGCGCACAACTCACAAACGCGTCTTTCGAGAGGAATTCACTCACTCACAAGTTTGCTTCAGTGCAAGACTCGGACAGATTAGCGACCACCTCCCGTTTTTAAACTCCATGGCTGCCGTGTCACTGACAGTAAAAGCACAGCTCGGCTGGTTCTTAGTTCACATGTTCTCACTGTATTAAATAATGTGTTTAGCCGACTGGAGAGCTTTTCATTTTCTTACTCCACTACACTGAAATGAAAGTCGTTCAAAGGATTATTTTAACCCACATTCAATAGCCAGTTTCAGTCAAACGACGTAATTATGGATAAACATCCCTATCCCCTCGTCTGTTTTACTACCAACAGCAAATGGTCAAGATTTCCTATTTCACTTCCATATTTGTTTCTTCTTTTCTTGCTAGGGGTTTTACGTCGCACCGACACAGATAGGTCTTATGGCGACGATCCATATTTGTTTAAAAATTATTTCATGATGACGGCATCCTCGTGTCGTGACCATATTATAAATTTACGAAATACATGTTTAAGACTTGAAAAGACGAATATGAGTCCGCCTCTGTAGTGGTGAAGTTGTTAGTGTGATTAACTGCCACCCCCGGAGGCCCGGGTTCGATTCCTGGCTCTGTCACGAAATTTGAAAAGTGGTACCAGGGCTGGGACGGGGTCCACTCAGCCTCGGGAGGTCAAATGAGTAGAGGTGGGTTCGATTCCCACCTCAGCCATCCTTGAAGTGGTTTTCCGTGGATTTCCACTTCTCTTCCAGGCAAATGCCGGGATGGTACCTAACTTAAGGCCATGGTCGCTTCCTTCCCTCTTCCTTGTATATCCCTCCCAATTTTCCCATCCCACCACAAGGTCCCTCTTCAGCATAGGAGGTAAGGCCGTCTGGGCGAGGTACTGGTCATTCTCCCCAGTTGTATCCCCTACCCAATGTCTCTTGCTTCAGGACACCGCCCTTGAGGCAGTAGAGGTGGGACCCCTCGCTGATTCCGAGGGAAAAACCAACCCTGGAGATTAAGAAGAAAAAAAGAAGAAATTGCACCGATGGAAATACTTCATTTCATATATATAAGTTGCATGTCTCATCAGTACCATACATTCCCACACAGTCAAAACCGATAGAGTTGGCTGTGCACGCGGGTCACGTAGTTGTAGGCATACACTTGGAAAATGACGTGTTCGAGCGGAATCGTCTTCAGTCCTGGAGATGGTTTTGGATTATTACCCGGTCTAGAAAGCCAAGATGTTTCTTTTTACATTTGACTTTACGTCGCACCGACACAGGTAGGTCTTATGGCGACGATGGGATGGGAAAGGGCTAGGAGTGCGAAGGAAGCGGTCTTGGCTTTACTTAAGGTACAGTCCCGACATTTGACTCGTGTGAAAATGGTAAAAACCACAGAAAACCACCTTAGTGGGGTTCGAATCCACTATCTCCCAAATGCAAGCTCACATCTGCGCATCCCTAATGCACGGCCAACTCGCTCGGTAAAGCCAATAATAATGGCCGATATAATTAGTTGTGCAGATCACAGGACACCTCATAATCTGCAGGCCTTCGGGCTGAGCATCGGTCGCTTGGTAGTCCTTGGCCCTTCGAAGCTCTTGCGCCATGGGTTTGGTTTTTGTACCTTAATTAAAGGTACGAATTTGACCTCTCATGTCGCCCCTCCTTATCCTATCGTTGATTTGCCCGAAACTCTAAATTAAAAAGCAAGAAAGTGCTATTACATATCAGTTTGCCAAGGCCATTGAAATACGTACACCAATTATTCCATGATCGACACTTTCACATCACTCATAGCATGGAGTAGCTGCGGAAGGTGTGACATTTATGATTACTGTTATATAAGGGACCAAACTTCAAGGATATTGGCCCGAATGCCCTTACTATTCAAGCAAGAAAGAAAACAAGCTAGCCTGTAGTTTCACGTGACTGCCATGGTAGAGGTGAGTTGCATGTACTTTTTTAACCATATAACAGCCCTCCTGCTAATGTTATACTTCTGACATAACCGGGAACAGAACCCAGGCCCTCGAGACGGTAGCTCATAACACTAAACGTTACACGATGCAGGTTGGTGATGTCGTAACCAGAGCCACGGAACCTCCAGTTTCACGCGAAATCCTAACTTCAGGTATGTGAATTTTAATTTCAAATATCCCAGATGCATTAGTCAGGATGCGGTCGCCTTGGTGAGAAGCCATAAGTGATGACATTTGTCTATTACGCCCCCTATGGCGTCACTAGCATTGCTAATGTCTCAGTCACTTTCATGATATCAAAGGCAAGGATGAGACAGAGACAGGTTAGTGAAAGTAATAAGTTTACTCCAGCCCATACCAGGCGAGAATGTGGATTGTAAGTCATTTATCCTTATCATCTGGAGTCGCAGTGTCTGTTAACAAAGGATTTGTATCTGATTATTTAATATTTCGACATGCATCTAGGGATGAATATAGGACGATGTATTTTACACATGAAGATGAGTAATTATTATGAACGCAAGGCTGTGACCAGCTGTAATAGGACGCTGAAGTCTATAGCCGGCGCTTGCAGGCTGAAAATGTGGCGTGGGTTGTAGCTGCAGTGTTCGCTAACGTCAACTGGATCGTATGGCCATGTAGATTTAATTACTGATAGAACTGTAACGGATGAACTGACACTCTAAACAACGTCCATCAACACAATGCTCTTGTACCCACACACAGCCTAAGGGGTTAGAGGCATTCCAGTAACTACCTCAGCGTTCTCAATGTGTGGGTGTTATAATAATAGTAATAGTAATAATAATAATAATAATAATAATAATAATAATAATAATAATAATAACAATAATAATTGTTCCCGAGGTTTGGTGGATTAGCAGAGGTGAAGGAAGGTGCGGGGGTGAACAGGTCTCAAAATACGAAATGAAAGTTAAGATAAAATTTAACAAGGTTATATTTTCTTTTTAAGATTAGGAAATAACAAATAGAACACGTACTCATTAGCCGAAACACAAATCGATAATGTACAATTACAGAGTTACAGAATTTGGGCTCCGAGAGCCAGACACACAATTCTTGAGCTATAAGCCCAACCTTACGATATACAGAATTCAACAAATGGGCAGAAGACCCCAATCATGCCCAGGAGCACTTGCTCCCAATTACACAGTAAAGCCTCCTCGAGGCGCGCAGAAAACGAAATTTTAGAAAGAGCAACCCGCTCTTAAGTTCTAGCCTATCAAAGGCCACACCAAACTCCACTTTCAAGTTGTACTTCAAGGACATGAAAACAGGGGTAAAAATACCCAACCTACTGAGGCCTATTAAGTAAAGAAACAGGTCAATTACATGGCCTCTAAAATACCAACTTGAGAGGAGGCGTTCTTGCACTCCTAATACACTTTATATAAAACCTACTTGGCACTAGGCCGTTACTGCAAGGGCTAATCCCATACTAAAGAGGTGACTTATAGAAGGAGACAATTTACATTACGTTAAGGAAAAAACGGTAGTGAAAATAAGCTCACCTCAATGCAATATGAGTGGGAGCTCGAGAGGGTTAAGCACTCTCTATCCCAATTTGTAGTTTAAAAATATAGAATAGATACCAAGTGTCTTTACATTTTAGGTGAAAGTTACATGGTAAAACGCTTCGGACCTGCCCCGAGAGTTAAACTGCTGAGCTAGCAAGAAAATAAGTTATTAAACGGCCATTACCTGGTGGTTGAACTGCTGCCCGACGAAAGAGGCGCTTCCCGCCCCTGCTACGTACTTTACACGAGATAGATGTTACTGAAGTGGCGCGGAGACCCGAAAATCAGCAGTTTATATACCCTCGTGGAAAGTTCGAGGCGTTTCAGGAATGAGAACACCCTCCCACAAGAATTTTATTGGCTAAAAACGAAAACCCCTACACTAGATGAAGAAGAAAGACATTATTGGTGGAAAATTAATTACAGAAATTACTCATTGGTCGAATTCAAAGCTGGCGGAAAGAAAGGGTTAATATTGCCAACTTAAACAATAACTGAAAGAAATTTAACAAAGAACGAACTTATGAATTCCAAATTTCTCCAAAAAACACAGTTCTTTCACTTCGCACTAGGGTGCATAATTGTAGTTCTTCAGTAGTGCCATCTGGAAGAGAATGTCCACACTTCTTACTACAGGCAAAACAAAAATACATCGAAAACGACCCAGTTCAGAAACTTCAAAATTTACAAGTAGTGACATCTTCTGAGAAACTTGAAAATTAACATAGTAGATAAAGTTCAGACTTCCTCCAGTAGAGGAGTTTCAACTGGCGCAAGGTTTGAATTAGCGGCGTGGAGGTGTACCACCCGGTACATTAATAATAATAATAACCATAGGGGTTATTTTTGCGTGCCAGTAAATCTACCGACACGAGGCTGACGTATTTGAGCACCTTCAAATACCGCCGGACTGAGCCAGGATCGAACCTGCCCAGTTGGGGTCAGAAGGCCAAAGCCTCAACCGTCTGAGCCACTCAGCCCGACCGTTGGATGATTTCTGAACGATGTGCTGTGTTCATATGGCGTCTCTGCTAGTTGATATACTTCCAAATTTTAAAACTGCGAAGGCATTCGGGAGTGAAAATTTGGGAAAAAAACAAGCTTTAATTATTTTACTACAGTATTACCATTTGCTTCACCGATACAGATTAAGTCTTTTGGCGACGATGGGATAGGAAAGGACTAGGAGTGGGAAGGAAGCGGCCGTGTCCTTAATTAAGGTACAGCCCCAGCATTTGCCTGGTGTGAAAATGGGCAAACCACGGGTAATGATCTTCAGGGCTACTGACAGTGGGGTTCGAACCGACTATGTCCCGAATGCAAGCTCACAGTGGCGCGCCACTAACCCGCACGGCCAACTCGCTCAGTTTACTTGGATATGGATATCGTGCTTGACTGAATGGTTAGTGTCGAGGCCTTCGTTGCAGTGGGTCACGAGTTCGATTCCCGACTGATCCGGCGACTTTAACTGTACCTGGTTAATTTCTCTGACTTAGGGACGGAGTGTTTGTGTTACTCCTTTTTTTGCTATTTGCTTTACGTCGCACCGACACAGATAGGTCTTATAGCGACGATGGGACAGGAACGGCCTAGGAATGGTAAGGAAGCGGCCGTGGCTTTAATTAAGGTACAGCCCAGCACTTGCCTGGTGTGAAAATGGGAAACCACGGAAAACCATATTTAGGGCTGTGACAGTGGGATTCGAACCCACTATCTCCCGGATGCGAGCTCACTGCTGCGTGCCCCTAACCGCACGGCCACCTCGCCCGGTGATATCAACTCCAGTACACTTCTCTTCATATATACATATCGCAGCAACACGCAATAATGAATACGTGCTTCAATTTACGATTGGTGTCAGGATGAGCACCCTTCCGTCAAACAACGCCAAACCACATGGGCTACACAGATCGCACCAAGGTATGGCAGAAGTGGTGGGAGAAATTGATATCGTGATCATAACCACAGGATCAACCGTTACTTAAAATCCAGGTCACAATATTTTAACTATTCATCTGATCTGTCATAAATTGGCTAGAATTTGAACCGTTGCCGCCTGTTGAAAAGCTACTGCCGGTGTTCTGTCAGGCCCCATAACTATTGCAGCATTTCGATGGGTATGCAAAAGCCGTATTTATAACAATCACTCTCAATTTCTGACAAATGTGTCACTTCCCATTCTAATGAGGGGAGGGTTCGAAATGTTACAGATCACTTCATATAGTTATGAGGATATTCAGGGGTTGTTGTAAGGGTGGAAAAGAGAGGGCGTATAAGTAACAGGTAAGACCCCAGTTAAGGTATCGTTTCAGTGTATGGGACCCACATCAGGATTACTTGATCTAAAGGAAAGCAGCACTAATTTTCCTGGTCAATTTCAGAAAAATGAGTGGTGTTACGAAAATATTACGCACTTCGGGGTGGGAATATTTGGCAGTCAGGACGTGAGCTGCTCGATCAAGTGGTATGTTCCGAGCTGTCAGTGAAAAAATGGCGTGGAATGACATTAGTGTATGAATAACTTTGAGGGGAGTTTTTAAATGTATCAAAGACCATAATTCTTTCTTTCTTTCTTTCTTAATCCGTTTACCCTCCAGGGTTGGTATTTCCCTCGGATTCAGCGAGGGATACCACTTCTATCGCCTCAAGGGCAGTGTCCTTGAGCATGAGACTTTGGGTCGGGGGATACAATTGCGGAGGAGAACCAGTACCTCACACAGGCGGCCTCACCTGCTATGCTGAACAAGGTCCTTGCGGGGGAATGGGAAAATTGGAAGGGATAGTCACGGAAGAGGGAAAGAAGCGGCTGTGGTCTTAAGTTAGGTACCATCCGTCATTTGCCTGAAGGAGAAGTGGGAAAGTACGGAAAACCACTTCGAGGATGGCTGAGGTGGGAGTCGAACCTCCTTCTACTCAGTTGACCTCCCAAGGCAAAGTGGACCCCGTTCCAGCCCTCGTACCACTTTTCAAATTTCGTGGCAGAGCCGGGTATCGAATTCATGTTTACGGGGATGGCAGCTAATCACACTAATACACCACAGAGGCGGGATTGGAATAGTTTACCAAGGGAAATGTTCGGTAAATTTTCAACTTCGTTGAGGTTTATTTAGAAAAAGGACTCGGTATATAACTGATAGGGAATATCTCGCCTGGACGAGTGCCTTAAGTGCAGATGACAAAAGACAAATTCACCTCCATACAGGCAATGAAGGCCCTTGGAGGAGCGGAAGGTAAAGGCTTCCACCATTGTTAACCGCGGCACGTAATGGGATGGAGTGCTTAGCTCTACGCCCGGCCGCCTTTGCCCCTAGGAATTAACCTGGTACTTATTTTTGGTGTAGGCTGAGTGAACTTCAGGGTCATATGCACCTCCGGAAGTGGAAATCTCGTTTCTTAAATTTTACGACTCCCTGACGGGGATTCGAACCCACGTCCTTCCGGGCGAACCGAGCACGCCTTTACTGCCTCGGCCAGGCAGCCCCTTAAGTGCAGATGAGATGTAAATAAATTTAAAAATCATACAAATATGGTTCATATTAGTGTGCTGATAGACTACATTCTACAACACCCTCATCACCCTGTTTTTGCTGCAGCCAATATTTTCTCGTCCCATCCCTTCCCCTCCCCCCCCCCCCCCCCAACGTCCTCTCCACTACAAGCATTTCTTACTTCAAACATATTGCAAAAGAAGTCACCATTTTCCAGAATTAGGCAAGTACTGAGCGAGTTGTTTACACTGTTGGGTCGGATAGCTGCGAGCTTGCATTCACGAGATAGTGGGTTCGAATCCCACCGTCAACGTTGTAAACGTGACTAAGCATGGCCCAGGTAAGCCAGTTACAATATCCTGTATTTAATGAGCAAGCAATGTTATGGAAATGGTAATTATACATTGGGTGGATGGTCAGCATAATGGTCTTTGTTTCAGAGAGTCTCGGGTTAGATTTCAGGCTTCAACTTTGTATATTTAATTCTTCTATCTTCTTGTTCTTGTTCGTCATAACAGATATCTTCATTTCTATACAACACGTCACACTACAAAGCCTCACAGAAACACGCAATATCGAATACATCTCTCCAGATGGGTTTGGCGTCAGGAAAGGCATCCAGGCTTAAAACTGGGATAAATTCATATAAAGTGCCGAACACAGATAAATGGAAAAGGGCCAAGAAGAAGAAGAAGAAGAAGAAGAAGAAGAAGAAGAAGAAGGAACAGACGCCTTAACTATAAATAAGATACCATCTTGTGCAACTTGTACATAAAATGGACGTATTCAATCTGTCAACATTTGAAGAGTATCTGTTCAATGGGTGCTATTTCCTTTTCTCTTTGGAACATTTCGTCCACATGCATTACATTAGTTGACTATTATCAATTGCCATGAGCAATCCAGACCAGGAAGATGTAATTCCTTAAAAGTAGTACCATACCGGATCATGGGTACGTTCCATGTGCCTTTTATTGTACATTTCCTTGCGTTGTCTCACAACATTCTTATGGTGGAATAGGCACTCCTCATTTAAGACTAAACATTTTGAATACGCATACAGAGTGTCCGTTAAATATCAGAGCAAGCCAAGCTCAGGAGAATGCTAACACTAGTTTTTTTAGAGTGTTCTAGGTTGAGTGTAGTTTGAGAACAAATAATAAACTTGGCAATATCACACAGTACCTATAAATGGCCGTGTTGTGAAAAGTCCTAGGTCGAAATACACGAGCGTGTAGTGTGCGAGTCATCTGCTGGCTGCCACTGGTATACACAACGGACAAGTGAGGCGAGTGGAACCACTGGTTGAGTGAGCACTAGCCAAGTCGCGTCCGTGTCACACGCATTGTCAACTCCTCGATTTCACCACCATATCTTCGAATACTTCATAGGATTTTGAAGCAAAATGTGTTACGCTTCCTTTTCAGATAAATTTAATGCCGCTTTAACTTGCTCCAACATTCACCAGACACCTTGTAGAGCGTATTCTTCATGACACAAAAAGTACCTGGATTCTTGCCCGGAAGAATGAGCGTCATGCTTTGTGCACAACATCCCTTGGTATGGTCTTTCGCAATAAAATATTTCTTTTCTTACCCTTTCATATAACTTTTGTCCAATGCGTCAATTGCACACAAAACTTGCGTAATTTTATTATGCTAACAAAGTGATGAGCGGCGTTGAAGGCAATTTTGCAGAGAATGTTATAATTTATACTCGTTGTAAAAGCATAGAAGCGCACAATTCTATTGCTAAATTGTAGATAAACCTCCGTTTATTAACTAGCCGGGTTTCCTTTCAGTCGTACTTACACATTTTCAGCCGGTCACTCTTTTGACAGGAAAATTACATTCAGGAGGATAAGATTGGTAGAAATTCAATTCTCTATCTATACGATGGATCAGGTCTAAATTGGTTAATGGGAGTATATGGATTTATAGTCCGTATAAGCCACGAAGGCCCTTGGAGATGTGGAAAGTATAGGCTTTCATCAGCCGTAACTCGACATTAAGGGATAGAGCGGTGAGCTCTATGCCCGGCCGACTTTGCCCCCAGGAATTAACCTCGTGCTTATTTCTGTTGTAGGTTGGTGGAACTTAGGACCACGTGCCTCATTAGAAGTAGAAATATTGTTTTTTTCAAATTACTGACAAGGAACTGAACCCAAATCTTTCCGCGTGAAGCGAGCACGCCTTTACCGCGTTGGTTATAGTCAGGCCCTGAAGTACCGAAAAGTAACTAGTAGTTGGTTTGCGATGGTTGATTAACTGAAGGAAACAATGCCATGGGAACAAACAAACGTGGTAAAAACATGATTTCTTTGGACATGTGTTAGAATTGTAGAGGCACTACGTAATAAAAATGAGTGATATGATTATGGTAATTAATGGTATCAGCAGAGTAGCACAAAGGAGGTAATAGTAGAGACAAAATGTAAGAAAAATAGCTGTACTTCATGGATATTGCTTTCTGTTAAGGTGATTGTTGATGATTTTGTTTTAATCATCACACCAAGAGGATTATCATTACGCTATACTGCACCCGACAGGGGCATGATCCAAGGACCTCTGGTTAAGACTGGTCATCTAAATTGCAGACGCAATGCTATTTTGAGGAAGGAAATCTTGAAGTTAATAAATATCAACATCATTGAGACAGATGAAATAAGTCTTTAAAATTTACTCTATAAAATTTCATTCTTTGCAATCTATTGCGCAACATCTTCCTTTGTCCAGCGCTGAGCCTGCAGAAGAGAGAAGCCTGTGAAGTCATGGGAGGGGTTGCATCGGTGGTTCACCATGACACAACTTGGGAGAAGACATACCCACCTCACGTTCAAGAAAGTGAGGAGAGGCAAACATTTTCGAAGCGAAATATGGGAGCCATCTTTAAATCAGCTTGACCAACTTGATTGTCTACGATGTGAAAATTAATAAAATCTAAATTTTGGCGTCGCGTTTCGATCTAGAAGAGATAGTTATAATTGGGGCATTTATTTAGAGTGCGAAATGTCCTTTTTGCTGATGGAGAAAGAATACTTCGTTTTTTCAGCGTGGAAAAGTACCACGGGCCATCTGGTTAGTGTCAAGACCCCAGAGTAGGCGGGGAATGAAGAAAAACTTTAATTAATTACAAGAGATCCTACGAAAAATAATCGCACGGATGTGTCTCATTCACATCAGGTGGATGCTGGTCACCTAATGGTCGCACTATTTGACCTCTAGTTGACCGTGGATAGGCCATCTGCATATTTTAAGTGGGGGGAACCTCCTTCTGGTAAAAGGCACTGCCAAGGGTGCTTTCAGGGAACTTTCAGCTTACGGACGGCGAAGCTATGTTTAGCTGAGCTCTTAGTAATTCTTTGTTTAGTGATTTGAAACCTAAAATTCAAACGCAGGAGAGTAATTCGTGTGAATAGTACATTGTGTTGACCTACGTGATGCTAATAAGTAAATATTTAAACTGCGTCGAATCGCGAACACTTAGTCCGTCTTGTAAATTTTTAAAAGCTATGAGCTTGCATCCGGGAGATAGTAGGTTCGAATCCCACTTTCGGCAGCCCTGAAAATGGTTTTCCGTGGTTTCCTATTTTCACACCAGGCAAATGCTGGGGCTGTACCTAAATTAAGGCCACGGCCGCTTCCTTCCAACTCCTAAGCCTTTCCTATCCCATCGTCGCCATAAGACCTAACTGCGTCGGTGCGACGTAAAGCCCCTAGCAAAAAAATTAAAAAATATTATTACTACGACACCAGATCGTGACGGGTAGTAATAAATTAACAGTGGCTGAGAGGTACAGGGTAATTCGATATTGAACCGCGGACTACAAGGTACTAATCGGAGATCGTGGCCAGACGTCCGCGTGGAACGCAATCGAACGCATTGTGGAAATAAACTAGTGACATGGTCTATGCCTAAGAAACTGCGAGTGACATCATCGATCGAGGACCATGGACTTCCTTCTTGATGGCGAAATGGAGTTACCAGTAATCGCTTTGGTGGTGATGGATCAGCACTAAAACCCGATATGGACCACCCCAGCTAACGTCATGATGTCATCAGAGGATAGAGGATGAGTACTGTTCTAATTAAATGGCATGGCTAGAAGGGGCGGGAATTATTTGTCATAAACTGCAGCTATAATGTTAGGGATGTAACCTTATTTGAATGTAGAAGTGCCAAAGATGAGCACGTAGTTCTTTTCTTTTTTATATAACAGGTCTGAGCGATTTGAATTGTAAATTGGGGAAATATTGATTATGAGAAATTTGTAGGCGGGAGGAGATTAATTTATTTCTCTGATTTGGGAAACCTATAGTTAGTTAATGCATCATAAGACCATTAGTTTAGTGGATTCAAGGACAGATAATTTAAGATATGTTGTAGTTAATCCAGTATTGGTAATTGCATGAACAGTAAGTACTGTAAGTTAAGCTACGTGAGAAGTTCCAGAATTCCGAGAGATGCTCACAGGACTGATACCCCAACACCACCTTTGAAATATTTAGCTAGGGAGTGTTTTAATTTAAGTTGGGTCGTTTTGATCAGTTTAATTATAATTTAATTATGAGTTAATTATGGTTTAATTATGAGTTAATTACCGTTAGATTATTTAATTATGAGTTGATTACCGTGTGACAATTTAATTATGGTTTAATTACGAGTTAATTACCGTGTGACTATTTAATTATGAGTTAATTACCGTGTGACTATTTAATTATGAGTTCATTACCATGTGATTATTAAATTATGAGTTAATTATCGTGTGGCTACTTAATTACGTTTTAATTATGAGGAAGTTACAGTGTGATGATTTGATATGATTTAAGTACCAGGTATGACCTAAGTTTGATCTGATTACCGGATGTATGGCATCATTATTGCGTGCATGTGTAAGGTAAATCACGTAAAGAAGTCAGTGGACAGCTGAAACCAATAATAATAATAATAATAATAATAAATTATAATTTAATCATGGGTTAATTATTTAATTATGGTTTAATTATGAGTTAATTACCGTGTGATTATTTAATTCTTCTTCTTCTTCTTATTATTATTATTATACGAATGTTAGTATTATAAAACGGTGTCGTGATGTGAGATAGGTGTGACATTTGGGGTCATGGGTTCAGCCATGAGAAAAATACGTGTTGAATTGAGGTTCTTTTATTTGAAGTCAAGGTGGTTTGAAGTTTGAACTCACAGTGTGAGATGTTATAATCACACACATAGAGAGTTATGAATGTGGAATTGACCTCAGTATTATCGAGTGCGTACCACGGAACGATGTGTCTTTAAAGAGATGGCTTGTTATGCCCGTGGAAGGTGAGGCTAATGACCACCTCTAGTAGGGGGTGATCCTCGACCTTGTGCCAGATGTATTTTTGTGTGTGTTCGCCTCAAAGGGAAGGAACTTTGGACTGAGGAGCAAGGCCTGACTGAATATGGCCAGTGGTCGGAATTATCCAACACGGCAGAATAATGTATTTGCTAGTAAGTGACACGGTACCAGGTACTAATATTTGCTATATTATTATTATTATTATTATTATTATTATTATTATTATTATTATTATTATTATTATTATTATTATTATTATTATTATTTATTTGTGTATAAATTAGCTAGGGTTTCCAGTGCCACATGTTTGTCACTGGGGTCATCAGATCAGTCCTGGGCATGCGCAATGGTATTCCACAATGGTGGGATGAAAGATGTGTGTCTCGCGTGCTTCTTGTACATAATGTGTGACTATTTATGATGCTTTGTGTAACATGTAGTGAATGTAATTAGCGTCGGCAGTGCCATTATCCCATCGGCACGGAGAATTGTGTATTCCAGTGAGGGTTTGGTTCTAACCCGGGTGTTTGATCCATGTCTGTATAATTTATCTTATGGTATTCCGTTGGGGAATAATTCGTGTGTTTTTGGATTAGACATCACTCAGACTTGTTGTATGAGTGTAGATTTCATTTGCCCAATAATATGGGATAGCTTCAGTGTTTATGATAAATGTTTCCGTTCACGTTGCGTCATGGCATCTCGCATCGCGATAGATAGTACTCGGACCTATCACACAAGACCAAAGGTCAATAAATAATCCACAACAAATGTAAAATCAATTATGTACTTCATTTGTGTATAGATTATGTTTCATTTCCATAATCATCAGAATTCAATAAACCGATTGAATTATTTTAAACTGTATAGGAACGTGTTCTCATTATAGTTAGGTATGCCCCGTTTCTCCTACCCTGTATGCCGCTAAGATAATTTAAGATAAGCGCCTATTTGTTTTTACCCACTGACGCCTTGTAGATTTCTCGCCGCAGCCTTTTAGGGTAGGGGCGGGTACAATATACAGATTGCTCGATGACCGACTTTTCTGTATCGAAGATTGCCCAGGCTAGGCTTTAAAGGCGTACTCGTTATACCTGGGTAGATGTCTGTTTAGTTACTCGTTAGAAAGTTTGGAAATTTAGAAATATGAATTCTATACCTGCAGAGGCACAGAGCCCAGATATTAACTCGGGATACGTCAGAAATTAATACCAGGTTAGTTCATGGGAGCACGGGATTTGAAATAACCTTTCTTTTTTTGCCTTACGATCTGCTTTACGTCGCACCGACACAGACAGGTCTTATGGAGACGATGCGACGGGAAAGGGCTAGGAGTGGGAAGTAAGCGACCGTGACATTAATTAAGGTGCAACCTGGGGTAAAAATGGGAAACCACGGAAAACCATATTCAAGGCTGCCGACAGTGGGATTCGAACTCGCTGTCTCCCGATTGCAAGCTGGTAGTTACTCGATCCTTTCATTTTCCTTCAGGGCCAAGGATACAGGTAGTTGGAGACTCTTCCTATAATAACCACAGGGACTTTCATAACCTCGTGTAGAGGTGGTTTTGTCATTTTCGTGTTTATATTGGGGCTACACTTGTATATAATTAGGGCCAGATTGGGAAGGAACTGGTAAAAACGTGCATGTTAGGTAAGGAATAATATCTCTGCATTTACCTGGATCTGAAGTAGAAAGCGTAGGATGTAGACAGTGATTGCCCGTGAGGTAAGTCTCAAATTTATGACAGAGACGTGTAGCTAGGCATTGAGACACTTACCGCACGTTTGATGAAGTTCTTGTTCCTCTTTCATCATTCGCAAATGATTTTCTTTCTTTCTTTCTTAATCCTTTTACCGTCCATGGTTGGTTTTCCCTCGGACTCAGCGAGGGATCCCACCTCTACCGCTTCAAGAGTAGTGTCCTGGAGCATGAGACGTTTGGGCCAGGGATGGAACTGGATAGGAGGACCAGTATCTCGCACAGGCGGCCTTACCTGCTATGATGAACAAGCGGCACTTCAGCGGCTACACCAAACACAGTAAAGGGAGGAAAGTAAGTGCAATTACACGGTACCTAAGACACTACACACACAATAAAACATCTGATGAACTACGCGGAACTCCGCCGATAATAACACTGGTAAATAGCAGTAGGGGCAACTTGATGATAATAAACCAGGAACGTGGAAAGGAGACTGGAAAACCTTATCAAGGGCCATGGAGGTGCGAAATTTGCGGTTTTCCGAAAAGACAACAGTGATCTCTTGTATTCAAAATATTATTTACAAAATCGGCAATACAAATTAAGTTCGGAAACAAATTCAGCTGTACAGAAAATCTAGATACACACTACACCCGATATACACGTTTGCCTTAAGTTCAAAGAGTTAAGCAAGTACATCTCAGTACAAATTCCACAAATACAATATTGAAGGTAAGAGGAAACACAAAATACTATTACATTTTAGAGTGAAACCAAAACTTGCTTTTCACATCTGATCAGAAGAGTAGCGATTAGGGCAAACTCCCGTGAGACACCAACGAAAACTAAATGGAACTTAAAACCGGACAGAAAGCAACAGAGCTTACCCTTAGGCAGCCCATGCTGGTACCAAGGAGACGTTCACGACGTCAAAAACTTCGGCAGGCCAAGACCAAGACGGCTCAGAGACTTAGGGGCCTTGAGGGGAGATGGGAATATTGGAAGGGATAGACAAGGAAGAGGGAATAAAGTGGTCATGGCTTTATGTTAGCAACCATCCCAGCATTTGCCTGGAGGAAAAGTGGAAAACCACTTCTAGGATGGCTGAGGTGGGAATCGCACCCACTCTACTCAGTTACCCTCCCGAGGCTGAGTGGTGCCCGTTACAGCCCTCGTACCACTTTTCAAATTTCGTGGCAGAGCCGGGAATCGAATCTGGGCCTCCTGCTTGGCGGATGATCACACTATCCACAACACCACCGAGGTGGAAATTCGCTAATGGTCGATTCTTCTGTCAGGAAATCGAATATATATATACACGAGACTTCTGCTTCTGAAGAGGCACTTGGCCCAAGGGTTCGCTTAGTCTACACCAAAATGATTTTTTTTGCTATTTGTTTAACGTCGCACTAACACATCGAAGGTTTTCGGCGACGGAAGGGTGGGAGATTGGGAAGCTTGCTTGCTTGCTTGCTTGCTTGCTTCCTTGCTTGCTTGCTTGATCCTCGTCACGACGCGCACCTCGCCAACGGACGTCAAATCAAATGACCTGCACCTAGCAAGCCGAATTATGTCCTCGGACACTCCCAACACTAAAACCCATACGCCATTTCATTTCATTTCATTTCATTTCATTTCATTTCATTTCATTTCAGAGAAATTATAAACCTCATTCAAGCCATAGAAGTACTGAATTGAGGTTCATTGATTTTCAATATATGCTAAATGCAGATAGAATTATTTCGAAGTTCTTTCTGCAGAGTCGGGCTGAGTAGTTCAGACGGTTGCGTCGCTGGCCTTCTGACCCCAGCTTGGCAGGTTAGATCCTGACTCAGTCCGGCGGTATTTGAAGGTGCTCAAATACGCCAGCCTCGTGTCGGTAGATTTACTGCCACGGAAAAGTACTCCTGCGGAACGAAATTCCGGCATCTCAGCGTCTCCGAAACCCGTAAAAGTAGTGAGTGGGACGTAAAGCTATTATTATTATTATTATTATTATTATTATTATTATTATTATTATTATTATTATTATTATTATTATTATTATTATTATTATTACTTCTGTGGAGGTTTACGTGGACACGAATTTGGTCATTTTAATAAATGGCAAGATAGGACATTCGAGCTCCCCTTAAGACCTGTCATAATACATTCCTATCAGTACGATCGATTGGAGTGAAAGAAGGGTAGGGATCTTCTGATCTAAATATTGTTTCGCACAACTTGTTGACAGACTCATTCTTACACCCTCTCACAGCTGTATATATAACGGGCTATTCCTCTTCGTTATGACGAGGTTTTTCTCTCCTCGCAGCTTTAAATGCTGTTGTGATGGATTTCCAAGATCGCAGGAGGATGAAATGAAGATATGCTGTACATTTTTCACCAGACATTATGAACGGCGCTACTAACTTCCGGTCACGGATTTTAAGGAAGTGATAAATGGCTGCATCCGATCCCCACCGTTGATACTCTTAACACGGGGTAAGTTTACAGGTCTATAAAGCTGTAACGTACAACGAGCTCTCGCAGTGAACTCAAGGTTCAAATTCAGAGACAAGCATTCAGGGGTTAACAAACTTCAAAATATATCTTGAAATGGTAGCTGTATCTAAAATGTGTACAATGGAGATATTAACGAACTGAAAATGTTATTGCTATAAACAATGGTGAGCATCGCTGATGTGGAAAAACAATTGTAAATGGAGTGAATATCTTCTACAGGGTGCCCTTGAAAAAGGTTTCAATATTTACAGAGGAGACAGCACGCAAGAAATGAAGGAAAATTTGTCCTCTAAACAATTGTCGTAAACCTAATATCTTCGGAGTTATGCTCCGCTACCATTACCATTAATGATCACGATGTTCCAATAATTTACGGAGGGTCGTATGCAACATAGGGCGGAAAAACTTTCCCGTGTTGCTGGAAAATGTACCACTACAGGAACGATTGCATATATGGTACATGAATGATGGTGGCACCGGCCCATTTTCATCGTAGGTTTAGCCGATGGATCTTCCATGAGCTATGGGTTGGTCGAGGTGGGCCAATACCTTGATGATGATGATTTTTGTTGTTAAAAGGGACCTAACATCGAGGTCATCGGCTCCTAATGGTACAAAATGAAATTAAAACAAAAAGTTCAAAAAAATCCACTGACCAAAAATAAAAAGTCATGAAAAATGAATGGATGGACATGAACCCAAAAAACAAAAACAAACAAGAAACAAACAAACAAACAAACAAACAAACAAACAAACAAACAAACAAACAAGAAACAAACAAACAAACAAACAAACAAACAAGAAACAGTGGATCCGACTCAAAAAAAGGTCATAAATAACACTATTACTGACCAAGGGACCACTTATAAAGCACAGTCCTGAATCGAGGGCGATTGATGTCTAAAGGGGTCCAAAAACCAGGTCTGAGGCCCCTCAGTATGGTACATGTCGCGAGTAAAGTAGAACCAGGATATTTCTCAAGCTGCGGTACTAATCAAAGGTAGCGTAAACTCACGGTGTTCCAAACATTAAGGTACTACTCACAAGTATTGTACGTCGTAAAGGTAACGGAGACCTATGGTGTTTCTCACACAATGGCGCCACTCATAGCCAACGTAAACCGATGAGGTTCCTCACCTAGGTGTAGTAAGCACGGGCGCCGGCATTCCTGTGGTGTTCCTCACATATTGGGTACTAATCACTGGCAACGCAGACCCACGGTGTCGCTCATATAGCGGTACAACTCACAGGCAACGCCCAGACCCGTGGTGTTGCTCACATGGGTACGACTCACGGGTACTGGAAAACCACACTGAACCCCGCTTGAGTGCTACGAATCACAAAACTATTCAGTACCTAACAGAGTGGTACTACTCGCAAGTAAAAGCGACCCATGGTGTTCGCCGCATGATGGTACGAATCAAGAGTAGTTTCATGGTTCTAATTCAATCATCCCTTGGTCGTCCCTTGTAGTCGCCTCGTACGACAGGCAGGGGATACTGCGGGTGTATTCTACATGTGCGTCCCCCACCCGCAGGGGGTAGTGTGTTTGGTCCGCGAGAGGTATTTTATTTCCCTCAAGTCCGCCGGCAAGCCGGTTAGGACCCCCTATCCACCACCTGGGACGCGCCACGTGGGAGTATCACCTCTCCCCCTGCTACGCAAGCGTAATAGGTTCGTGGGGCCAATGCCTTGGCCTGCCCGTTCGCCTGATTGTAACCTTTGGACTTTTTTGCTTTGGGGAGATGTATAAAGCCTGTGGTGTATTTGGTCCCCATAGATTATGCGATTACATTACGAGGACGCGTGTTAAATGCCTGTGATGCAATCCGGCGAGAGCCAGGGGTGTTCCAACAAATTCGTGGTTCCATGCGACGTAAGGTGGAAGGCTGCATTGCAATGGATGACGGTCAAATCGAGCACACGTTGTGAAGAGTAGATCAAATGCATGGTGATCATTATGAGACTGGTTCCTTAGCTGAATGCTCAACATACTGGCCTTCGATTCAGAGGGACCCACGTTGGATTCCTGACAGGGACGAAGTTTATAACTGCGTATCTCTTCATCTACCTGCATCAAACCACACCAGAAATCACGTGTCGTTCTTAAGACCATGTACGTTATATGGGAACAAAAGAGTTTACCATTCAGAGGGAAGTTCCGTAGACTTTACTTATACTGCTCCTGAGTCACAGTTTCAATCCTCCCCTCCAGCGAGATCCCTTACGGAATTTTGGACATTTTAGATTAATTTATATGAATCTCCCAGGCAACATTTTTTAAGTTCGCATGGATCCTGGAATTGTCTTATGTCTAGTTCAATTTTTATACCTACTTGTATAGACCTACAACGCTACACTTCGACTTGCATTAGTACAGGTTACCTACTTAATATTCCACACTTCAATCAATCAATCAATCAATCAATCAATCAATCAATCAATCAATCAATCAATCAATCAATCAATCAATCAATCAATCAATCAATCAATCAATCAATCAATCAATCAATCAATCAATCAATCAATCAATCAATCAATCAATCAATCAATCAATCAATCAATCAATCAATCAATCAATCAATCAATCAATCAATCAATCAATCAATCAATCAATCAATCAATCAATCAATCAATCAATCAATCAATCACTACTGATCTGCATTTATCTCAGTCGCCCAAGTGGCAGATTCCCTATCTGTTGATTTCTTACCATTCTCTTCAATGATTGCACAGAAACTGTAAATTTATTGAACATCTCCCTCGGTAAGTTATTCCAATCCCTAACTGCCCTTCCTATAAACGAATATTTCCCCCAATTTGTCCTCTTGAATTCCAATTTTATCTTCATATTGTGACTTTTCCTACTTTTAAAGACACCACTCAAACTAATTCGTCTACTAATGTCATTACACAGTATCTCTCCACTGAGAGCTCGGAACATACCACTTAGTGGAGCAACTCGTCTCCTTTCTCCAAAGTCTTCCTAGCCCAAATTTTGCAACAATTTTGTAACCCTACTCTTTTGTCCGAAATCACCCGGAACAAATCGAGCTTCTTTTCTTTTGACTTTTTGAATCAGGTAATCCTGGTGACGGCCCCATGCACTGGAACCATTCTCTAGTTGGGGTCTTACCAGAGATTTATATGCCCTCTCCTTTACATCCTTACTACAACCCCTAAATACCGTCATAAACATGTGCAGTGATCTGTAACCTTTATTTACAATCGCTATTATGTGATTACCCCAATGAAGATCTTTCCTTACATTAACACCTAGCTACTTACGATGTTCCCCTAAAGGAACTTTCACTCCATCAACGCAGTAATTAAAACTGAGAGGACTTTTCCTATTTGTGAAATTCACAAGCTGACTTTTAACCCCGTTTATCATCGTACTATTGCCTACTGTCCATCTCACAACTTTATCGAGGTCATTTTGCAGTTGCTCACAATCTTGTAACATATATTACTCTATACAGAATAACATCATCTACAAAAAACCTTATATCTGATTCCGCTAAAATGTATAAGAAAATATAAAAGTCCAATAATACTGCCTCGAGGAATTCCCCTCTTAATTATTAAAGGGTCAGATAAAGTTTCGCCTGCTCTAATTCTCTGAGTTCTATTTTCTAGAAATATAGATACACAATTAGTTACTCTTTTGTCTAGTCCAATTGCATTCATTTTTGCCAACAGTGTCCCATGATCTACCCTATCCAATGTCTTACATATGTCAATCCCATTAGTGTACATTTGACCTCCTGAATCCAAGAAATCTGCTATATCTTGCTGGAATCCTACAAATTGAGCTTCAGGTAAATAACCTGCCCTAAACCTGATTTCCCTTCTATCCAACCAGTTATTAATTTCGCTCACATGTCTAATATAATCAGAAAGAATGCTTTCCTAACGCTTAGATGCAATGAATGTCAAACTGACTGGCTCCTCGATATATGTTATTAAAAATTAATTGAGACTTCCTGGAAAGGCTTAAACCCACAAACACGTACGTAATCGAATTTGAAAAAAATCTATCGAATGAGAAGAAATCTTATGTTTGGGTACGTATGCGGTTTTGCTTCTGAGCGCAGCTTCCATCCTCACACTGCAATTCAGGCACCTCAGGATGGGTTGAGAACCTTGAATATTTTTCAGGATCTCCGGTGCATCTGACTCTCTGGTATCAAGTTTTAAGTTTGTATAGCGTCTGGGTGTTCCAAATGAATTCATGTCTATGTTCATTTGTATACTTTCGGAATAATAATACTTTGTTTACATACCATGGCAAACACCACCCATCCTCATCGGAAGGTCTACTTACAAGGTCTTTACGGCAAAACCACGTGCAATTATTATACATACATACATACATACATACATACATACATACATACATACATACATACATACATACATACATACATACATACATACATACATTATCATTATAGACTGTTATGCCTTTCAGCGTTCAGTCTGCAAGCCTCTGAGAATTTACTAAACGTCGCCACAATCCTCGATTTGCAACTAGTGTTGTGGCCTCATTTAGTTCTATACCTCTTATCTTTAAATCGTTAGAAACCGAGTCTAATTATCGTCGTCTTGGTCTCCCTCTACTTCTCTTACCCTCCATAACAGAGTCCAATATTCTCCTAGTTAACCTATCCTCCTCCATTCGCCTCACATGACCCCACCACCGAAGCCGGTTTATGCGTACAGCTTCATCCATCGAGTTCATTCCTAAATTAGCCTTTATCTTCTCATTCCGAGTACCCTCCTGCCATTGTTCCCACCTGTTTGTACCAGCAATCAATCTTGCTACTTTCATGTCTGTTACTTCTAACTTATGAATAAGATATCCTGAGTCCACCCAGTTTTCGCTCCCGTAAAGCAAAGTTGGTCTGAAAACAGACCGATGTAAAGATAGTTTCGTCTGGGAGCTGACTTCCTTCTTACAGAATACTGCTGATCGCAACTGCGAGCTCACTGCATTAGCTTTACTACACCTTGATTCAATCTCACTTACTATATTACCATCCTGGGAGAACACACAACCTAAATACTTGAAATGATCGACCTCTTCTGGCTTTGTATCACCAATCTGACATTCAATTCTGCTGAATTTCTTACCTACTGACATCAATTTAGTCTTCGAGAGGCTAATTTTCATACCATACTCATGGCACCTATTTTCAAGTTCCAAGATATTAGACTGCAGGCTTTCGGCACAGTCTGCCATTAAGACCAAGTCGTCAGCATAGGCCACACTGCTTACTACATTTCCACCTAACTGAATCCCTCCCTGCCATTTTATACCTTCCAGCAGATGATCCATGTAAACTACGAACAGCAAAGGTGAAAGATTACAGCCTTGTCTAACTCCTGTAAGTACCCTGAACCAAGAACTCATTCTACCATCAATTCTCACTGAAGCCCAATTGTCAACATAAATGCCTTTGATTGATTTTAATAATCTACCTTTAATTCCATAGTCCCCCAGTATGGCGAACATCTTTTCCCTCGGTACCCTGTCATATGCTTTCTATAGATCTACGAAACATAAACACAACTGCCTATTCCTCTCGTAGCATTTTTCAATTACCTGGCGCATACTGAAAATCTGGTCTGAAACCACACTGGTTTTCATCCAACTTCCTCTCAACGACTGATCGCACCCTCCCTTCCAAGATGCCAGTGAATACTTTGCCTGGTATATTAATCAATGAGATACCTCGGTAGTTGTTGCAATCCTTCCTGTTTCCTTGCTTATAGATAGGTGCAATTACTGCTTTTGTCCAATCTGAAGGTACCTTACCAACACTCCACGCTAATTTTACTACTCTATGAAGCCATTTCATCCCTGCCTTCCCACTATACTTCACCATTTCAGGTCTAATTTCATCTATTCCTGCTGCCTTAAGACAATGGAGTTTATTTACTATCCTTTCCACTTCCTCAAGCATAATTTCACCAACATCATTTTCCTCCTCCCCATGAGCTTGGCTGTTTGCAGCACCACCATGATGATTTCCTTTTACATTGAGAAGATGTTCAAAATATTCCCTCCACCTCTCCAGTGATTCCCTGGGGTCTATTAGGAGTTCACCTGAATTACTCAAAACGCTGTTCATTTCCTTTTTCCCTCCCTTCCTAAGATTTTTTATTACTGTCCAGAAAGGTTTCCTGGCTGCTTGACCTAGCCTTTCCAGGTTATTACCAAAATCTTCCAATGACTTCCTTTTGGACTCAACAACTATTTGTTTCGCTCTGTTTCTTTCATCTACGTACCAATCCCTGTCTGCATCGGCCCTTGTTTGGAGCCATTTCTGATAAGCCTTCTTTTTACGTTTACAAGCTGCTCTCACTTCATCATTCCACCAAGATGTTCGCCTTTTCCCATCTTTACACACAGTTGTTCCTAGGCATTCCCTTGCTGTTTCTACTACAGCATCCCTGTATGCCACCCATTCACTTTCTATATCCTGAACCTGCTTACTGTCTACTGTTCGAAACTTCTCACTAATCATATCCATGTACTTCTGTCTAATTTCCTCGTCCTGGAGATTTTCTACCCTTATTCGTTTGCAGACATATTTCACTTTCTCTACCCTACGCCTAGAGATGCTTAGTTCACTAGAGATCAGATAGTGGTCTGTATCATCGAAAAATCCCCGAAAAACTCTTACATTCCTAACAGATTTCCTGAATTCGAAGTCTGTTAAGATGTAGTCTATTATGGATCTGGTACCCCTAGCCTCCCATGTGTAGCGGTGAATAGCCTTATGCTTGAAGAATGTATTCGTAACAGCTAAACCCATACTAACACAGAAGTCCAGCAAACGCTTCCCATTCCCATTAGCTTCCATATCTTCCCCACATTTACCAATCACCCTTTCGTATCCTTCAGTTCTATTCCCAACTCTCGCATTGAAATCGCCCATTAGCACTATTCTATCCTTGCTGTTGACCCTGACCACGATGTCACTCAATGCTTCATAAAACTTGTCAACTTCACCTTCATCTGCACCCTCACATGGTGAATACACGGAGACAATTCTTGTCCTAATTCCTCCCACTGACAAATCTACCCACATCATTCGCTCATTTACGTGCCTAACAGAAAGTATGTTGCGTGCAATGGTATTCCTGATAAAGAGCCCTACCCCAGACTCTGCCCTTCCCTTTCTAACACCCGTCAAGTACACCTTATAATCTCCTATCTCTTCCTCATTATCTCCCCTTACCCGAATATCACTTACTCCTAGCACATCCAGATGCATCCTCTTTGCTGACTCAGCCAGTTCTACCTTCTTTCTTCCATAAGCCGCATTAATATTGATAGCTCCCCATCGTATTCCATTTCGTTCGCCAAGTTGTTTTCAAGGAGTCCCTCGCCTGTCAAATGGGAGTGGGACTCCATTACTCCCATAGGTCCGAGGCTTGCTTAAAGTGTTATGAGCTCGGTAAATTCATGAAGCAGGATGCTGCCCTACTTGCACATAGTCCAAGTGAGGATCTCTCCTCTAACGGGTTATGGACCACCGGTGAATTGTATAGTCCTAGCCGCCTGAGCACAAGGAGGGCCACGACTCAGAATATGTCCGAGATGCCCACTCCCATTCCATAGCAACTGGTATCCCGACTCTCAGGACCACTTACTAGGCCACTCAGCCGTTGCCCATGGTTCACGAACTAGGACGTGACTACAGTAACCCACAAACATGAACCATGCAATTATTATTATTATTATTATTATTATTATTATTATTACCAGAGAAAGGTATACAGTTTACTGCAACCATCAATATCTAGACACTGCAGTAAATCTAAAACCTAACATTGAATTATAAGAGAGGGAGTGTGTCAGACAGCGTAGCGCTGTCCTCTTGAGACCAAGCTCAGATACCAGCTCAGTCCAGATGTATCTGAAAATGTTCAAATACGTCATTCGCGTCAATGGGTTTAACGACAGGGGAACTGACTCGTGCGGCAACAACTTTCGGCACCCCATCCTCTCTGAAAGCTGTAAAAGAAGTCAGTGGGACCAATTGTGTTATTATTATTATTATTATTATTATTATTATTATTATTATTATTATTATTATTATTATTATTTTATTGCTGGTGGTTTGACGTCACACGAAAACATCGAAGGTTTTCGGCGACGCGATGACGGGAAAAGACTAGGATTGGGAAGGCAGAGGCCGTTGCATTAATTAATGTACAGCCCCAGTATTTGCTTCGTGTGAAAATGGGAAACAACGGAAAACCATCTTCAGTGATGCCGATGACGGTGGGATTCGAACCGGTCATTTCACAAAAGCAAGTTTATAGGCATGGAAACCTAATCGCACGGCCAACTCGCTTGGTGCATTATTATTATTATTATTATTATTATTATTATTATTATTATTATTATTATGATTATTACTAATATTATTATTATTATGATTATTATTCAGTTACAAAGTACTGAACTCGACATAGTCATTCATTTTATGACAATGCAACCATCGGGAGGAATGAATGAACTGTGGAAACTGTAGCATTCTATGTCACTTGCTTTTGGAAATACAGGATTTTTAATATCAACGTATGAAAATTGGAGTGATTATTAGACACTTTTGAGCTTAGCAGACTTAACAAGGCATATTTCTTGAAGAAGTTTATAAAAATGACATAAAGGAAGCCATGGAGATAGAGCCGTGATAGGCCTTTTTTCACGGTGAGATAGCTCTTGAATTGTTCTCATACAGGATGAGTAGAAATTCTTACAAGCTTCCAGAAGCAGCTGGCTGGGGATAGAACCCAGCACCTCTGGAAAAGAAGAAAGCTGTCTATCCCCAGACAAAGGCGCCCGCACCAAAAATGGAACACCGAAGTATTTTGGAGAATGCGAATCGATAAATGTAGAAGTTCTTTTATTTATATCTTATTAAGTTACCTTAAATAATTCCTAACTTTCGTCGATATCATTTCACTTGACTGGTCATGGTGAAGCAAAACAGAACTCGGGCACCATTTACGCACAGTATCGTCGGCAAACAGTTCTCATTAATTAACTTGATTAGGGCTCTCAGAACAATGTATGTATAGCGACCAACAAGAGGCGTGGTAAAGCTTCACTGTGAAGTGGTTGTTCTGAAATGGAAGCCATAAAATTCCATTCTGTACCATATTGAAATGTACTTAGGACTGTGTGGGCTTTGACAAATACCACTGAGGGATGTACAACTTCCACAACACTCGATGGATCGAAATGGCAAATCAGTTTACGCTGGGAGCTCCGTCTGTGTACCGGAATATTAGAGTGTTGGCCCCCAGATTCAAAGATCACGGATTCAAGCCTACAAGATGAGGTCAAAACTTTAAAGGTGGAAAAATAATCCAGTCGGCACATGATGTCCTACGATATCGGTATGCAAATATTTTTGGGAGAAAAAGACCAAAAAAGTTAATGAGTACTGAGCAGTAAGTCACACGATCGCGTTCTGGTTTCTCTGTCATCAAATAGAATCAAGTAGAACATTGAAATTGACAATCACAAAGCCTAAATGGCTTCAAATTAATTTACCAACTCGCGGTAGCTGAGGCCCTAGAACAGGGAGCACAATCATTACCGGTTAGTGTTTTTTTTTTCGTGTGGCTATTTCTAGCCGCGTGCAGCCCTTGCAAGGCAGACCCTCCGATAAGGGTGGGCGGCATCTGCGATGTGTAGGTAACTGCGTGTTATTGTGGTGGAGGTTAGTGTTATGTGTGGTGTGTGAGTTGCAGGGATGTTGGGGACAGCACAAACACCCGGCCCCCGGGCCATTGGAATTAACCCGGTCGGGAATCGAACCCGGGACCCTCTGAACCGAAGGCCAGTACGCTGACCATTCAGCCAACGAGTCGGACACCGATTAGTGTGTCAATTATGGTCTTATGTATTACTTTTTACCATAATCATGAAAGCCCTCATTTAACCTCATTTTTTTTTTTTTTTTTGCTAGTTGCTTTACGTCGCACCGACACAGATAGGTCTTATGGCGACGATGGGACAGGGAAGGGCTAGGAGTTGGAAGGAAGCGGCCGTGGCCTTAATTAAGGTACAGCCCCAGCATTTGCCTGGTGTGAAAATGGGAAACCACGGAAAACCATTTTCAGGGCTGCCGACAGTGGGGTTCGAACCTACTATCTCCCGAATACTGGATACTGGCCGCACTTAAGCTACTGCAGCTATCGAGCTCGGTTTGACCTCATTTAGATATTACATTGCACTATATATAAATTCATTCCACTGAATTTTTTACGGGTTTATTTCGCAAACATCACTGAGACTGGTTCGATTCCCGGCCAGGTCAGGGATTTTTCTCTCGACCTGAGGGCTGGTTCGAGGTCCACTCGGCCTACCTGATTAGAATTAAGGAGCTATCTGACGGTTAGATGGCAGCCCCGGTCTCGAATTCCAGAATAACGGTCGAGAGGAAGCGTCGTGTTGACCACACGACCCCTCGTAATCTGCAGGCCTTCGTGATGAGCAGCGGTCGCTGGGCAGGCCAAGGCCCTTTCAAGGGCGTTAAGTGTCCTGGGGTTTGGTTTTGGTTTTTAATGTTAAAATATGCTATGTTGCTACACTCATGTTCATAAAAACCTGAACACCTTGGAAAACTAGAGATAGGAAGTTCATATTCACAGGACATGTGCATTGCTATGTTCTGAAGAAATGATTAGCATGTCTGCACTCAAGTTAACGGTCCATATCGATATCTCGGCGCACCACCAGCGACAGGCAAAATGTGCCTGCTGCTCTCGTTGTCGCTTTAAACCGAAGGTAATGGATCAGTGTGACTTGAGCAGACGTGCATGATGCCTATGCGAGAACCGTACCGTCAAATGAGTGAGGTTGAAAGAGGGCGCATTATTGGCTTGCGAGGACGTGATGCATCCGTCCGGGAAATTGCTGCTCGTGTGGGACGAAGTGTGTCGGCAGTGCAACGGCTGTGTACAGAATGGTTCACAGAAGGCCGTAAAACCGACGAGATGGGTCTGGTCGCACCTCATCCGAATAACACTGCAGGACAGATCTGCGGCCTCCTCGGCTCTGGCGCTACAGTAGAACAGTGTAACACATCGTACACTATCAGGAGTGATAGTCCGTCGCCGTTTATTACGGTCTGGGTTACCGGCGCGTCGTCCACTTCTCCGCCTACCTTTGACTAATGTGCATAAACATGTTAGACTGCAATGGTGTATGGAACGACGTTAATGGGGACAGGAATGACAGCAAATTATGTTTGCGGACGAATCCAGGTTCTGTTTGTTTGAAAATGATGGCCGGATATTGGTTCGCCGCAGACAGGGTGGGAGGCATCACATTGACTGCATTCGCACAAGACGTACAGCGCCAACTCTAGGCCTTATGGTGTGGGGTCCTATTGGGTACAACCACAAATCACAGCTGGTGCGTGTCCAGGCCACTGTGACCAATTTGACCTACGTGAATGACATCCTGCAACCCGTAGCCATACCCTTTCTGCATGACACACCGGACGCCATATTTCAGCAGGACATGTTGCTGCACAACACGTGCCTTCTTGTTGTTACAGGATGTCAGACTGTTGCCCTGGCCCGCCCGATCACCGGACTTGTCGCCAATTGAAAATGTGTGAGATACGCTGAAACGATGTGTGCGGCGCTGTGACCCAACGCCAACCACCAAAGATGAACTGTGGACCGAGGTGAATGCAGCATGGACGGCTATATCCTAGGAAGCCGTTCGCGCCTTATACGCGTCGATGTCATCCTGCATGGAACAAGATATCGGTGCCCATGGAGGACCCAATGCCTACTAGGCAAAGGGACACATGCTCAACCTAGGTGACTGACATTCTAATCGTTTCTGCAGAACATACTAAAGAACATGTCCTGTGAATATGAACTTCCTATCTCTAGTCTTTCAAGGTGTTCTGTTTTGCATGAACATGAGTGTAGATTTTCGACCTATTTATTACATGTTAAAAACATTAAAATATGTTGGTATGTTGTCGGACGTGCCACAAAAGTCGTGTTCCCGTGTGACCAGTGGCACGGGTGTCATAAGTTCGCCATCGCTGTCTGGAACATTACTACCTCAAGAGTCGGCTGAGCGGTTCGCGTCATGTAGCCTTTTTACTTGTCTTCTACAGATGGTGGGTATGAGTGTCACTATCGGCAGCCCTAAAGTTCGTTTTTCATGGTTTTCCATTTTCATGAGAGGAAATGATCGGAATGTATCTCAGTTAAGCCCATACTTGCTTTGTTTTTAGTCCTATCGCTTTACCGCCAAGAAAACCTTTCTGATTTGGCGCGGCTGTATCCATTCACCTCATTCGAGACTTTTCTCTCTAAATATTTTCTTTGGGACTCGGTCTTCGCTCTTTCATATCATGTGGCATTACCATTACAGCTTGCTTGCCTCTGTACTGTCCTGTGGTTTTGAAACGCCAATCCTTTTTGTAATCTCTTCACGTTAAATTCTTTGTCTTCCCTATGATACCTCTGAGGAATTCCATCTCGACCTCCTTACGTCTAGTCTCATCTCGTTTTGTTTTTGTGCGTGAACCTGCAGCATATGTCAGTATCGGCACGTAATAGGTCGAATACAAATACACAGTACAATTAACTTACGCATTTTTTTAAAATTTTGAATTCTTCATAGATCAAATGCAGGCTGCCATGTAGACGTAGAGTATCGTGACAAGAGATATGTTTTAACAATTTGTTTTAAATCGCTGAAATACAGATATGGCGACGATAGGATAGGAAAGGGCTAGGAGTGGGAAAGAAGCGACCGCGGCCTTGATTACGTTACAGCCCTAGCATCTGGCTGGTATAAAAATGGGAAACAACGGAAAACGCATCTTCAGCGCTACCAACAGTAGGGTTGGAACCCACTATCTCCCGAATTCAAGCTGACAGCTACGCGACACAAACCGCGCAGCCATTCGCTCGGTGACAGGAGATACCATGTAGGCCTATATACAGTATTTTCATTCTGAATTCTTCCTACATCAAATAATGTCTACCTTGGAAACAAAGTGTATCATGACAGACATTTTTATAGTACATCAAGTTCAGCAGTAACAGATATTACAGAAGGTTGCTCAATTTAACTAACTATGAAAATGCATACAAATAAAAACTAGTGAATGAAACTGAATAAAATAACATTTAACCTGAAATATGATACAATAGAAAAAAGTTAAAACACTCGTAAATCTAATGAAAATGACGTCAATCCTTCAAGCGCGCGCTGAAATTAAGTACAATACCAATACTATTTTAATAGCAATTATGCTAACATGCAACTGGCATAACATGTGCAGTTTCTATACCCACAGGGTGTTTTCGAAATAAGTACAAATATTCTTCTGCTGGATATTGGTAGGGGCATGAATATATATAACGCTAAAATAATATCCTATTTCAAAAGAAAAAACAAATTAATTTGAAAATAATTTCATGTTTGTAGCTCAGGTACTATTTAAATGACAAACGACTTGGTACTTTACTGACATACGTAGGTCATCCAGATATTAAGTTTACATATTTATTTTCATGAAAAATAAATGTATTTAGCGCGACAGATCGGTGACGTAGCATCACATACCGGCCGGAGAAGTTCCGCCTGGTGTCAGTAGCGCAGCAGGAGTGGCTTGTATTCTTTCTCCCGCCACCTGCGAGGTTTGGTCTGTGATAAAGTTGTTACGGAAATTCTGAGGGGCCATTCAAAACAAGAGGCATGGAATGCTCAGGGCAGGTGTTGTGCCGAGCCCACATACGGCTCGACGCTCAACAACTGTCCTGCCTAGAGGTGTTTGATCATCCACCGTAGTGTCCTGATCTTGCTCCCAGTCATTTTCATCTTTTCTTGCACTTTAAGAAATTCCTATCCTCCTGTCAGCATTTTCACACGAATGAAAGCTGACGACGTCAGGCGGCAAACTTCTACTCCTACGACACCGGCAATAAAAGTTGATCCCACGATATGACAAGTGTCTCAATTCCGGTGGTGATTAAGTCTAAAAATAGCTAGAACATTGCTGTATCGGCTGCCAATAAAGTTTTTCATGTAGCTGTGTTTTTTTTTTTTACAAAATTGGGAAACTTAATTTCTGGATGACCCTCGTACATTACAATACTTTCCAGTGTAAAATCGTTCGCTTTTTTCATGTAGAACGTTTTAATACAACTTACGCATGCATACGTCGTGAAGCCACAATGAAGTGATGTGTACAACCGCAATGCAATGATGTATTTAGAATTGCATTGTACACATTAAGACGGGTGTTGTGTACAAGGAACTCGATATACAAAGTATAACCTTCCAATGTATGTCAGGATGAGATTGGAAGTTTATGTTGAGAAATAATGTCAATGAAATCTTATGTTCGGTTATCACACCTCCAGGTGAATTTGAGTTCAGTTGACTTGTCTAATTATGTGAACGGCATCGCTGAATTGAAGATATCGGCGGATTGGTAACAAGCTCTAAACCCCGTGGTGCCTTGGAAATATTGGTAGACAATTAAACATCGTGGAACATAGAGCAGGATTAAATGAATAATACACATTCCTCAAGTAAAGTTTCTGAAATGCATGAACGGCAGAATATCAATGACAGAATATTACTGAGGGCCATGAAATGTGTGAATAATAAGTTTATATGAGAGGGCCATACCTTGTACATCTAGTCTCGCACGATTCGACGATCGAGATGAAGAATGAAACAGTCGATTACTAACCTAAATACGAGGCAGCAATTATTAAATAAGTTCCTTTGCTAGTACAGCTGATTTATACGAGATCGTTGCGCATTATGTGTCAAATGTTTCCAATTGTCAAGAACATATGGGAGCTAGAAGCATAGAAGAATTCTAAAAAGCAAACCGTCTGCGATTATTATGTTGTTGTAGAATTTGTTTTGTCTCTGAGGAAGTTGACTTTCAATCTGTATCTTAGAAGGATCGGAAGCAAAAATTCGTAGGGAAAAGATTGTGTTGAAGAGATATATTAGCGTGATATTGGCATATTATAAACACTTATTATATTGTAAAACAAGATATCTTGTTATCGAAAGTGCAAAGGCAAGTGTATCAATTGAACTGTAAAATTGTATCAAGGTGTATAACATTGTCCTAATTGATATCTCTGAGTTTCAGGTAACATGGAACCGTCAGTTATTGGTTATACATATGAGATGACTGCACGTATTAACATGAACAACTAAAAATAGAGGGACCTCGAAGGATCTGGCCAGGAATGTGATGGACACTAATGGATAATGTTAATAAGTGAGAGCTGAACACGGAAGGTGACACCGTCGCGGAGCAACAACCAAGGATGAGTACTTGAATATCCTCCATATATTCCGCCATGTAGTTGCTTATTTTAGATGTAGAGTAGTATTTTATTTTTAATGTCGATTTAAGACATGTTCAATTTTCAACTTGAAGGCGACCGTTATTTGTTAATCATTGCGTTGTATTAATTATGATCGTTGCGTCTAGTGCGGTGAGTCAATCTACGTTGTGATAATATGCGATGGGTCGTGTAAGTTTTCTTTTAATGTCTGCTAGCAAGGTTTTACGGAATGGTTTTTCGGCATCGATGATATTGGTACCGTAATGATGTTATTGAGATGAACGTTAACTTAACTCGTGGCTCAAAATACCTCGGAGGAGCTTAGTATTTGCGACGTGCGATTCTGTGGTCTTCAAATATTATGTGCTTGTGCAGAAATACGGTGTTTGATAATGGAAGTGTGATATTCTTGTGGTGATATGGTGTTAATGCGGCAACGTATTTAGTAGTTTTGACGTAATTGCCTGAATAGATTATTCCTAGGTATTGTGAATTCACTGTGCATGACGATTTGTGCGACGTGATAAGGTGCTTGATACGGTAGGATCTTTGAAAATATGTACGTGGATAATGAGATGTGGATGGTTATAAACGTATCATTAGGATTGCGTATTTTATGATGATGTAATGTGAAGGTCCTGATGATGGCATTGGCGTTAGGAATTGTGTTGGTCATGCGTGAATTTTGATGTTGTTGTGATGAATGATTTATTTAGGCACGAGGCCGTATTTTAGAATAATGTTATAGGATTTTGCACTCACGAACACTAATAGATGGTCGTCACATTTATCCTATTTAAATACAAGATTGACCAGAGCGCACGGTATTAAAGGGATGTTTAGGATCTTCGCAAAATAATCGGTAACGTAAAGATATTGGGTCATGTCGTAAAGGAAATATGATCTCCTATGGTAAGTAAATCATTTCTTTGCTAGTTGGATATTTTGTAGATCATTTGAGTTGATGCCTAGTGCTGATGTAGTTATTTCAGGCCAAACGTCGCAGTGGAATACGGAGGCGCAGAATCAACGTAGTTAGAGAAGGTTATTGTAGATGCTGCAATGTCTATTGATGTCCTTTATCTAGGTGCAGTCTTCGATGAATGTTCGAGAGGATCGAGTCTGTCTTTTAAATGCATGATTTTGATGGATAACATATTATGTTACGATCCTGTGTCTTTCAAACATTTCTCTTGCTTTTATGATGATTTTATGAATTTAGAATAACGGTGTTTTCAAGTTGCTAGGTAGACAGTTTACCGATAAATAATGCGATGGTTTAAATTAGAATGACGGAATATTATGAGATATTTGAGTAGGAACGGCATTCTGAAGTGGACGATTCAATAATTCCCAGTTATTTATTTCGAAATGCGTGTTGGATAATAGATCTTTCACTGTAAGCCTTCAGCAGAGGGACACTTTGTCTCTTTTGTTTTTCGATTTTCTCTTGATTGACAATGTTATAATTTCTTTGTAACAAGAGCATGAAGTTAGGTGTTTATTTCAATTTTAACGTAACATTTATTTTTTTTCCTTTCTATATCCGTTTTTTGTTGCTAATAATTTGCTCATAATGTAATTGACATTCGAAGTTATTTGAAGTCATTAAACGGAAAATCCTTCCATAAATGAAACATTTTACAGAGTTATCATTTGATGTAGCGTAGGAATACTAGGATAGTTATCTAATTTAGGATAAAATGAAATGATGGTCAATGTATCTTGATGAATATGCCAATATCCTAGATCTCTTAACATTCTGTTGCGGAATATTCACGTAATTTTAGGCAGGAAATGATGATTACTTTCTACGTTTAAACCACACTGATAACAGTCCACTATATAAACCTGTGACCCGACTCGTCGGACTTGCACGTCCCTAGAGTGGAGGCTTCATGGATCTCCGACTGCTTTGCTTTGCCGCGGCATAACCCAACACTGAGATACAGAATTAAGATGTGCAAAATGGTCACAGGGATTGCTGTCAGGGCTCAAAAGCACAACATAAAAGTTTATTCTTTGCAAATCTTTACACAGTATATACAAAAAAGGAACAAAAACTGACTTGATGCTTGAAGCGCTGCACATGTTAAATAATGACATAAACTAGTAGACCGATGGTCTGAGAAATATGTACAATCATATGTATTAATATTCGTATGTACAATACTGTCAATCTTGATAAGATAGGACGCTTGAAGGAACGGATGTCCGTGATAGCTGATGACTATCTGTAGTTTGTAGAATTATACAGGGAACTTGGATTAAAGTTCGTGGTAGCAGAATGCTAGGCCGAAGTTGGAGAACTTGCAGGGAACTTGTGGTAAAGTTCATGAGTAGCAGAATGCTAGGGCAGGACGCATGTCGGTGATACGGGAGGCAGGATACTTGAGGCGGAGATGTCCTGAGGTAAGACCTCTCGACCAGAATTAGTCCACCTGTTCAGAACACTTTTTTAAGAGGGTACCTCCGTGTCTGACATACGGTTTAGTCTGATCGCTGGACACTGTGGGAGTGCCCGCAGTGGAGAAGACGTCGCCCAATTTATATCCGCTGAATGACGTCACACACGATTACGTCAGGGCGCAGTAGTCCACACCTCGTGGTATCTAGAAGCGTCGATGCTGGGCGGGTTGCGGAGCTTGCAGGCGGCGGAGGACACACACACAACAGCTGGTTTATACGTAGACAGTGTTTAGTAGAGTAGTAAGTTGTTTGGTACTACTTAACTCTGGTACGCTATTTTAAACGTAAGACAACGTTTAGTATAGTGGTAAATGGCAATTTGTCACTCAAGTCAGGTGATTCAGACATTCTTACGTCGTCAACTAGATCAGTGATAAAATGGACGACCATCAACAACGTGTACAACTTGTTAATTACGTTAGTCGTTGCGTGTTAGATGACATTTTAGAGGAAGTTGAGGATTATCTGACCAAAGTTAGGGAAAAAGAGAATGGGAGTGAAAATTGATAACCAGAAAGAATAATCTCGGAGCAAGTACAATTCTCTTTAAAGAATTCGCCGACGAGGATCGACATGAATATTTAATAATAATGGTATTGGCTTTACGTCCCTATAACTACTTTTATGATTCGGGGAGACGCCGAGGTGCGGGAATTTTGTCCCTCGGGAGTTCTACGTGCCAGTAAATCTACCGATATGAGGCTAACGCATTTGAGCAAATACCACCGGACTGAGCCAGGATCGAACCTGCCAAGTTGGGGTCAGAAGGCCAGGCCTCAACCGTTTGAGCCACTCAGTCCGGCGATAGGAATATTTGGCAACCTTACGAATATCAGAAGAAACATTTAATGAGTTACTGCAGAAAGTTGAGCCTTTGATACGAAAGAGAGAAACTATTATGCGTAGTACATTTTAGTATTCCAAAGGCATTTTGTGCTAAACGTATTCAGTAACGAAATTTATAGTATTATATTATGTCCAGGTAACCATTATTCTCAGCAATTAGAACGTACGATCGGAAGAAAAACTAACTCACAGCTTCTCCCACAAGTTATGAACTTGACTAAATTGCGCCTCTTCGCCCGTGGTAGGTAGCAAGTACAGTGCTTCCCCCATTACTCCGATGGGTGCGCGCGTGGCTTATGAAAGGAAAATTAGACCGGTTTCCATTCCACTTGACTAAATTGTTACTTAATCATTTACCTATGATTTACCGCTAAAGTCGCAGTTCACACACTCCAAGTCACTTAAAATTTAAAATTTAGTTACCACTAAATTCCTGCCCGCGTTTAGGCTAAACAGGTCTTTAAGTATGCATACTGCCTGAAGCATGGTACGGTGGTATAAGCCGAGGGACAAACGAAGCTACTACCGATGTCACAAACATTGTACTCTACTTCCAATTCCTTCCTTGGACAAACCGTACGCTAAATTTACAAATGATAATCATATTGTACGGACTGTGGATATTCACCCTTACCTTCCATGAGGTTTCTGGTACTTATTTTCCAAACACTCTGTATATAGTAACACTTACAGAATTTAGAGGCTGTCCAAAAGGGAAATTACTTTGTATCAGAGGAAAGGAGAATAGTATTATTGAAATTCATAATGGCGATAAAAAACAATAGCATTTTAAAGAAAATTGTAGGAGGTGGCTTCTTAACATTTTTCTTGTTCATTTCAAGGCAGAAAGCGTAATGCCACTCATCAAAGGCAATGGCATGTGGGATGTCTTAACGGAATTCAGCGAATTTTCTAGGTATTGTGCCCCTACTCCAGATTAGCAAGCCTATGATTTCTATCTTCTTTTCTTTGAGGTTGTATGCTTGCTTTTACAATGGAATTCTATGGGATTTTCACGAACAACATTGTGAGGTTGGCTCGCGGAGGATTTGAAGTGGACTGCTAGATCAATACTTATAGGCCTAATACTTTTGATGAGCGAGTGAAAACAGAAATATTGAATTAACTGATTGCAATACTACTGGTGACTGCCTGGAAGGAAACCTTCTTAAGTACTGTAATAAACTTGCTGAGTGATTAAATTGGTCTTGATCGAAAAATAAATAACAATGACACCCCTTCAAAAAAGAAAAAACCCAAGGCTGCGCCCGCTCGTGTAACAAAGAAAAAGCGAACCGGCCGGAGGATTAAAGTAAAGAATAATGGCAAGTAGATATTTTACACACTATCAAATGTGTAAAATATTAGGGAGATAAATAAATTGAAATAAATACAGAAATAATAATAATAATAATAATAATAACAATAATTTCGTGTGGCTATTTCTAGCCGGGTGCAGCCCTTGTAATGCAGAACCTCCAATGAGGGTGGGCGGCATCTGCCATGTGTAAGTAACTGCGTGTTATTGTGGTGGAGGATAGTATTATGTGTGGTGTTTGAGTTGCAGGGATGTTGGGGACAGCACAAACACCCAGCCCCCGAGCCACTGAAATTAATCAATGAAGGTTACAATCCAAGACCCGGCCGGGAATCGAACCCGGGACCCTCTGAACCGAAGGTCAATACGCTGACCATTCAGCCAACGAGTCGGACAATACAGGAATGAAAAGGATGGAAACAAGATAGAAAGAAAGAAAGAAAGAAAGAAGGAAAGAAAGAAAGAAAGAAAGAAAGAAAGAAAGAAAGAAAACTTATAAATATAAACAAACAAAAATAGCTGCTACTAGAAAACTTTTTAAACCGGAAAACGATAGAAAGTTTAAAGTTTACCTTTAAGTGTGTATGAGAAGTAACTGTCTCTGAATAGAAAAAACTATCCATAGGGGATACATTTTACAAGATGTTCATCGTCAGAGTTTAAAAAATGAATAAAACAGACTTTTAACTTGTACCGAAGGGCGAATGAAGGACGAAACACTGCAGGAGTCGCACCTGTTCACTTTAACTAAATCAAGAACGTTCTCCTTCGGCGTGGTGAAGCAGTCGTGTCGCCACTTCTATGGAATACACATTTAACCACTACGCTATACAAATATCCATTATTTACTAATTACTACCCTATGGTAAAATGAGGCTCTTTTATAATTATTTTTGTAATATCTCGGTTTAAAATAAATAGAGAAGGTTTGCTGTCTAGAAATAACATCTGCAGTGGTAGACGTGCTAATTTACATTTCCACATGGATACACTTCGTAATATATAAAGTGCATGCACTCGTGTACAGAATAACCACCGTCAGACATTGTATACTTCGTCCTGTGCTATTATTTTTCGCAGTAAAATACTTCTTGCGTTACTGTTTAATAAACACTTCGCCAATAAACATGTACAGTTCTGTTGTGTTACTAAAGGGGCGTTACGGGCAATTTTCAGTAAAACTCGTTCTTAAAGCACAGTACATCTTTTTAACATGAAAAATGAAGATAAACCACGAGCTAAGAATATTCTATGTGATTACGTACTCTTTCCTTCGACCATGATTGTACTCAGGGATTTATAAACCTTCATCTGATCATTTTTTTGTCAATAAATACACATGTGTAGATCCATTTTCGGTTATTTTTTTGTTTCTTTGCGTGAAAAATTGAAACACTTGAAGTGTTTTAGTGATATTTTAACTTTCTTATACTGTGATACACAAGCTCCAATTTGGCAATTAGTTTCCAAAATGTATGATGTTTTTTTAGATTTAGGCTACAAGTAGTCCAAGCGAAAACATTCGTCTTCAATAGAAAAAATAATGCGTGAAATATCGCAAAATCCATTAAGGCTACTTTGGGTAAAAACTTAAGCAAGGATCCGTTGTTTCTTATTTATCCGCTAAGAATTTTTTATTTGTACAACTTATACCTTTATGTTCGCCACGTCTGAAGGTCAATATAGTCATAATTCTTCAAAATGTTCCACACAAACACAAATCTCTACCGTAATTCACGTCAGTCACTGAACAAAGTACATGTAACCTTGAGGTTATTCCAGTTAGGCTATTTACAAAGTCATTGGATCTACTGTGCCTCATTGTAGCGTTTTGGAGCCCGGTAGGCTACATATTCTAATACCAAGCGATGTCTTACGCGAAAATTCCAGCCCGGATTCAACGGGACATTATCGTGTGCATGTGTGAATGTGTAATCAATTAATTAAGGAAGTGATAATAAAAAAGGTTGTAGTCGCGTAAAGGGCACTTTCTTCTTCTGGTGCCATCTTATCACAGAAAGTTATTGACTATCCAAGTGTATTTAGTGTTTCCCGTGCGAGATAATAAATAAATAAATAATAAATAAATAAATAAATAAATAAATAAATAAATAAATAAATAAATAAATAAATAAATAATGGCGTGTGGCCTCCGGAAATACCTGGTGCAGGTCTTTCGAGTTGACGCCTTATATGCGACCTGTTCGTCTATGGAATCGGCCCTATCTATCATGATTCTAATGCTGAAAACGGTAGACACACCCGATCCCCGAGCCATCGAAATTAAGCAATGAAGGTTAAAATCTGAGACCCATCTGGAAATCGAACCCGGGAGCCCTTTGACGAAAGGTGAGCACGCTGACCATTTCGCCTTGGAACCGTACAGTATGCAGTATGTAAGAGTGTAACACGAGTGGTACATGACGACCTCTGAGAACGACGAGTGTGAACCACCCGTGATAAGGCCTACATATCGTCACCAAGATGAAAAATGAACACCCGCAACCTGTTTCCAATCACTCGATCTGGTAAGGAATGGAATGAATGAAGCTCTAGCGGAATTGTGCCGGCTGCCGAAACCTGTCGCGTTCCTCCGAGGTAATGATTAATGACTGACAGATGAAATAGGAGAGTGTTGCTGGAATGAAAGATGAGAAGGAAACCCGGAGTACCCGGAGAAAAACCTGTCCCGCCGCCACTTTGTCCAGCACAAACCTTGGTGACTGGGATTTGACCCACGGGACCCAGCGCTGAGAGACCGGCGCGCTGCCGCCTGAGCCACGGAAGCTCTCGTTTTTGTTTCAAGTTGCTTTACGTCGCACCGACAGAGATAGGTGTTACGGCGACGATGGGATAGGAAAGGGATAGGAGTTGGAAGGAATCGGCCGTGGCTTTAATTAAGGTACAGCCCCAGCATTTGCTTGGTGGGAAACCACTGAAAACCACCTTCAGGGCTGCTGACCGTGGGGTTCGATCCCACTATCTCCTGGCCGCACATAGGCGACTGCAGCCATCGAGCTCGGTGGGAGGCTTTCGTCACCAACATGTTAATCTAAATCAATCAAAGAGTAAAACTAATTTAATTTCGTGTGGTTATTTCTTGCCGGGTGCAGCCCTTTTAAGGCAGACCCTCCGTTGAGGGTGGGCGGCATCTGCCATTTGTAGGTAACTGCGTATTATTTTGGTCGAGGATAGTGTTATGTGTGTTGTGTGAGTTGCAGGGATGTTGGGGACAGCACAAACACCCAGCCCCCGAGCCATTGGAATTAACCAATTAAGGTAAAAATAACCGGACCGGCCTGGAATCGAACCCGGGACCCTCTGAACCGAAGGTCAGTACGCGGACCATTCAGCCAACGAGTCGGACTGAATAAAACTGAGAATTCCCTTTAGTGACTAATAGTATTCCATTGTCAAATTACTTTGATTCAAGACCTCTGATGCTCCCCGATCTGCACAGCTCTGCATGGCCGGGATTGGCCGTCCCACTCGCGAAACTAGATCTCTAGCACAATAAACATTTCTCTTTCATTCCCATTCATTTGTTTTACTATAATTTGCTATTATCGAGCCTTACATTGTGCAAGTGCGTGCCTGCTGTTTCACTAACCGCTGAATGGCTCGGTAATTACTGCGTCCCCGGCTGGAGGCAGGATAAGCGGCCAATGGGGAACAAAATTAATTACAGCAATGACGGCAATACGTCCGCTGCAAGAACAAACAGTGTCATTGTTCACTTAAATAAACAATAGGCCAGCAACTGCGAACAACATCAGATCGAGACGTAAACTTCAGGTCAACAGTGCTCTTTTTTCTAAATATCTCCAGCAGCTTTTGAGAATCACGATGGAATTGAAAATGTTATCTGTTATTTGAAGGTGGTATGGTGGAGAAGCATCGTGTCCAGCTACTCACAAAGGTTACCGCGGTTCGAATACCGACCAACGCAATTAGGGATCTTAACGTAAAATACGTTTTTGACGAGTAAGGAAATTGGGATTGGGGTCTCAAGGGAAAAAAAAATGATGAAACGCTTTTCAAGAAATAATTTAAAATATACTGTAGCTCAAAAAGTATTACATATAACGGGGATGGTTTATATATTAAAGTAGTAGGATGAATGCACAAGACATGTCTACGGTAGCTGAGCTACTGCGCATGACGTCATCACAAAATGGCCGAAAATGTATTTGCTAGTGGTTTAACGTCGCACTATCGCACTAACACATCGAAGGTTTTCGGAGACTCTAGGATGGGGAAGAGCCTTAATTAAAGCATATGCCTGATGAGACAATTGGAAACGGCCGGGCTGAGCGGCTCAGACGATTGAGGTGCTGGCCTTCTGACCCCAACTTGGCAGGTTCGATCCTGGCTCAGTCTGGTAGTATTTGAAGGTGCTCAAATACGTCAGCCTCGTGTCAGTAGATTTACTGGTACGTAAAAGAACTCCTGCGGGACAAAATTCCGGCACTCCGAAAACAGTCAAAAACGAGTTAGTGGGTCGTAGAAAATAACATTGGTTATTGAAGAAACATGGAAGACAACGGAAAACCATCCCCAGGGCTGCCGACGGTTGGGTTCGAGCCATCTCTCTAATGCACGCCCACAGCTACGTGACCCAAACCACACAGCCATCTCGCTCGATGGCTGCCAAATTAAGGTATGTTTTTGGCAATCGAGAGTCACATACCACCCGGTGTAGCTTTGCGTGCTATGGCGAGTGAGACACCATTGCACTTGTATCGACGAGATCTATCACAAAGCAGCAAAAATGAGAAAGTAATCGTAAGGAATAGAATAAGATCAAAAGTACATCTGGGGAACGAATAGACGGATAGGGGAGGGTCTCAAACTCGAGCTTGTAGTGCTGGCCTCTTGTAAAAAACAAGCAACAAATCAAACAACGTTAAATCATCCATCTCTTCCTTCTCACACAGTTCACCATTGTTCAATAAAAGTATTGAAATGAAACTGAAAATCGATAGCCTGTTTCCAGTTATTCGACGGGGTCAGGAATGGAATGAATAAAACCTCCATCTAGTGGCGAGGATAAGAATTGTGCCGGCTGCCGAAGCCTGTCGCTCTTCTCTGGGGCAATGATTAATAACCGACAGATGCAATGAAATGATAGGGGAGAGTGTTGCTGGAATGAAAGATGACCCGGAAAACCGGAGTACCAGGAGAAAAATCTGTCCCGCCTCCGCTTTATTCAAACACATCTCTCATGGACTGACCGGGATTTGAATCATGGAAATGAGCGGAGGAGAGGCCGGTGCGCTGCCACCAGAGCCATGGATGCTCCAATAAAATTATTATAATTGTTATTATTTGTACAAATTAAAAATAATAAATAAAACGATGAAAATTTTTAAACTTGTTTGAAAATGAAAATCCACAGCCTGTTTCCAGTCAGTGACCGGGTCAGGAATGAACGAAGCCCCATCTAGCGGCAAGAATAGGAAATGTGCCGGCTGTAGCGTAACTCTAGCGGAGCGGTGTGCAGGTGTTGTGAAACTGGCCGCAAGCAGTTACGCAGGCATCAAGTATGTATGGGCCGGTCAGTTGATTATGGATAATATCTCGCCATACAATGCGTCCATTGCGCTGTTTAATTAGTGACAAATGTATTATGGGGATTGTCACCTGCTCAAGTGTGTGTAATATGCAAATTTATGATTCCATCTCTTTCAAATGTGGCCTCGTCAGTGAACGAAACGGACGACGCATGACCAAGACGGCAGTATGGTAGCGACCATGTGCAATGTCAGTATATCAATACCATCGCGTTGTAGTACACTTGTTCATTCGTGATTTGAATTGTGAGCGTTTAATTTCGTTGACTCGGGGATGTTTGCATTACCACGAACATTCCTGCAGCTCACACCGCACACATCACTATAATACAGTATAATATACTTACTCACAGTTGCGCATTCTGAGCAGACGCTGTACATCCTCGGAAGAGGGCTGCGATAGGCTAATAATCGTCACACGAAATTAATAATAATAATAATAATAATAATAATAATAATAATAATAATAATTTTATTTTCCACTAACTACAGTACTTTTTACGGTTTCGGGTGACGCACTTGTGCCGGCATATTATCTTCCACGAGTTATTTTACATTCTGACACAAAGCTAGTAAAAGGCACTGCAGGACTGGAATTTAATCCCGCAAAGAGTTTCTTTAAATTGTCAGTAATTCTGCTGATAATAACCTCTTAAGTGAAGTATTAAATTTCAATGTACTGCCCCAATATTTGATCTCGCAATTTTGTGCACAAAAAAGTGTGTCTCAACCAAGTATATTATGCAGTCGATTAAAATAGAAATATGATCAGAAAGAACAGTCCACGAGATTGGCATTGTCAGGAGTTCAATGAAAGACTCACGGATAACTACACAGTTCGAAAAAATTAGGGGAACATGTTTTTGAACGTATGACATGCTCCACAAAACAATACCTCACACCCAGGTATATTACCAACCAAACCTCTCGAAGTATACAAAAGAAAATCGATGGATTCAAGTTCATTTTCAGAACACAAACGGAAATGTCCAAATAGGGGTGAAAACAAAGTGATAACAGACTTCCAGGGTGGATTTTTATCACAGTTGGAGAGCTTCAGTATTGTGACCGTATCTTCACATTGAATATTTATTCGGAAATTAATATGTGGGAAGTGTATATGCTTGGAGCTTCTTTGTCAGTACGGGGGCCAGTTGCATCATATTGGGTAACATCTTCGCCAGCTTGGCGCCTAACTCACGCGGATTATGACCTATAAAACCCCCGAAGTGAGCGCGCATGATGAGGGAAGACAAGGAGGAAAAATAGTTTCTGCTGACTCCGCCCCTAAAACAAATGCCGACTTACAGTAGAGTCAACGTGAGGAGGTGATTGTGGAAGTACTTTCGGGATAATAACGCTTAAAATGAAATATGAAGCTCACGTCGAAGTAACAGCAAGAATATTGGGTCATTGACAAAATTATAAATAAAAATAATATAATATTATTTATGAAATTACGTCTCAAAGAAATTACGTAAGCTGTTGTAGCGTCCTAACGTTAGCTGTGAAGCAGACAGCCAATAGGGATTCCGCGTTGGACTCTTGATTTAGACGGCCGAATTACTATTAAACCACTGATCGTTTTGCGTTTCACATTACATCTAGTATTAGTGATTGGCGAGCCACACAATCTGCTGCAACGCTGATTTCCTTAAACTTAGTGGATCTGGAGATCTCAAAGTTGTAGTGGGGACAGTACCTCTGTCCAACCCCCCACTCCATATTAGACCATTTACGCTTGCAATTCTCACGGTGGTTAGTTAGTCAAGAGACAGTCTATAAGGTGACCAGACGGTCGTTTTGTGGTCGACTTTCCTGTTCTTTGTGTAGAAAATGTGGATATAAACGGGAGTGCAAATATGTATAATTTCTCAAACGAATTGTCAGTAGAGAATTTAACTGAGCGATAGTGCTGTATGAATTATGGATCGTTCGCGATGCGCCACATAATTACGTGAACTACGTCGTATGTTCGCATCGCGAAACTGTGACGCTGTGATGTGCCGAATATCGGACGGAGAAAACTATTCTTCAATTAATCTCCCATTGTAGAGAGAGAGTCCGTGGTGTGTGAGAGTAATTTGAAATTTTGTTAAGGTAGCATGTAAAAAGGTAACACGAAAGTCCGTGTAATATAAACAGAATTCCAGGACTAAGTTATCGTGCTGAATGACGGCGTAATTGTAGTTAAGTACAGAGAAACAGACGTACGAGACAGGGGTTTAAAATAAATATGGGAACTCAACATAATGTTAATTCAGATTAATAAACTATTGCAGTGACGAAACCGCGATTTCTGTACAAGCTTTGTCTGACTGAGGTAGTCTACCTGTGTCCGGTATAAAATTAACAAATATGCAACTTTCATTCTGCGAAAGATCGCAATCATGCCGATGAAAGGGGAATTTCGACTGTGACGTGTGAAGAAGTCTGTGTGAAAATCAGTGTGAATAGTATCTTTCCAGTGCTCACGACTCCAAGACCATGGATTATGTGACCGCAGTTTGAGCCTAGCGTACACAAAACTAATAATAAATATAATAATAATAATAATAATAATAATAATAATAATAATAATAATAATAATAATAATAATAATAATAGATGACATAAAATGTGAATACAGATATAGTAAATAATAGAAACACTTAATATGAATAAGGAAGTAGAAAAATGACGCAGTGGCGGTGAATTCACATCATAACATGGAAACGTGACGAGTATCCTTCGATACGCAATATTAAATCAAATACAGGGAACACTTACAGGCCTAAAAATGACAACTAAGAGAGGAGAGTGGAAGGTGCTTGGAAACGCTATGAGGTCCATGGGAACGTATGACGTTATGGGGGAGAAAAGATTTGCAAGAAACACCCTCTATCTCAACTATATTAAAAATAACAAACGAAAAATTACAAGAACAAAGTTAAATCACAAAGCAGCTGATACTTAACGCTTTTGACAAACTGATACAATTACGAATCCAAAAACACAAATGAATGGATTGTTGATTAAAAAACAGGTGAAAGACTTGAAATTACCAACAGCGGGAATCTAGGGCAAACTCGGACACGTTAAATTTTAAACTTTAAAAATGACATTAAGCAAGGAAATACCGAAATACCAAAGTAATTAAATTAAATCAAACGAAACCAGAAAACATAGAGAATAACACTGAAATATTACCGCGGAAAGGCAGGGGTTCCCGAGGGAAGCCCTCGAGCTTGCGCTCGCTAGGGTGGTCGGATGTAAATGACGCCGAGCACATGCATGATTTTTTCGAAGCCGGCAGAAAGTCCGGAAATGGCCCGATCACAACTGACCAATGGGAAACAATTTCCACTAGATTCCCTATATTTTCGCCAATAAGAAATCTCGTTATTCTAGCGAATGTAATTGCATCACCATATATGGTCACATTAAGATAGTTAGCAACTTCTCGAGATTTCCTATTGCGACACCTATTTCAACCCCCATAACCGCACATGCGGTATAGGATGTTGCGCAACTAAAGCACCTTTACATTTTCATCCGATTACCATTTTGACATACAGAATGACAAAATTAATTTTCAAATAATTCTTCAAGAAATTCTTCAAGTTAAAACTACCCAAGTCTTTTTTAATGCTTGCTGACATAAATTTAAATTATCAATTACATAAAATTTACATTCAAAAAATCACTGTTTCCATCTTGCAATGTTCATACTGTCGAATTTCCCATTGTTGTAGTTCTCCGTCCCACCACATATTACAGATTACTCAAGAGTCATCGAGGGACGTCTGGAACCCGTGACCTCCCACCTCAGCGCCATGGAGTAGACGCTGTTTGTTTCTCAAGTCTAGTGAGCCGGGTTTTGGAAAAAATTTGTAAGCAACTGGTATCAAGCTAATTCCTCTATAATTATTGATGTTCGTTTTATCCCCTTTCTTGTGTAGTGGATGGATTAGCGCACATTTCCAATCTTCCGGGATTTCTTCAGTGATCCAGATGTTCTCAAGAATTGAGTGGATTTTTCGGGCTACGGTGTCACCTCCTATCTTCAGCATTTCGGCAATTATACCATCTTCCCCCGGGGCTTTGTTATTTTTGAGTCCATGGATTAGATAGGGGGTTTTCAAAGGTGAGTTGTTCTTTAGGGGATTCACAGTTTAAAAGATCCTGGAAATAAACTGCTAGAAGTTTGCAGTTTTCTTGATTATTCATTTCCGATGTGCCATCTGGGCCTTTGAAGCAAAGACCAGGTGCCTGATAATTTTATAATTCTTCTCTGAAAATTTTGTAGAAGTTTCGTGCATTGTTTTGTTGTAAAATCTTGTTCAATTTCTGCCAATCTGTAGTGTTCGTATTTATTATTATTATTATTATTATTATTATTATTATTATTATTATTATTATTATTATTATTATTATTATTATTATTATTTGTTCGTTTCGGTCTAGTAATGGCCACGTTATTTCAGCTGTCTTCTCTGGGCATTGATTTTTGCCCAGTTCTCCTTCATTCGTTGCCTGTCTTGCTCTTTTCTTTCCTCCATCCACGTCTTTCCCGTCTTCAACCTTGGTCTTTCTTGAAAACCCTGGTGGTATTTTAGTTTCCTCCTGAGTGGGTTGGTTCTTGTATATCTTCATAAGTGATCCCCATCTCCTGTAGGTCCCTTTCCACCTTCTGGAACCAAACTGGCTGGGTCTTCTTATTTTTAAAATAGGTAAAGATCTGGTTCGATAATCATGTTGGTTTCATTCTTAGCAAGTGGCCATAAAGTGCAATTCTCCTTCTCCGCACGACATCAAAGTTCTTCTGGACATGAGTATACTTTTTAAGGTAAGGGTGTGTTTTGCCCGAAGGCAGGTGAGAACCTCCACAAAGGTGTGCCTGAGCCGGAGTTTACGTGCGGTAGGGCGGCCAGTTCCTTTCCGCTTCTCCATTCCCTTACCCCCCCCCCCACCAACAGCGGGTGGCAACCTATCCAAATCTTGACCACGCCCAATGTTGCTTAACTTCGGAGATCATGAGTATACAGCTCATAGATATTATAATTGTTTAGATTAGCGCGTTTTGTGGTTTTTCTTCTTCTCCTCCCAACATCTCTTCATCCTCACGCAGTGCTCCTTTATACGTTGTTCAGTTCATCCTGTATTTAGTAGGGTGGGCATTACGGAAAATTTGTGTTTGTGAATTAAGGTTCCGAATGTTATTCTATCTTGAATGGTTTCTTAATTAATGTCAATTCCATTTAGGTCTTCACTGATTTCTTTTAGCCAATTATTGTGATTTTTCATTGATAAGATTATCATCATCATCATCATCATCATCATCATCATCATCATCATCATCACCATTATTAGTGTCCAATTTCCGCTGATCTTTTGAAATGAATCAGGTTGCAGCAGCAGTCTAGGACGCTACGTTGGAACATTTTGCCATCCAGAATGTGGAGATAATCAGTCATCCAGGATAGACGAAAATAAAAGGCGAGTTATATTTCAAGATAGTAAGAGGATTAAGAGATTATGGTTGGAACATTATTTTCTTGGCTTTAAAACCGATATAGGTTACCGCCTGAGGGAACTCACTGTAATAAATCTCATTTGATAATGAGATATTACAATATGACGAAAAAGCACTCGAGATTCTTAATTATATTTTTTATGGATATTTCAAGTTGTTGTGCAAACTGAGGTAATCTTGAAGAAGTGCATGGAACTTTTGAGAGTTGAAAATTAGCATGGGCATAGTGAGATGAATGTGCACGTAACAAACAGCAATATAAAGACTGACAAACTCGTTGTTTTAATGTAAAAAGTGTTGTAGGGCACTAATTGTAATCCTGGAAAAGTCAATTCAGAATGTAACGCTGAGGCTGAAAACGCATCCCAGGAAGGAAGTTTACAATGTATTCGCTGCATAATTTAGGTTAACAGTAAGCCTCTTTACCCTATGTAAATGTAAGATACTGTAAAGACCTTAACCTACTCGTAGCAAAGCAAAGCAAAGTCACCTCCGTACAGGCCATGAAGGTCCTTGGAGGAGTGGAAAGTAAAGGCTTCCACCATTGTTAACCTCGGCACGTGATGGGGTCGAGTGGTTAGCTCTACGCCCAGCCGCCTTTGCCCCCAGGAATTAACCTGGTGTTAATTTTTGGTGTAGGCTGAGTGAACCTCAGGGCCATATGCACCTCGGGAAGTGGAAATCTCGTTTCTTAAATTTTACGACTTACTGACGGGGATTAGAACCCACGTCCTTTGGGCGAACCGAGCACGCCTTTACCGCCTCGGCCAGGCAGCCCCTAACCTACTGGTAGACTGTCTGCAACTGCTAAGAGCCTATCAAGATGCTGGTTACACAGAGTATAAGGCAGATATTTTACAAATAGAAAATGCATTACGTCATGCAGGTATTATTGAGGAATAGCTAGTGAAAAATCTTACCTGTAAACTATCTCTCTTACAGGACAGTACCCTCATCTCCTTCCTATATTCTTACTCCTACACCTAAGCCTATTTTGGTAGCATATAGTAGACTATAATAATAAATGTACTGTGTCCTAAGCGCTACATCAAATACAAGAATAATCGCTTTGTCACGATATATTCTTTCTGAGAATTTATCGCCGGGCGAGGCAGAGATAAGTTTCTTGTGTGCCAAGAAGGGGCGTGACTGCAGAGTGAAATCATCACTGGCTTCCCACCAAGATAATTGTGGTTCGAATCTCAGTTATTGCATGTGGGATTCCTGAAATGGAAAGTGAGCTCACTGTGGTTCCGATTCCAAAATGAGCAAGTAAGAGCCATGGCTATGTTCGTTATATCAACAGTCACGTAAGTTTACTTTGCTTCATGTGTCAAGATATAACTTGCTCTTTTATTTACTCAGGTGAGAATTTTACACACGAAAGATGGATTTGGGCGGAATTTTTCAATATAACTGTTACCGTGTTTTAGTGGTAGGTAGAGGTGAAAGAAGGTGCGGGCGTGAACGGGTCTCAAACTACGGAATCAAAGTTAATGTAAAATTTAACAAGGTTATATTTTCTTTTCAAAAACAAAGAAATAACAAGCATGGCTGGTACAAAGTAGTAAGTCAAAGGGTAGTTACAATATTTACAGGATTTGGGCTTCGAGCCCTAAAAACACAATGCTTGGGCAATCAGCGCAGTTTTACCTCCAAACACAAGTTTCAACAGAGGGGCAGAAAACCCCATTCATGCCTAGGAGCCCTTGCTCCAAATTACACTGAAAAGCCTCCTCGAGGCATACAACACTCAATTTTCAAAAGAGCCACTCGCTCTCAAATTTAAGCCTCTCCCAGGCCACACCAAACCCCACCTTCAAGTTGTCCTCACTGGACATAGACACAGGGGTAAAATACCCAACCTACTGAGGTCTATTAAATAAAAATGGGCAATTACATGACCTCTAAAATAACAATTTGAGAGGAGGCGATCTTGCACTCCTAATACACTTGTTTTTAAAACCTAATCTGGCTCTAGGCCACTAATGCAAGGGCTAATCCCATACTACAGAGGTGACTTTAGAAAAGAGCAATTGGTTTTACATTAACGAAGAATAGGTTGAGAAAATAAGTTCACCTCAAAACAATGTGAGTGGGAGCTCGAGAGGGTTAGCACTCTCTATCCCAATATGCAGCTTAAAAGAGAATAGATGAAAAGATTGGTTACATTTTAGGAAAAGGTTACATGGTGGAAACGCTTCGAACCCGCTCCGAGAGTTAAACTGCCAACCTAGCAAGAAAAGAAGTTATTAAGAGGCCATTACCTGGTGTTGAACAGCTGGAGAAGAAAGAGGCGCTTCCCGCCCCCTGCTATGTACTTTACACACTGAAAGATGGAACAGAAGTGGCCCGGAGACCCAAAAATCAGCAGTTTATATCCTCTCGCAGAAGTTTCGAGGCGTTAGGGGAATGAAAACACCCTCCCGCAAATTCTTTATTGGCTAGGGTACAGAAACATATCCAAGTTGGGGGAAGATACATCGGATTGGTCGGAAATAACTCAAAGAAATTCGGGATTGGATAAATCTAAAACAAGGAGAAAAAGAGGGGTATACAGCCAACTTAAACAATAACAGAAAGAAATTTAGCAAAGAACAAACATTTGAAATAAAAATTTCTCCAACAAAATAGTTCTTTGACTTCGCACTAGGTTGCACTATTGTTGATCTTCAGTAGTGTCCTCTAGAAGAGAAAGTTCACACTTCTTACTTCAAGCAAAACAAAAACACATCAAAAATGACACAGTTCAAAAACTCAAAATTTTCCACGTGGTGACATCTTTTGAGAAGGTAGCGAATTAATAGCGTATATAAAGTTCAGACTTCCTCCAGCAGAGGAGTTTCAACAGGCGCAAATTTTAAATTAGCGGCGTGGAGGTGTACCGCCCGGTACAATAACTATTTCCTGATAAAACTGAATATGTTCCACCTATTCCCATTCTTTGGTGGTTACAGTATTTATTCATGTCACTTGTCACAGATCGGAACAAAATGCAGCTTCCAGTCTCATCAATGGCTGTGAAAACATAAAAGCTGCCGAGCGATATGGCTGCGTGATTTTTGCCGCATTCGGCGGAAGGTGACGTTGAAACCCACCATGGGAACTCCAGATCTTGTGGTTTCCCATTCACGTACCAAGTTAATTCTGGGGTTATACCTTAATGAAGGTCACGACCGCTTCCTTCCCATTCCTAGTCCTGTCGTATTCCACTGGCGCCGAAAAGCTGTCCGAGTTAGTGTGGGCAGTGACATTCAGAGCACGAGTAGTGCATATGGTCAACCGTGCGGAAATAATATGTTTGTTCAGTAAGGAAAGCAATGTTCAACTACCTCACCCCACCTCTTGCACAGTAGATCTCACTTTGTTGCCACAATCGGTTTTTGCATTCTTCGTGACCATTCTTTTCTCGACTTCCAGTAGTTTTTCATCCTTTCACTTTGCTATTTTCTCCTCTTTATGTCCAGTTGTTATTACCTTTCTTCTTCTCCTTCTCCTGAAAATCCTTGATATTTGGTATTAATTATATTATATTATTTTGCATTATATCGTCTCTTATTCCTACCTCAGTCATATCTGTTTTTACTCCTTGGATCCACTAGTTGCTCCTGTAAACAGGTTAGACGCTCGTTTTGTCAGTCTGCTCTTATCCATCCTCATTATGTGACCAAAAATTGTAATCCTTCTGTTTCTGATCGTGCCTGACATTATTTCATTTTCTTCGTCCCTAGTATAAATATTCATTTCTCTTGTGTCTAAACTCTCCTTCCTCTGTTTTCAATGGTCCCCAGATTTTCATCAATATTTTCCCTTTCTCTTCTATTTCACCGGTTGTCATAGAGAACATGCATTCTGTGCCATACAGACACACTGGTTTGATTACTCTGTTGTAGTGTTTGATTTTAGTTTTCCTTCAGAGATTCTTCTTATTGCAGGTATCTTTAGTCAGTTGGTATTCCAGTTCCAGTTTTATTGTTCTTGATCTGTTTGCGTCATTATCGAGTCCATTAATCTGAATTATTTCACCCAGCTATTCACCTTATTGATTTTCCCGTACTCTGGGTTTAGCGCTGTGCGTTAATCTCTAATATTAGTCATGAATTTAGTCTTCTCAAAAGATATCTGAAGTCCACATTTTCCTGCTATTTCTTCTGGAAAGTTGATTTGTTCTAAGGCAGTCTCTATTTTTGCAGAGAGGATTGCTATGTCATCAGCGAAGACAAAAACAGTTAACACCAAACCATGTGCGCTTTAAACCTAATCTTATTTTATGATGGAGTCCCCTTCTTTGAATATTTCTTCGAATACTCTTATTTTTTCCAGGACGCTATTGAAAAGAATCGTGAAATTTAATTATTTATGCACTTATTTATTTTCTGACAATTACAAATCCAATAATTGAAAACACGTACATACGACGAATAAACGATAATTAGAATACTACATAATTACACTCACAATACTTACATCTATATCAATAATTTACATTCGAGGTAGTGACATTAAGCGTTTAATATACAGTAACGGTCCTGAGTCTTGCTTACTGTAAGCATAATGATAAACTGTGCATGTCAATAATACAGGTGAATTTGGAAAAGACAAAGACTAATTAAACCTACAAGAGAGAACATTTTAAAACCAGTCTCAATGAACCTATATTGCGACCGTTTGTCTAAAGAACCCGAATTAAGGGATCGAAGAATTGTCCAAATGTGCCACATCTGGTGTCAGTCGGTTAACAAGAAATTCCACTCGTAGTCGTAGGGTTCTGACAGGAAGTCATTCGAACTCAGGCATCATAGTAATATGAGGTAAGGTTCGGGTAATATTCTACATGGTATGTGAGGAGTGCCATTTCTATGAATGACAATAACTTGGAAAGGTTTCAGTTCGGAAAGAAGTTCCAAAATTTAATTATTCAAATAATGCTCATAACTGCAAATAATTACACTCAATAGACAACATAATTGGATGCAATGAGTACGTTTAAACAAGAATTTATAATCAAATATCTCCGTTGTTGGGTAATAGTGTATCTGCTTTTGGCAGCTAATAATGACATCGGTGTCAACAAAACAATCGTTGACCTCATTTGAAAGAACACATAGGCAAATTATTATTGGTATCCGGACCAGATATGAAAGCAAACAAACATAATTCCAAGCAAGAGAAATCTAATTGATAGGTTACAACAATGCTGAAAATGTGGATAATATAATGCAATATTAGCGTTCGCATTAAGTTCATTGCAAAAATCACTTTTCCGCTGTACAGGTGTTCACTCACATGTTTACTTCTACGTAAGTCGAGTTAACAAAGATTCTGCCAGGGCACACAGACTTAATTGAAAGTAAATATTGATAGATAGATAAAGCCTTTATTTTCTGTGGCGAAGTTCGGGCTCTTGGCCCTTTCTTACACTTAACCACACACATATTATTATTATTATTCCATACAATGACATTGATTAACTTAAAATACTAAGAACTACAAATAACACTCATTTTTAAGACAAAAATATGAATACATACATGCAAAGAAGAATGAAAGAAAAAGTAACTGCCTACATAATACAGGTTTGAGGAAAAAAAATCAATACACAACAAAAGAAATAAGATTGTAAAAATACTAGTAAGCTTAATAAAAATACTAAATGAAAATTTAACTAATTGTATCCTTGCAAGACTAGATCTAAGTTAAATACTGTACTTACTACTAGCTATTTTTAGACTACTTCTACTTCACTTACGCGATAAACTAGGGTAGTTAACTTGAGCAAAACAGCAACAACAACAAAAGAAATATTTACAACGTAGTAAGATCCTGAAATGACATAAATAAGCAAACAAAACACCCAATATAAAAATAGGCTAGGGAGGATTATGTGCCTACAATCAAATAATAAAAATAATCCCAATGAAAATGACAATTCGGCTTTCGTCAGCGTCCATCCTGAAAGAAATTGACCCATATATCCAAATCAACACACATGGCAATACATAAGAAATTTTAAAACTTCACACTATTATGTCGGCAGGCCCTCAGCTTTCCCCGTAGGTCTGAGGAATATCACAACTGGCTGAAAATTCTCCTGCACACACACACACACACACACACACACACACACACACACACACACACACACACACACACACACACACACACACACACACACACACACACACACACACACACACACACACACACACACACACACACACACACACACACACACACAAAACTTCTACTCTACAAGACTGGAGTACGCATTGTGGACACTTGCATCTAAGCTACTTCACTCTAAGGCAACTCATATGCTTCTTCGGAGACTACAATTCTCATAAGTACGCATTAATTCAAATGTTTGTTCATAGAAGATTCTCTCTTTCTCAACTGGCCATTTTCTACAGCATTTATATAATTATGAATGTCCATCATATTCGAAGACATTGTACCATCCTACATAAGCAACGGCGTTCCGGATGTATATCATACTTGTCCACTCCACAATACACTTCACTAGGGTTGTGTTAAAATGCTTGTTTCCCAATAATGCCATAAATCAATAAAATAACATGGAAATCGTATCCACAAAATATCATCATCATCATCATCATCATCATCATCGACTCAAACTGATACTCGTTAATTACATTGCTCCTCCGAAAGAAATACAACAGGTATACACCTCTTCCCTTATAACGTAGGCTAGCGCAAGCTTAGAAGACCTGGCCTTTCCCAGCATACCTTCATTAACTAATTAGTACGAATTACACACTGCAATGATAATTATTTTTACGAGGATGTTGCCACGCCATAGGGTACTTCCGGGTGAGAATAAAACTCTCTATAATCCGCTCACACATGCGTAATCGAATCATAACAGTAAAACGTTACAATGATAAGCTCGAATGGAAATTTGTACATGCGACTAGAATGACATCATACAGTTACATATCAGGTAGAAAACCTGCGCTGATGTAGCGGGTATATACTCGGCATTGAAATTGCCAAACACGTGAAAATTATTATTCAATTAAAACATTATTCAATTAACCTCTTCTCGCAGAATGTTACGCATCACATTCGACGAAAAATACGTACTGTATATAGGATCCTACGTTTGCTCAAGTTGCCATTAAATAACATAATTCTCATAAGTATGAGGTCCTACATCTAGGCCTACACAATCCATAACAAAAAACTTTTGCTACTCATCTTTACTGCGAAAACTACCGTTTGGGGTGGCTACATTCTGGTCGTCTCTAGCCCCTGCCAGGGCTTATCCGTACTGGCTGCTTGAGTTGTGCCACATCTCTGGACTCACTCGGGAGCCCTTCTCGTAAAATTACATCATCTTATCCACGGATATGCATTTGGATAACCGGATTTGTTTAACGCTGGACATATGTGGAACCTGAAACCTTTCAATGCTGCTTAAACATAATTATGCTATACACAACATCACCCACAAAATAATATTGCCACAGGTTAACACTCGCCTTGCATGACAAATATTCCTACGCTACATACGCCAAGTTTATTAAAACATCATTTCAAATTTCATATAAAGTTGGTCTGCATTATTTTTACTGATCAGTTTCCATAATCATAGGGTATGCACAATGAATATTCCTCTTACGATATGCGTTGTTAATAATAGCAACAAGCTTGTCTTAACCGAGGTTAGATAGACAATTATTTCTTCGATCAATGTTACAGAATTTCTCTACCAATAAATATAATCCACTGATAACCAGTTACATAGTTCCATCTGCTAAACAATAACAATTTTTGGCATATGTAAATTGCATATTCTTAGATTGCATCTTAAGTCCACATCATTCATAGATGCCAACTCGAGCATGTCATCTCTCAGAGTTGCAAATATCGACATATGTCCAACCACGTTATTGATTCCATGTTGCCAATACTATCCATCTGGTTCGCGCCAGGATTGAAATGCCAATTTAAAATAGTTATCATGGAGCTCTGAACTGCATATCGTTAAATATTCTGACGTCGTGCTTTACTTAGAATCCATCGTACAAAATCATATCCGGGAAATTCAAATTGTGTTACACGTCACAAGTAAATACCAAGAATGTGTAAATCATTTGTAACGTCAGTTTGACCCATTCACCGTAACGGATCTTGAATAATTGTCACTCACGCAATTTCAAACGGAAGTAAAAGGTTATAATATATATGATTTACGAAGTTAAAAATGATTTTAAAACATTTCATGTACAAGATAATATGTCAATATAACACACAATAAAACAGTCATTTAGCCTATATATTTTAAGCAATTTAGCAAAGATGAATGTTTATGAATATTATGATATTCAGTTCTACATCGTGGTAAGTGTAATAATATGAATTTACGTCGCAGAGAAGAGAGGAACGTGTATTTTACATTCTGGAATATGAACTATCAACAAGGTTATTAAACAATTATTCCTCATTAAAACATGACCTTCTGTAGTTTTATGTGGGGATCCTACTAGTCTCGAAGCAGAAGACATAACAGATATGATAAATATGGAAAGAACCGGGTATCTCCTATAACAATTATTATTATGATTTCGTATGGCATGCAGAGGATACGGTTAAAAATATGAAGGTAAACTACATACAAGTAATCTAATAAATATCTAGTAATATCCACTCATGATCACTAAAAATCACAATTTAATGTCCGGAGAAGTAATCCACTTCACTGCATCGTCACTTGCAGCCTGAAGGTCTTCATATCCTCCGTTAAAGGGCCGCAATGGACATTCCGTCACAATATGATGAATTGTCTGCACTGCATCACCACAGTCACACTGAGAGCTAGGATTCCCCCCCCCCCCCACTTGTGTAGCCAGAAGTTACATCTTCCGTGACCGGTCCCCACTCTGTTCAGACACATCCATATACTTCTTGTGACATCGAAACCAGGAGGTTTCCTGCAGGGATTGGTGATCAGTCCTAGCTGATCAGGGTTTGATGTAGTCCATTCTTCCCGCCAAGTTTTGTCCATCTTGTTCTTTTGATTCAATCAACCTCTTGCCATGAGGGATGTCGAGATTTTAATCTCCCTTGCTTCTGGGGATAGCAGTTCGGATGTATGGGTAAGAAATCATCTGCAGTACATTTTAACCATTCATTTTTTAGAGCTGTTAGCCTTCTAAGGCGTGGAGGATGAATTCCTATAACAATGATCCTCGTAAACATGTAGGTCTACAGGTACAATTCACAAAATCAAGAATATACCTGAATTTACGGAGCGAGCTGGCCGTATGGTTAGAGTCACGCAGCTGTGAATGTGTATTCCGGATATAGTGGGTTCAGACCCCACTGTGGGCAGCCCTTAATATGGTTTTCCGTGGTTTCCCATCTCCATACCAAGAAAATGCTGGGGCTGTACCTTAATTAAGGCCACGGTGGATTCCTTCCCACTCCTAGCCCTCTCCTATACCATCGCTGCCATAAGATCCATCTGTGTCGGTGCGACGTAAAGTAAATTATTACATCTGCCTTTATCCGGTGGTATCTGAAGGTGCTCAAATACCCCAGCCTCGTGTCAGTAGATTTACTGGAGCGGAAAATAACTCCTGCGGGATTAAATTCCGGCATCTCGGCACCTTCGATAACCGTAAAAGAGTAGTAGTGGGATGTAAAGTCAATATTATTATTATTATTATTATTATTATTATTATTATTCTCTACGTACAAAGTAACTGCGTTTTCTGTGCGTTTCAAATGTGTGTTCAAATGTGTTTCATGAATTTCTTAAACGTGACCACCAGTAGTGGACATATTTAAAGGTTTCCACGTCAATAATAATAATAATAATAATAATAATAATAATAATAATAATAATAATAATAATAATAATAATAATAATAATAATAATATGACGTTGGCTTTGACGCCATATAAGCTGCCTTCGAGTCAATTGTGACCTTCCGTTTTACTTTACCAGATGGCAGAAAATGATATCACATGGGTGATCTAAGGCTGAGTTTTAATTAACATTTCGGTTGAACATCAGATGTGTCACCTAAGATCTTTTACCTTGCGACATCGTACAATACGGAGCGGGTTTGAACCCACAATCTTGGGATACAGGGACTGCTACTTTAGCACAGATCCACGGAAAAGTAATCGATTTTTGCCGCGTATTAACATCCTAAAATAAGAGAAATTAAAATATTTCAGTTGGAAAAGGCATTCACCAATGCTAGTTTAATTTAAACCAACAGCAATGTCCATTGTCGTCCGTAAGTGAAACGATTAAGTCATACTTCCCGTTAAACACTTGGATAGTGTAGGTGGCGGCGATAATTCCTTCAAGATTAAGAAAAACGTAATTTTCAGTGCTTCGTCAGCAGCACGTTCTAACCCCTGTCTTCAAATTTGAAGGTAGACGTGAATGTGAGTGTCAGAATTATGCGAATCTTTTTCTTCTTCCCTTAGATACTTTTTATTCTTTACTTCTATCCCATTCCTTCGCAATGGTGTGCCATAGTGCCAGGTGATATACTTCATGTAAATCCAGCCAAGTACATCTTAGCTCCTCCTACGTTATCAGCGTAGCGCCTTATCCCGCTTGCGGTATGCAAGCTGTATTACACTGTTGTTCCATTAGTTGCCTAAGCAAGATACGTCACGGCGCGCACGGAAACCAACGCGATGCCAGCCTTACCATTAGAAAAGCTTTGCAAAGAATAATACCTATAAAAATGGGTTTATTAATGCACATAGAGATGAATGTTAAAGGATTTGAAACATGAACTAATGGAATACTACTTGTGACTAGTGTTGGACCTAACCAATATTTAAATTTGATACTTGTCTAATTCTCTCCTTCACGGGGGAATGTGAAATACCTGTAGAGCTGTTTATCATCAAATACCCATAGTTTCATCAATGCTTTGTGCGGATTTTTAATATAATCACAGTTATGACTTCGTTCTACCATGCACAGGCGTTCACAAAAGCATCATGACTATGACAGCTCTCGATGTAAACGCAGCGATGTTTTCTACCACACACGAGTGTTCACAAAAGCATCACTATAACAACCCACGATGTTAACGCAGCGATGTATTCTGGCTCAATGTCTTGTCAAGCATGAAGTGCAACCCTGTTCTGCCATCTTTTGGCGCACTACAGAGCTAGTCCTGGAACTTTTTATCCGACTACATGATACTCTGCCATCGTAAACCTTTCAGGATGACTGTATTTGTGTAGCATGATGATTCACTGTGCATTTTATAAGAGTCTGCCCTTGGCGAACGATTTCGCGATTGACAATGCCACGGATGCCAAGAAACATGATAAGCATGGTCTTCGTTGAAGAAGAGCTCATTGTCGGTCGTGGAGGCGGTGAGCTCTTTGACTGCGACGACTGCCACGGTGTCTCTAACTCGTACCCAAGACTCGTCAACGATGATGATCCTGGACGTGAAGGATGGATCATCTGCGGTACACTCACGGAGATCTTGGCACACTCTGATGCGATGTTCCCTCTGTTCAAGGGTCACCAACCGTGGTACAACCTGGAGATGACACGCGGCATGTTCAATTCTGGCACTGGAGTTGTCTGCACTGACCCGTACGACACACCAACAATGACTGCAACGTCGTTGATCGTCCTCCGACGATTCTCACGTACAGAACTCGTTCTACTTTTTCGGGATGGTGCTCGTGGAAGGTCTTCCAGATCATTCCCCTTCTTCAAGGGATATTCTTTCACCTGTGAAGTGACTGTGCCACCCGAAATATTATATACGATCATTGTCTCATCGACCTATGTTTGCCGAAGCATGTTCAATGTCCCTGTGGCCCATTTGCCCAGTTTAAGGCAAAATTTCACGTTGGCTCATTGTTACACTTTCCGTTCATGATGTAATCGCAGACTAAAAAAAACACACACAAAACTATAACAACTCCCGGTATTAAGGCAGCGATATCTTCAACTGTTGTTATATAATCAGATAATATATAGTCTGTAGCACTCACCGGATATATCTGAAATTAAATACAGAGTTTGAAGACATTTTGTCGAGACGTTTTCCCGTGATGTTAAGAAATACATTCATACAGAAAGACAAAAAATGGACTGAACGTATTTTAGAGTTTTATATACTTAATCAGGGATATATACGAAGTATGAGGCCAAACTTTAAAGTTTACAGACAGAAATTATAATTTTGGTTAACGGAGTCTGGTTAATAAGTCCTACTCCCTAATAAGGCGTAAAACCTTTAGCTGAGAGCGACGTGGCATGATTCACATATCCAGAGAAATTTTAAATGCTATTATTCGGCTCAGAGGGACCCGGGTTTGATTCTCGGCCGAATGGGGGTATTTGTAGCGGTCTCATGAACATTTCTCCCAAGTTTGAACAGCTAACTTCCACAATAAAGTAGCTGGAAGAGAGAGAATTACCTCTTGTTAAGGCTGTGGGGATTATTTGTGAGGTGGAGTCAACCACTGCTAACCTTAATGGAGCGATAGGGGACGAGATCAGTGCCATATTTCACAGTATAATGCAGAGAAATAACGTCTGGAAGGATTTTTTGCCATTGCTGTTGTTCTCGAAGGCAAGGACGTAGCACCACTGTATTAACCGACAACAGGCAAGGTTTTACTGTTCAAAATTTGGAACAATATCTAGTTGTCCAGTGTAGCATATGCTGAGTAAGGTTCATTTGAAGTGTCCTGTTGACATAATTATTGCCTGGGAGAGACATTAATGTCTTCAGTTGTCTTATTATATTATTATTAATATTATTACCTTTTCCTAATTTTGCTGAACACTTGTCCCTCGGAGTAATACCTTTAAGCTGAGAACGAAGTGGCATGATTCACATATCCAGAGCAATTTTTAAATGCTAAGTAGGTGGTATAATCTGGTTGGTTTTTAGGTTGCCATTTTAGTGCCTATTTTGGGTATTTTTAGTGCTTATAAATCCTCGCCCTGGCCAGGAGTGTCTACAAATGACGTAAAGTGAACTCTGATTTTTTTCTTAAAGCCTGAATGGGCACCAAAATAGTTCTTCGTTTTCCCTAGTTGTGGAATATTTTAGTACGAAAGTACCAAATATTCAAAATAATTTTTATTTGAGATGATAAATATTGATACTACTTTGGCAGAGAATAAATTCTCCTGGCACGGGTACTGGGTGTGTGTTCCGTCTTCATCATCATTTCATCCTCATCACGACGCAAAACTGACATGTTTGAGTATGCAATCAGACAGTTGCTTTAATTAAGAGTGGGAATTTAACGCGGTATTTAGTTACGACAAACGATTTCCACTTGGCAGTGATGAAAGAAACTGGAAGGTTAAACAGTCGAAACTGTATTAGAGACTAGTCCGGCTCCATGGCTAAATGATTAGCGTGCTGGCATTTAGTCACAGAGGTCCCGGGTTCGATTCCTAGACTTTTAAATCCTTACATGACCTGAGTTCAGACCGGTGTAAGCCAGGTAGGTTTCTGTACCTGTGGAGTATTTTAGTACTAAAGGACCAAATATTAAAAATAATTTTATATGAGATGATAAATATGAATATTACTTCGGTAGAGAATAAATTCCCCTGGCACGGAGAGTTATGTGTGCCATCTTCATCATCATTTCATCCTCATCACGACGCGTAGGTCACCTACGAGCATCAGATAAGAAGTCGTGCACCAGGCCGTTATTATTAGAGACTAGTCAAGAATGCATAAAACGAGTTATCGCGGAACAGGTGAAGGCAACACAGCTGTCTGTAAAATAATACTGGGCAAATAATCCATTTGTCAGCTCAGAAACTCTGAAAGAGTGTCTTATTGATCGGTCAGCACGTTATTACCAAGTGAAAGTGATTCTAGTCGTGATAAGTATACCACTCACTGTTGCTACAAATATGCACGGGATAGAATAATGAATGCTCGCAGGAAACTCAAGCAGGAAATAGGTGGTGCCTCTGTGTGCTCTGTGACTCTGTATAAATCCTCAGATAGGACTGACTGCGCTCAACTGTGGTATTTGTAAGTGCTTTCATTCCAATGAAAAATATACACACACAGAGAGAAAAACATTTCACACTGCATGGAATAGAGTGAAATATTCGTTTTCAAATTATTTTTTTAAAATTCACTGGGCATAAAATAAAACGTAGGAATAAAATTAATTCTGGATATTTTAAAAGGTTGTTGCCAATGTTATAATTAGATCCCTTAGCAATGTTGACCCACTTAGACTTGTACGCACCAAACACGAATTAAGGGTATAAGTAAGCTACCAACCAGAACAATGAAACTGCTGGAAGCAGATAACGGATTGACACTGGACTAGGCACTGGAGATGTAATATTCCTTTACCATATTGAACCCATGACCTTTGTGCCCTAAGAACATTATGCATAAATTGACAATTAAATTAGAAGTACGATTCTTGATGGCATGGATTTGACACGTGACGAGGGGGTGATTACTTTCGGTCCCACGCTCTGGGATACGTGACGTCAGCCGCACGTGTCAACGGCGGAAGAATCTCAAGTCATTTTTGTGAACTATTTCAAAGCGCGTGTACATGGCGTGCCCCAAGCCAAGTAAAAAAAATATAGTGCCTATCAAACGAGGTCAATTATCCCACAAATCGAACCCGTATAAATTTTAAATGTCCATGAACAATACCGCCAGAAATGTAGCAAGTATGTAGTCACTTTCAAAACTGTTGTAATTACAGTTTAGTTAAGTCAGAAAATTTATAGAAATTTTCTTGGCGGCAAAGGGAGATACCCGAAGAGAGGGGGTAACTGGTATAAATATGAAGGGACGCCATGACGAAGTCTCCTTCTCCGGCATTTAGAGTACGGTGCGGACGAAAAAGTGTTGAGCTGCTCTGTGAAATCAAACAACAAAAGTAGACTAAGTTCAACTGCACATTTTAGCCATTGTGGCTGGGGTCTTGACTCCATGTGGAGACAGTTTCTTGAGTGGAAATAATTGTACCAGATAGGACGGTCAAAGTACTGAATAAAGTCTCATGTGATCAAGTAATTCGTGTGCGGAAGTAATTACAGTCCATCGTGTGCGATCAAGAAAAAAAGTGAAGGGCATTTCCTTTTTTATGCTTTATTCCAGGAAACCTAATATAATATAATATAATAATGATCTGTAAAGCCATGAATGTAAAAATGGCTAAATAAAATGCCAGGGTCGCAGGTGAGCCCTATGACGAACACTGGTGTGACTACGTAAGGTAATGTGACTTTCCATCTTACTACCTATTATATCTTGTTTCATGATCTCTAAAAGTGTATTTGAATGGGGATATACGACGCAGAGGTCACCCCTATTAAGTTTGTAAATGTTAGAATACGACTAAAAGAGTCATTTGTTTTATTTTCCACTTGGATAAATGTTTGAAGTCTTGCGAGTGCCGTATAATGTTGCAAAAAGTTATTGAATAGGGTTTCGACGTGATATCACGTCCAATGTAGATCGTCATTTCCGTGTGTGGGTACTGCCTATATTTTGTGATGTCAAATTAAGATGTTCATTCGACGTAAAATTTTTCTGTCTGAAATTTTGACGTAAAGAATATAGAAATCCCTGGTTACTTATTTTCAATCGAGTGGAAGCGCGCTGTCGGGTGAGAGTCTAGTGTGATGAATTTGTTCACGGAGAGAAACGTTTTCAAGGCCCATGTTAAAACTGTGTCTGACTGGCAATAAAAAGATCTAGTAGAATGTTTGTCATTTTTCGTGAAATCAAGTTATTAAGAATACGATATCATGTTATGCGAAGTTATTCATGATTAATGCATTGTGCGATATTGGACGTCGAGATTTCTAGTAAGGATTCCAGTTCTTTTGTTGGTGATAGTTGTGAGTAGGGAACAGAGGTTAGTTGTCGTGTGAGTCGAAATGAGATTTGTGAATCAGATTAGAGTCCTGTCATTGAAGCCGGGACAGGGAAGCCCGAGGAATATTTTATAATGTTGGGAATGGAAAGAAATATATTGAAATCCATAGCGGTATTAATTTGCGACGCATATAATTATTGTGGGCATCTTGAAGCATAATCTGTGCATTTTGTTGGTTAGAATATCGTATTTGTTTAATTATGTCGGCAGAATTTAAAAGGGAACATTTTGAGAAGCCAGTCAAGTAGAACAGAACAGGTGCTTCATTCGCTGCCAAGCGGGCGAGGGTGAAACGCCGGCAGCTGATAGAGAAACACACAGTGGGGATAACGGGACAGGCGTGGAATTGAGATTGTATTCTCGGCCGGGGAGAACTTTAAATGTTGAATTTAGTTGAAATTTTCATCCGGTAATAACCTGAGTGTTGTGGAATAATGTAAATTTGTTTAATTGGGGACGTAATGAACATTTGAAAGCACGAACTTAGAGTATGAAGAGTACGAGTAACCAAATTCAGGGTTGTCCAAAATATAGAGCGATGGTTGTGATTATGGTTTGTCTGTGAGGGGTGCGCAAAATTTATAAATGGTATGACGAGATATGACATCGTAATTATATGGCGATTTGCTTTGGTTTGTACGTAGATTATTAGGATACCCAAGTGTTAATAATGGCTAGGATTAGATTAGATTTAAAGTGTGAGATCATGAGACAAGATATATAAAATGGACATGAATGATGTAGTTCTTTTCCAGATAATAGGAAGCAACAGATAAACATCGATAGGATTTTAAAAAATTGCGGGAACACAATTGCGTAGGAATTTGTGAAGAAACCAGAGTCCGCGGAGATAGAAATTGTTGTTCTTTAACATTTCGTTAAATCATTTAAATTTATTTAATTATTAAATTCAGTGAAACCCCATTTTGAAATAACTTTAATCAAGCGAATAACTTGGAGATGCATTCTGGAAATCTTAGTTTGTTTTCTGGGGATTATTTAAATGGTAAAGTAACGATTAAGGGGACATATCCGAAGGAAATGGATTTTACTGCCACAAAGTTTGTGAGCATTGCTATTGTTGTAATTATTTAACTTTGATTGATTGAGCAGTGAATGTGCTGGGGATAGTAAAGTGGAAAATTTGGTCATCAACCGATGTAACTTAATTATGTTTGGCCTTCAGCTTAGAAACTTGGATGGTCAAGGGGTCATCAACCTCAGTGACTTAGATTAGGGCCATATGCCACTGTAGCATCATTTTCCTTGCGGTCATCATCCACAATGACTTTAAAGTAACTTAGAAGTTTAGATGTCGGTCCATGACATAGACGCAGGTCACATCGATTCAATTGAGTGTCCATGCCGTAGAACCACTGTGTGGCACACACCGATTGGACTGCCTTAATTATACCAGAGTCCAGAGTTCGTGTTTCGAGGGCTGAACCATAACGAATCACTATGATGGTACATATGGTCTCACATGGAAGCCGAATTTAAGGATTTCCAGACTTTCCTTTCTTAAATAATTAATAATTGAGACAATGGTTTCTAGTAAGAATGCCCATCATGCAGTTACGTCAAAGGCTCACACCAGTGTTCTGACCCTTTATGTAAAAATGATTGTGGTGTCCAGTGGACACGTGTAATTTCAGTAATACCGTTGACATATCAGAATGCTTCAGAATTTTCCTGAATAAATAGGAATATTTTAAACAGACCTTTCATTCCAGTAGATAGATTAGAATTACTGAACCCTACCTTTACCTCAGCAAGTGACAAAGAACCCGATACGACCCAAGAGACAGATCTCATGAACTTTGCTGATAGGTAAGGAAGGTAGGTATCCCTCAATAATGACAAAAGGGTTCAATATAAACCACTGTTTTCTATATCGGCACGATTCCATGCACTCGGATGTACGTTTCAAACATCCATTTTCAGAACTGATTGATAAAGTAAAAAGTATTTGACATTCTTCTAATTTCAGGAGATGGAGAATTCCAGATGTGGCTTGTTGTGACAAGAAATGACTTGCTGTAGCGAGTTGATCGATGCAGAGGTATACTTAGTGCAGGACTACAAAGGATCTCGTTTGGAGGCTAGCGAATGATGACAGATAATGGAACTGAGAGGCGAAGTGACAGTAGAGTGTAAAACACAACTTTTGTCTTACGTCCGAGTCATTAGCCGTCAGCCATGGTTTTGCCTCGCAAACTGCACAGCAAATGGCTGCTTCCATTTTACGTTTAAGATAAAAAATACAGCCAGTGTCGAAGCGGCTGGAGGGAACTCACGCAGCGTTCCTGTAGATACAACGGCAACCAATAATTACATTTCTATATTTATACATCAAAGCTTTTCATTTATATAAGCCTGGAGACAAATACGAGTAATGAAATTGAATATTATTCACAATAATTCGAAAATAGTTGCACCAAAAAGTAAATACTTCTATATTCTGTCTATAATTTCCGTCAGTTAAACGTTCGACTCGTTGGCTGAAGGGTCAGCGTGCTGGCCTTCGGTTAAAAGGGTCCCGGGTTCGATTCCCGGCCGGGTCTAAGATTTTAACCTTCATTGGTTAATTCCAATGGCTCGCGCTCTGGGTGTTTGTGCTGTCCCCAACATCCCTGCAACTCACACACCACACATAACACTATCCTCCACCACAATAACACGCAGTTACCTACACATGGCAGATGTCGCCCACCCTCAACGAAGGGTCTGCCTTACAAGGACTGCACCCGGCTAGAAATAGCCGCACGAAATTATTATTATTATTATTATTATTATTATTATTATTATTATTATTATTTAAACACTTTTATCAGGACTAAAGTCATACTTTATATTACTTGTAGACTGAAAAGGAATGACTTGGTGCAAATTAGTTTCACGTGTTCTGCATTCCCGGGTTGAGTGGATCAGGCAGTAGAGAGTTCAGTCCGTTGGTACTTGAAGGTCCTCAAATACACCATCCTCGGTAGATGTACAAGCACACAAAAGAAAATCTGACATTTTGACATCTACAAAATTGTAAAGTAACAGATCACCGCAATCGGGTCAACTAGTAGTTTTACTTGACTGATGATAACGAGATCGACCAGAGGCCCCGGGTTCAATTCCCGGCCAGGTTAGGGATTTTTCTCTCGACCTGAGGGCTGGTTCGAGGTCCACTCAGCCTACGCGATTAGAATTGAGGAGCTATCTGACGGTGAGATGGCGGCCCCGGTCTCGAAAGCCCAGAATAACGGCCGAGGGGATTCGTCGTGCTGACCACACGGCCCGTCGTAATCTGCAGGCCTTCGAGATGAACAGCGGTCAATGGGCAGGCCAAAGCCCTTTCAAGGGCGTTAAGTGCCATGGGGTTTGCTTTGGTTTGGTTTGGTTTGGTTGATAACGAGAACATCCCGTTTTATGCGGAATCCGAATTACAGGGACTTGGTTTTTCATTTCATAAGGGATGAAATGTACCATGAAATAATAATAATAATAATAATAATAATAATAATAATAATAATAATAATAATAATAATAATAATAATAATAATAATCTCCCTGGCCTTTCGCCAAGTACCTGAAATCGGCAATTTATATGCACATTTTCAGAGCCAGACGCCAACACTATGGGGAGGGATCTATTCAGTGTTGTGCGTTTCTATGGTGGTTTTATAGCAGGCCTATCGACTACACCGTTACAAATGGGCAAGACATTATATATTAAAGAGACTTGCTGTTTACCGATGATTGTTACATATGCCTGATCCAGACGATCGCAGCAAACGTGTTTGAAGCGATCCTTGTAATACCTCACGTCTCAGACTCTGTGTCCCCAATGTAGCAAGTTGAGGACACATTAATGTTTACCGAGCGAGTTGGCCGTGCGGTTAGGGGCGCGTAGCTGTGAGCTGGCAACCGGGAGATAGTGGGTTCGAACCACACTATCGGCAGCCCTGAAGATGGTTTTCCGTGGTTTCTCATTTTCGCACAAGATAAATGCTAGGGCTGTAACTTAATTAAGGCCACGGCCGCGTTCTTCCCACTCCTAGTCCTTTCCTATCCCATCGTCGCCATAAGACCTATCTGTGTCGGTGCGGCGTAAAACAAATTATGTATTTAAAAATGTTCTTGAATGGCTTGATACGAGGTCACTGTACATTTCTCGAGGTTTCTCAGGGCACATTAAATGAAAATACTCTCCCTGTTTCCAGTCCTTCAATCGGGTCATCAATGAAATGAATGAAGCCTCATCTAGCGGCGAGGATAGGAACTGTGCCGGCTGCCAAAGCCTGTCGCACTCCTCTGCGGCAATAATTATTGAATTATTGACTGACAGGTGAAATGATACTGGAGAGTGTCGCTGCAATGAAACATGGCAGGGAAAACCTGAGTACCTGGAGAAAAACCTGTCCCACCTTCGCTTTGTCCAGCACAGATCTCACATGTAGTGACCGTGATTTGAACCAAGGAACCCAGCGGTGAGAGGTCGGCGCGCTGCTGTCTGAGCTACGGAGGCTCTCCAGGTCACAGTAAAGGTTACAAAATGCATGGACGGCCTTCTCGAATCAATATGGAACCGTGTCACCAGTATATCGCAGAAGATTTCATCTTAATGAAAGAAAATTCATGTGCTCATCGTATATTTATCGTTAATATCATCCTTCATCATCACGGTGGCATCCGAGTGAAGTCGTCTTGTTGTTTCCAAGATATAAAAATATTTAATCATGACTAGGATTAATTTATACGAGCTGTTTATGAACGTATGTCCAATCTGTATTCATATGACTTACACAGAATTTGTAGTGATGAGTGGAACAAATTGGACTAGAAATGGATTGATGTCCTTAGGCTAAGGCAACACGAGCCAGTAAATACAGTTTCAGCAAGCCACACGGCGCCAGCAAATATAGTTGTAGCACAGTTGCTGCAGAGCAAGGATCATTAGTTGTTCCCGAAGATCTAGTTCAGTTATGAATCTTGCAGCGAATGTTGCTTTATCCGTGTCACTTGTACGACTGAGGCGGCGTTGACAAAAAGAAAGTGGTAGATTCATCCTATTATCAGTGAAAGGTCAACGACGGGTAAATTTGTTCTTATGTGAGCTTGCATCCGGGAGATAGTAGGTTCGAATCCCACTATCGGCAGCCCTGAAAATGGTTTTCCGTGGTTTTCCATTTTCACACCAGGCAAATGCTGGGGCTGTACCTTAATTAAGGCCACGGCCACTTCCTTCCAACTCCTAGGCCGTTCCTATCCCATCGTCGCCATAAGACCTATCTGTGTCGGCGCGACGTAAAGCCCCTAGCAAAAAAAAATGTTCTTATTCATGAGAACCTGAAGCTTTCTTTACCCAGATAATTTTTTTTAATAATACCGAATGTCTCTGAACTCTTTTCACGATCTGTTGTCAGTTATAAGTGACGAAATGTCGTCGTCGCTATTCATTGTAATGATATACAATCTTGTACTACGGAATAAACATGTACCTTTCCTCATCAGGAAACGAGGGGCCCATTTTCAAATATTGCGGGGGGGGGGGGGGGAGGGGGCGAGCTTCTTAGCACCGCTACTGCGCGTATTGTACAAACATGGGTACTTCTCCACTTCCAGAATGACACGTTCACTGTCCACATACTATATATTTCGTAAATGTACTATTGTTATGTACGTAATAAACGAAAATGAAATACGCAGTAAAAACCGTCTCGTGTGGCCACTGTCCAACAGCTTATGCAGTGAAAGAAATGGGTAATGGCCTATCCCTTCAACAGCAAGACCTTGAACTGCTTGCGGCGAACTGCATTTACTGGCAAGTGTAGCCCATCACATTGCAACTCAAGGTGTACGTTTTTTCTCTTGTATTTGCTGCTGACTTCCAATAGTATTAACTGCTTGTGTGGCCGTAGGCTTATAGACAATATGTCAAGATGGACTCACTATATATGTGAGCAAGAAGACACGGTACCCATGATTATAATTTTCAAAGTTGATGTTGAAAAGTTCAAATGAAAAACCAGTGATCGGAACCATAAAACAAATATTTTTGCTCTTGGTATGTTGAGCAGGAATTAGAGCAAATACTTTTACTTGAATAAAGCCCTTATTTTACGTTAAGTGTCATGAACTATATACTTCGCTAATTATGTAAAATATATATATACTGTCGTCAGATATAATAAGTAGTCGAAAATTTAAATACTTTGAAGTAACACCGAAAGTTACTATTAGTAACGTTATCAGCTTTTGTGTTACAGATGACATTTACACTTGAAGTAAGCTCTTAAGGTTTGCAGAGGATACATTGTCGTTGGGAGAAAGCCTACACGATTAACAGCGAATGACCAGTCGAGTCGTGGAGGCAAGTGACCAATGGGGCTTAACACTTAATGTAAGTAAGACACATTTTATGGTAGTATCCCGAATAGAATACCAAAAGAGCAACAAATGTGAACTACAAATTGATATACTGAGGAAATAAAGTCCAGGATTGGACAACCCAGGAATGGATTCATTCAAATGAGAACAGTGTTCTATAGCAAAGACCTTAGTTTACATCTAAAAATTAGACTTCCGAGATGTTACTTCTTCTCCGACTTGTTCTATGGAGTTGAGACTTGGACCATAAAGAAAACAGAAATGGACATATTAGAGGAATGTGAGCTACGGACGTACAGAAGGATACTGCGGTTGAGTTGGACAGATAAGATCACAAACGATGCGGTGATGAGGCAAATGGGAAAGAGAAATGAAATATTTAATACCGTCGAAATCAGAAAGCTGAAGTATCTCGGTCATATGATGCGAGGAGAGAAATATCATCTACTGCTGCTGGTCATTTTTTTTGCTAGTTGCTTTATGTCGCACCGACACAGATGGGTGTAATGGCGACGATGGGACAGGGAAGGGCTAGGAGTGGGAAGGAAGCGGCCGTGGTCTTAATTAAGGTATAGCCCCAGCATTTGCCTGGTGTAAAAATGGGAAACCACGAGCTGGTCATTTAAGGGAAGATGCAAGACAAAAGAAGAGCAGGAAGAAGACGCATTTCTTGAATTGATAATCTGAAAACTTGCTTCAACTCTTTCAATATTGAGCTGTTTCACGCTGCAGCATATAAACCAAGAAGAAGAAGAAGAAGAAGGAGAAGAAGAAGCTCTCTAAATGTAATTCGCTGTAATTCGTGGGTCAATCGTGAATCCATTTCAGTGACATAGAAATATGTCAAGGTATCTATGAATCTGGTGGAACCGTTTGTTACAACCCATGATCATTGCTCAACTAACTACAGTTTTCTTTGCGAATGCTACAGCAATTACTGTTCTCCTATTTTTGTAATAAAACATTGCGACGTTGTCTTTAAACGTAAGCAATCGTTTATTACTTCTGACATCCACATCTGCACCAGCAAGCGCCTCAGGAATAATCGAGGCTGCTCGTACTCCAACTAGGTTTACATTCCTTTCAAACTGCTAGCTTATTTTAGAAAGGTAATGGGTAATAGTGGACTTTATTTAGTGTTCTACTTATATCCTAAAGTTGAACAGAGGTAAAATCTGGAAGTCTAATCTCTGTTCTTTATATTAGAAGATGCATTATTAGATAGGCATATGATACCAAGAATGTGTGCAGAAAGGATGGAAATTTCCTGTGGACAGATTCACCTCGTCGTCTTGCTTTATCTATACATGGCGGATGATGGCATAAAGAGTACAAAACTACGAGGATTTAACCACGTACACATCTTTTTTGATTAATGAGTTCTCTCCTAAGCACAGCGGAATTTAAATAATTATAATGGAAGTAGTTTCCGAGTTTTTGAGCGCGGTTGAAAATTATTTAAAAAGTATTGTCATTATATAGCGACGATAAACTGAGAACTAAAATTACGAGGGTGAGTCAATAAATAAGTCGCAAACATTTGTGTGCCTCATACCATTTGAAATTACGCGCGCAAGTTTTGCCAGCAGATGGCAGCATATGTATGCTTGTCGTACGACATCTCGCAGGCACTGAGTCAGTCAGAGGCTGTTAGTGCACGATGGCACATGCACGGTTACTAGACTAGACGGTAGGGGTCATCAGTTGGGTGCGCAATAGCAAGCCACGCCTCCTGACGTCACAAGGCACCCTTGTTCGCTAAACGAAGCAGAGTGCTATTAGTCTAGTGATGGTGTTTACCTTGTCAACAGTGTAAGACTTTAATTTTTCTGTGCTGTGCTGTGCCATGGTGTGTTGTGCTGTTGCTGGTTGCTCTAACCACGATAGACACCAGAAAGATTTAGACATTAAATTTCATCGTTTTCCAAAGAACAGTGACATTAAATTAAAGTGGATTAATGCCTTTAAACGGGCTGACTCCTTTACTATTGAGAATGCTCGTGTATGCTCTGTACACTTCGACAATTCGGACTTGAAGGGTGAGTTGTTAAACCTTCCAATTAAACGTAATTTAAGGACTGACGCAGTACCACATTTAAATTTACCACTGAGTAGTAATAATTTAGCGAGTCAGTCCTGTAAAGATCGTGAAATAAGGGCACAAAAGCGAAATCATCGTAAGGAGATACGGCAAATTTTACAATCGCAGGCGCCAATTGAAGCAGAAAATATTAATAATGCAATCTTGAGGAAGGAATTAGATGACAGAAGTAAACATCAGTGTTTCTGTAATGAGAAAATTGCTGAACTGACTGCAGAATTGGAGTTAATTAGACTAGAAAATTGTGACTTAAAACAGCAAAATAAGGATCTTCAGGACCGTCTTAGTGCAGCTAATACCGAGATAATAAAATTAAAAAATAATGTTCAAGTTTTTGAGGGTACTTTTTCTAAAAGTCAAGAGCAAGCTTTAGCAAAAGGCAAATGCTCAAGTTGGTCATCTGAGGACATTGCTAAGGCGGTAACCTTACGGTCTATATCATATAAAGCATTGTGTTTTGTTAGAGACTTGATTAATTACCCTCTTCCTAGCGAAGTTACAATCAAACGACGGTTAAGACAGTTTTCTATTTCTCCTGGATTCGTTGAGTTGAGCATTAATATCTTAAAAACACAATCAAGTCCTTTTACAAATTTTGAAAGAGATGTTGTTCTCAGCTTTGATGAAATGAAGGTTAACAACGACTTGTGCTTTGATCAAAATGAAGAAATGATTAGAGGACCTCATGATAATGTCCAAGTCATTGTAATAAGCAGTTTAGTTCAAAAGTGGATGCAACCTATCTACTACAACTTTGATACAGCGATGTCAAGAGAACTGTTAATAGAAGTAATTCATGTCGTAGAAAGCACCGGATTTAAAGTTAGGGCAGTTGTATGTGACATGGGACCTTCAAATAGGAAATGTATGACAGGTCTGAATATTTCGTGGTAAAAACCGTCGCTGGAAAACCCATCAAGTAAAGAACGTAACACATGTTTTTTTTGTGATGTGCCTCATGTACTTAAATTACTGCGGAATCACCTTCTTGATGAAGGATATAAACTGGAAAGTGGGCAATGTTTCATAAAAGAAGCATTTACAAAATTAATTGAAATGCAAAGTGAGGGCGAAGACCTACAATATGCTTACAAGCTTTCAATGAAGCATATCCTTGTGACTGGAACGGAGAGGCAAAATGTACGGAAAGCCGCTGAAGTTATAACTGACTGTGGGTAAAGCAATATGCCATAACTTCCCAGAGCTCAGCTATGTAGGAGAGACTGTAATCACGATTAATAATGGGTTTGACGTCCTAAACTTCCGTGTCCACGTGTGTGGCACAAACAGCTTAAAAAGTGCCTATGGGAATTGTATAGAGCAATAAAATCATGCTCTTGACAAATTATTCGAATTAATTTTCACCATGAGAATAATTGGCAAAAACAAACTCCTTCCTTTTCAAGAAGGTTTTCTAATGTCTATAAGTAGCCTTCGTGGTCTATATAAGGACCTAAAATCAGAAGGCTATACTTACGTAATGGCGGCCAAATGTAACCAGGACATAATTGAGAGATACTTTTCCCAGATCCGAGGACTTGGTCGCTTTTATGATCATCCTCTCCCTACCATTGCATCGCAGCGAATTAAATCATTAATTTTAAGCCGGAATGCAGGTGAAGTGATAAACATCAAAAACTGTCCAGATGAAAAAAAATGTCCAGTCTGAGCGCAGACGTTTCGTCTGCGCAAGATGAGGTGCCTCAATACTTCATACTTGATAATGACGAACATTGCCAAGCAGTGTCCAACCAAAATCGAGAAGCTTGCGACAAAAATTGTAATGTTGAGGATGAGGATAATGATTTCACTTCAGCTGTCAATGGACTTCTGGAACATTTTCAACATTCCATCGGCCAATACACATTTATAAATAGTTACTTATACATAAATATAATATTAGGTGTTTACAACACTACTTAACACCAACAATCCGCCAAAACAACGGGAAAAAACATCCCGTGCGATTGGTCATGTTTCTTTAATTTTAGTAACGAATTTTAGAAATAAATCTATGTATAAAATCGTTCTAAAATCACTGGATGGATAGAAAATACGAAAACCGAACCGTAAATACTTTATTTGCGAGGCGAAAGATAATTTAATACTGAGAAAGCTACTGGAATAGTTCGTTAAGCACAGGGTCATTATATTACTTTTAATCTTCTGAAAAATACTCAAATAAATTACAACATAATTATCTACACATAACAACCGGCAATTACATTTGACAAAATTGAAAAATATTAAGCAAATGGTTAAATAAAAACAAGCAAATCATTAACAGAAACGCACAAATACAATGGGTCGCGTTCACTGCAAGCCGGCCAGAGGAGACCTGATGACGTCATCAGCCAAAGCCAGCCTGCGCGTGACCCCTACCGTCTAGTCTAGTAACCGTGGGCACATGTGTTGCATGACTGTACACGAGAAGAACAGCGTGCAGTTGTGCGTTTTTTGTGGACCAAAGGACTGTCCACAGAAGAAGTGCATCGCGAAATGCATCCCGTCTATGGTGAAAACTGTTTCTCACGGAAAGCTGTGTTTAGTTGGGTCCAGATGTTTAACCATGGACGGAAAAACATCAGAGGTGGGGAACGCTTGTAACATCCACCGTACAGTCCTGACTTAGACCCCAGTGATTTTCATCTGTTTGGACCCCTAAAAATCATTTGGGTGGCCGTCATTTTGATAATGCTGTAATCTATAAGGTTACACGTCGGCTGCGACAGCAACCAACGGACTTCTTTGCTGCTGGGTTTCAAGGACTTGTAAAAAGATGGGATAAGTGCCTGAATGTACAGGGTGAATATGTGAAAAAGTGAAATAAATATCAGAAAGTTACTTTGATTATTTTTGCCTCAATTCAGTTTTGCGACTTATTTATTGACTCACCCTCGTATGGACCACAAGCTGGTTATCAACTAACTCCATAACATTTAAAAGCATATATACAGTTCAAATCAGTACTATCTACTTTCTAAAAATTAATAATATTACGAATATTACAGTGTCATATTATATTTCAGGAAGACTCGAATGATGTTTAAGGTAAACATTTATTTTCACCAAAGTTAGTATGAATGCCTTATTACATATGTACATCTCACAAAACAGGTTGTTTGTTTTAATATGTGAAGAAACAAAGCCATATAACCAGGAAATTGTGATCCTATTGTTTGGGTGAATTTTGTTTATAAGTGTCTACACTGAATCGTCTCTTACTTCTTTCAAGATGCCATTACGTTACATTCGAGGCGCTCATACGCACGGAAAAGGAGCAGACAAAATGGCGCGCGGCAGCTTCAAGCAGCACAAATGCATATAAATTCTCACCGAGATGTAAATTAATCTAAGTTTAGAAGGCGTAGAATCATAGAGACCTCGCAAAATAGTTTCAAGATGGAACAAGTATTGATTTATAAAAATAATTGAAACCAATTCATTCTTAATACTATAAAAAAAAAGATCGCACTGAAAAATCAACTTAGAAGCAAGAAGAGACAAACTTTCATCGGTCAGGAAGAAAACATCAGATTATATACAAATATTTGACTATAATTCCGAGATATATAACTGCAGACCAAGTCAAGTTGTGGAGAGGATCGAATATCTTTTAATTCGAACTAATAGAGAGAGGAGATATTACAGCCGCTGGAAGAAAACGAGAAATGGCGAATTCCCGTGCTAGAAGCAGTCTATAATACTGAAGAATATTTTAAGTAGCAATTGAAAGCAGTAATTAGCCTGAGGAAAAGATATATTTAATAAAATAAGCCACATTTGAATAATTACACAGGCGCAGTTTCGAGATGAAAACAATATATATATATAGTGGCGATCACAATAATACAGCCACCTCTATTGACGGGAATAAGAACTAGGATATCTATTAGTTCGCAAAATCTCCACGAGTGCCGTGTTGTCAGTCCCTTTTAGACAACATCAGGGAAGACGTCGCTGCTATCTGCAGTAGTGCGAAAGGAAGCGTTTGAGCTAGACGTGCGAAAAGAGGCATAAAGGTAAGAATCTTATGGGTCAAAATAACAGAGCCGTTTTACAGAAGTCCGGTTCAAATTGATTTTTTGTAGTTGTTTTGGGGGCTAGCGATATTATTTGTCAAGAAACCTCCACTAAATATTATTTTGTATATAAATTGACGTTTGATTTTGTTTACATTCTTCTAGATGGGCAAAGCAAAGCATACAAGTGATAATGAACATTTAGTAATGTTCCGGAAAAGTGGGATGTCCATGAATCAAATAGCCAAAGATTTACACGTTTCGCGAAAACGAGTCCAGAACGCCATTAGACTGGCAAAACAAACAAAGCCGCAGGTGGAGAACAGGGAGCGACCTCGTGTAACTACTCCTCGCGTAGACAGACTCATCACTAGGGAAGTAAAGAAAGACTCAACCATCAACCTCAACGATTCAGAGACGACTGAGATGCGCAAAATTGAATGGGCGCATTGCGAGACAGAAGCTACATGTTTCAAAGCTAATCTTCAGAAAAGATTGACCTTCACCCGGAGAAATGAACATAAACCTAATATTTGGTGGAGGAACATCCTTTGGTCCGATGAATCCAAGTATAATAGGTTTGCCTCAGACGGAAAAGTCTATGTGCGCCGCCCACCAAACCAGGAATTTAATCCCAAAAACACTTTAAAAACTGTGAAATACGGTGGCGGAAGTGTTACGGTATGGGGATGTTTTTCATGGTACGGCATTGGTCCAATACACCGTATCAATGGCATAATGAACGCAGAAATGTACAAAGAAATCTTGGCAAATGTGATGCTGCCTTATGCTGAAGAGGAAATGCCGCTGAAATGGAAATTTCAGCACGATAACGATCCAAAGCATACTGCAAGGATCATAAGGCAGTTTTTCAAGATCACCATATCGAAGTATTAGAGTGGCCACCTCAATCCCTTGACGCATCACCCATTGAGAACTTATGGGAGATCGTTGACAAGAGAATTGACCGCTCAAAAGCTACATCTTTAGATAAATTTTGGGAAGAAATCCAGAGAGCCTGATATGCGATCAGCAGCGACGAATGCAGGCGTTTAGTCGACTGTATGGGTAAGAGGTGCAGGGCAATCCTCAAAAATAAGGGTTACCCCACGAAATACTAACGCACTCGTATGCAAAAAACGACTGTTCCTGTAAATTTCATAAGACTGAGATCAAGTACAAAATATTTGTGTCAATTGGCTCTACTTTTTTGACCCTGTGGTCTGGTATTCTTTTGAATATTATTGATTAGTTTGAGTTGTGTTATCTATATAACTGACTGTGGTACAATGTGACTCTGTTGTAATGGTTCATGTGTAACGTAAAATTTTGTTTCCATCATAGTACAAACATGTCTAGTAATACATTTGCACTTTATTCCAAACGTTTGCTAGGTGGCTCTATTATTTTGACCACCACTGTATATATTGAGAGGCTAAAATGAATGATTCAGTTATTTATTCTGCCCATATAATATCATTTTCTACTTTCATGAACGATTGCGACATGATGAGAGCCGCCTAAACTGTTGGGAGAAGATTGCCCAGGTTACCATAACGAATTCCAGCAGTGTTATGCCGTGGGGGCTGAGGTGACGTCTCTAGAGGTGGAATCTTGCTACATGGAGATGGCATAACGAGCAATCATAAGCCATAAGAAAGAATGTATCCCGGTTTTACGCACTTCTCCAAGTTGAAGGGTTTTGATACATGGTTTTAAACGCTTTGTTTATACCCCAAAGCTGAGACCCCCATTCCGGTTAGCAACTTACACAGACTGCTTTATTGAACACAGTAACATATTTTTGATAATTAATGAAGCTCGTTTTTAGCACTTGAAACCGTTTCTAACTGAGCGGTTGGTTAATGCATATGAGCGATTGTATGTTTATCAGCAGTAACTATGGATGATCTTGCGGTCCTTCCCACATTTCACGTACACTTTCTGGTTGACAAAGATATGATCTCCACTTCACTACAGTGAAGCTAGTGTGTTGGAATTTTAATATGAGAGAGACATTTTTTAATAAATTATTCAGTTTTCTGACATATATCTCTCACTTCTAAACATTCTGTGACCGTGCTAGTTGTCCGTGCGGTTATTTACGCGCAGCTGTGAGCTTGCATTCGGGAGAGAGTGGGTTCGAGTCCCACTGTCGACAGGCCTGAAGATGGTACTCCGTGGTTTCCAATTTTCACAACAGGAAAATGCTGGGGCTGTAGAAAATTGAGGCCACGGGCACTTCCTTCGCATTCCTACGTCTTTCCTACCCCATCGTCACCATAAGACCTATCTGAGTCTTTCTTCTTCTTTTCCTGCCGCTTTTCCCACACCTGTGGGGTCGCGGGTGCGAACTGCGTCGCACATGTGGATTTGGCCCTGTTTTTACGGCCGGATGCCCTTCCTGACGCCAACCCTCTATGGAGGGATGTAAGCACTATTGCGTGTTTCTGTGGTGGTTGGTAGTGTAGTATGTTGTGTGAATGTGATGAGGAGAGTGTTGGGACGGACATATACACCCAGTCCCCGAGCAAGAAGAATTAATCAGAAGCGATTAAAATCCCCGACCCGCCCGGGAATCGAACCCGGGACCCTCTGAACCGAAGGCCAGTACGCTGACCATTCAGCCAACGAGTCGGACAAGACCTATCTGAGTCTGTGCGACGTAAAACAAATTGTAAAAAACGTCTGTGCGGGGATTAGCTGAAATGAACTTTCTTAATAGCTTTTCCATTTTTCAATAACATCTACTGGTACATGTAGGAGCTTTGGAAAGCAAAATTACGTTCCTGAGCTTCTGATTCCACATAAACCTGGGCGTTACAAAGCCATGACTATGATATCAGGAATCACGTAATCCCACAAGCTTGCTTGCTAGTAGGCCTCCCTCAAACAATTAACAGGATACAGTAGGTGTACAGGAGGGATGGGAAAGAATGGGGGAATTTTAGAAGACAGACGGTCTAATGTTTTAAAGGGATGGAGATTGTAGGCTAAGGGCTCTATTCAGGATCAGAATTCAGGGCAGGTGTCTGTGAGAAATCGGTACGAGTCACTCCAGGTAGAACAAGAGGGAAAATGAGGAACAGGGAACTGTTGCTGAGAAGTGTGGAAGTAGGAGGAAAGGAAAAGGTAGGAAAGGTAAATGTAGAACAGAGGATAAGAAAAGACAGGTGGGACAGGGTCACGGGGAGGGGAGGGGGCAGGGAGAAGGAATTAGCTTCTGCTTCTGCAGCAGTGAGGAAAGATAGGGCTGACCAGTTGGGGAGGGGATCAAATGCGGTGGATAGGGTTGAGGCTATGGTCATTTGGGATTCCATCGTTAGACATGTGAAAAATATGTGTGGAGGAAAGGGAAGCGGGTCTCACGTGTACCTGAAGCAGCACGGACGTTAGCCGCGGGAGGCCAGCGAGGGGCGCTCAAACAAGCTGTACCCCTCCGCGCTTTATTAAATTGGTATATATACAATCAAAATGAAAACATCAAAATGCCATAAGGAATGAGACATATATATTCGCCCTAAAGGGAGATATAATATACAAACAATAAATACAAAACAATAGTGGCTGAGGTCCTGAAGGAAGGTCCAAGAAAGGAACTATCCTCTGAAAATGAAGATACATACAAAACTGGTTCACAAATTAATCACTGAAAGAAATCCACTGTACACTATACACTTCATTAGAAGTCCTCTGGCAGAGGAGGAAGACCCGTCAGGGACCGTTGGATGGGTTGTAGAGTCGTCTGCCGCAGGAGCCGTCGGAGGGAGGTTCGGCGCTGTCCTGCGGCAGCAAGTGTCCTTATGTCTTTGCTTCTTGGGTGCGCCCCGCCCCACGAACTCCGCGTCCTGGCGCCTGCCGAGTTGTGTTGGCTTGAATTAGGTTAAGGAAGATGTTGAGGAAAGTAGAAAAGAAGGAGGAGGGAAAGGACGTTGTTACCAACAAGCAGGTATAAGTACCAACGTAGTTGGGGGATGTGTGGGATGAAATGCACCACGGGTGGAGATTGTTATCAGTGGAAGACTGTTTAGGAGGGATACAGACTGGAAGGTAATCGGAGATTTAAATGAGAGCATGGAGTGGGTTTGTGGGAAAAACTGGGAGTGAGATTTATAGATCCTAATGGGACGGTAGGAGATAGGGATCTGCGCTCAGATGGCCTTTACTTAAATCGCAGTGGTACATAAAAGTTAGGAAATTTGTGTATAAGGGTTATAGGGAGGTACATTCAGGGAAATGGGGTTGTCTAGGGAGCGGTGAAAAGGGTACAGGGATCTGGAAGTCAAGTAGGGATGACATAAAAATGTTAGTGCTGAATTGTAAAATTATTGTAAAGGAAGAAATAGAAATTAAATTAAATGGCGTATGGCTTTTAGTGCCGGGTGTGTCCGAAGACATGTTCGGTTCGTCAGGTGCAGGTCTTTTGATTTGACTCCCGTATGCGACCTGCGCGTCATGATGAGGATGAAATAACGGTGAAGATGACACATACACCCAGCCCCCGTGTCAGCGAAATTAACAAATGGAGGTTAAAATTCCCGACCCTACCGGGAATGGAACCAGAACCCTTGTGACCAAAGGCCAGCACGCTAACCAGTTAGCCATGGAGCCGAACAGGAATAGAATTACGTAATTTAATAGAAATATATTTACCAGATATTGTAATAGGAGTTGAATCATGGTTGAGAAATGATATAATGGCTGCAGAATTATTCTCACGGAACTGGAGTGTGTATCACAGAGATAGGATAGGAATGGCAGGAGGGGGGTATTCATTCTGGTGAAAGAAGAATTTGTAAACTACGAAAAAGTTAAATATGACAAATATGAAATTCTACGTGTAAGTCTCATCTCTAAAGATAATAGGAAACTTGATGTCTTTGGAGTGCACACACCGGGAGAAGGTAGCGCTGACGCTGATCCGGAATGATTTGATAAGATAATAATCTATGTGGGGAACGATATGGAAAGGAACCTAATTGTAGCGGGTGATCTCAAGTTAACAAATGTCAGTTGGGAAGGTAATGCGAACGACAGGAAGCATGACCAACAAGTGGCAAATAAGTTAATATGGGAAGGGCTGCTGATTCAGAAAGTGATGGAACCAACTACAGGGAAGAATATTCTGGGTGTGGTGCTGGTAAAACCAGATGAGCTCTATAGAGAAACCGAAGTAATAGATGGTATTAGTGCTTACGAAGCTATTTTTGTCGTAGTTAGAAATAAATCTGATAGACAGTATTAAGTAAGCATAGGACTATTAGGCAGTACCACACGGCTGATAAAACAGGCATGAGGGAGTTTTTAAAAAGTAACCATGATTGGTGGAAAAAGGTAAATAGAAATGTAAACAGACTCTGGGATGGATTTAAAGCAATTGTTGAGGAATGTGAAAACAGGTCTGTACCTTTAAAGGTGGTAAGGCATTAAGGCATGGTAAAGACCCACTATATTATAACAGAGAAGTAAGGAGACTAAGAAGGAGGTGCAGGTTGGAAAGAAATAGAGTTAGAAATGGCTGTGGAAGTAAGGAGAAATTAATGGAACTTACTAGGAAATCGAATCTAGCAAAGAAGTCAGCTAAGGATAACATGATGGCAAGCATAAATGGCGGCCATACAAATGGAAGGATATGTATAGGTACGTTAAGGCAGAAACAGGTTCCAAGAAGGACGTTGCAGGAGTCATTAATGAACAAGGGGAGTGTGTATGCGAGGATCTTCTAAAGGAATAAGTATTCAGTCAGCAGTATGTAAAGATTGTTGGTTACAAGGATAATGTACAGATAGAGGAGGGTGCGATTACTAAAGAAGTATTCAAATTTACCTATGATAACAATGACATTTACAATAACATAAGTTCAAATTAGAAAAGCAGCTGGAATTTATAAGGTTTCGGGGGATATACTAAAGACAATGGGTTGGGAAGTACCATATCTTAAATAACTATTTGATAATTGTTTGCATAAAGGAGCTGTACCAAATGAATGGAGAGTTGATATAGTAGCGCCTGTGTATAAAGAAAATGGTGATAGACATAAAGCTGAAAATTACAGGCCAGTCAGTTTGATATGTGTTACATGTAAGCTTCGGGAAAGCATTCTTTCTGATTATATTAGACATGTTTGCGAAATTAATAACTGTTTCGTTAGAAGGAAGTTCGAGTTTATGAAAGGGTATTGCACTGAATCTCAAATAGTAGGATTCCAGAAAGTTATAGCAGATATCCTGGATTCAGGAGGTATAATGGACTGTATCGCGATTGACCTATCTATGGCATTTGATAGGGTGGATCATGAGAGACTACTGGCAAAAATGAGTGCAATTGGACTAGACAAAATAGTGACTAAATGGGTGGCTATATTTCTAGAAAATAGAACTCAGAGAATTAGAGCAGGCGAAGCTTTACCTGTCCCTGTAATAATTAAGAGGGGAATTCCTCAAGGCAGTATTTTTGAACCTTTATGTTTTCTTATATATATATCAATGATACGAGTAAAGAAGTGGAATCAGAGATAAGGCTTTATTGTAGATGATAATATTCTGTACAGAGTAATAAATAAGCTACAAGATTGTGAGCAACTGCAAAATGACCTCGATAATGTTGTGAGATGGATAGTAGACAATGGTATGATGATAAACAGGGTTAAAAGTCAGGTTGTGGGTTTCACAAATAGGTGAAGTCCTCTCAGTGTTAAATACTGCGTTGATGGGGTGAAAGTTCCTTTCGGGAATCATTGTAAGTACGTAGGTGTTATATAAGGAAATATCTTCATTGGGGTAATCACATAAATGGTATTGAAATGAAGGGTACAGATCTCTTTCATGGCTATGAGGGCATTTATGGTTTGTAGTAAGGATGTAAATGAGAGGGCATGTAAGTCTCTGGTCAGAACCCAACTAGAGTATGGCTCCAGTGTATTGGACCCTCACCAACATTACTTGATTCAAGAACTGAAAAAAAATTCTAAGAAAAGCAGCTCAATTTGTTCTGGGTGATTTCGGACAAAACAGTGGTGTTACAAAAATGTTGGAAAGTTTAGGGTGGGAAGACTTGGGAGAAAGGAGACGAGCTGCTCGACAAAGTGATATGTTCCAAGCTATCAATGGGGAGACGACGTGGAATGGTATTGGTAGACGAATAAGTTTGAGTGGTGTCTTTAAAAGTAGGAAAGATCACAATATGAAGATAGAGTTGGAATTCAAGATGAAAAATTGGGGCAAATATTCATTTATAGGAAGGGGAGTTAGGGATTGGAATAACTTACCAAGGGAGACGTTCAATAAATTTCCAATTTCTTAGCAGTCATTTAAGAAAAGGCTAGGAAAACAACATATAGGGAATCTGCCACCTGGGCGACTACCCTAAATGCAGATCAGTATTGATTGATAGATTGATTGATTGATTGATTTATTTATTTATTATCTTGGTACTGATGAGAAACTGACTTCAATGGAAACATTCATGCCGTCTAATTCTAGGTATGAAATGAAATGGCGTATGTCTTTTTGTGCCGGTAGTGTCCAGGACACGTTCAGCTAGCCAGATGCAGGTCTCTTGATTTGACACCCGTAGGTGACCTGCGCGTCGTGATGAGGATGAAGTTATGATAAAAACGACACATACACCCAGCCCAGCCCAGCCCAGCCCCCACGCCAGCGGATGTAACCAATTATTGTTAAAATTCCCGACCCTGTCGGGAATCAAACCCGGGCACATTAACCATTTAGCCATGAAGCCGGACATTCTAGATATGATCACAGCAGACAAGTATTACAGTGAATATTGCATTCCTTATCTAATTTGGTGAACCAGATGTAGCATTACTAGATCTATTGGAGAATGAACAGATATCTCTATTCAATCAACAATTAGCAACTTTTCCCCCCCACTTTTACTACCCTATCAAACAGGAGAATTTTCTTACCTCTATGCTTGAGTAAACCTTTCAGTGGAGAGTTCAAGTTCAGAATAGACACGTCTGTATAGACAACGGGGGAGTATTGAAAGTAGAACGAACAATCTTCAATTTAAAAGGAGTTGTTCCTATTGTTCGCACGTGTCAATCCACTTACACGCGCCGCTAACTCTGCAATATACTATAGACTTCGTCGGCTCACAGTTACATAACACAGTATAACAAGTAGATCAATAATCTAGAGAACACGTTCTCCATCCTCTAAAATGTTTGTTCTCAAATTGTGGATTGATTCAGCTTAGCGGGGATGGTTCGGTTTAGCTGCTAGATCAGTGGCTGAAGATAACGTAAGAATCAGCCGCGCGGTAGGAGTGTGACAGAACGAGTAACGGAGTCGCATTACTGCAAACACCCACGGGCTCACTTGCATAGGTTCTCTGCTGCATATTTGTATCTACTCATGCAGTTTTCTTCTTGCATGGAGATATGCAAATCACAATCTGAACTTGAAATACGTCCTTCGCCTCTGTGTTAGCCATACGATGATGCCAAATATTGAAAAATAAGTTAGGGTAAGAGAGCCAAATATCTTGACAAAATGTTGAACTTGTGCAGGACAGTAGTATGTTGCTCAAAAATATATATGCTTTGTATGCTGCTTGTATATTGTATATTGTGTGGGAAGAAACGTTACGCTACCTGTTTTCAAGTTTCCAAGTAGAAAAAATATAACAGAAAAATATGTTATTGGCAGTTTCTCAACTTCATTTATATATGACGACGATTCTGCAGCTAGCTATGTATATATTTTTAAAAATTACTAAAAACAGCTTTGGCAAATCCGTCTGTCCGTTCTACTTGACCGATTTGCTTCAGTTCTATCTTATTCTCTTCGGAATTACCTTCCGGTGAATAATGAGACATAGATAGGTCTCTAAGTTCATCCAACTTTGAATAATCATAAAATAAAATCATTAAAAGATCACTCCAATAATTGCAGGCGAAGGCTTACCCTAACCCGCAATACATTCTGTACTTAGCAGGTTGCTACAACACTTACCTATTCTGGATCGGTTGAAACTGGCTAAGAACTGCCAGGAGCTGAATCCGGGCTTCTTAGACTAGAGAACCAAAGTAAAAAAGGCATGTCTCCAAAGCAGAGACTCAATAACGTAGAGCAGAGGTCAAGTTAAATGAATTAGGTTTATTAACATAAACGAGAGAGAAAAGGTTTGATGGTAGGCATAAAGCAAATAAATTGGGAATACAGGGGAGTCAAATACTCATAAAAATGTTTTGTATAGACAATCCAATCACAATAAAATCGCTTGATTATTCAATCTGAATCCTACATAATCTTACACCGTCGCAACAGAGGTATCATGAACTGTGATACAATTATTTTTATTTATTATCAGACAGTGGCAATTAAAACGCGATCCAAATTATTTGGAATCACAATGTGAAAGAAACAACTTTTCCAGACAAAGTCAAAGCTTTCTGTAAAAGAAAGAAGCATGGCTCCCAACTATCTCCATAGAGACTGCATGCCCAGAAATAAAAGTCGGCAGTTAACCAAGGCTGGTAGAAAAGCACACAAATATGGAACACAAGGAGGTAAGAAAAGGAGTTGCCATAGTTACGGAAACAAATAAACATGAGCTAAAAAGAAAGTAAAATGAAAGAAAAATCCCGAAATAAACACATCATTCGCCTGAGGAAGCAGGAAACAATAGCGAGATGAAGTAAGAATAGTGACAAAAGCAAAAATCCATAAGATACAGAAAAGTAACACAGGTCCGATAACCATTCCATACCCCCACACACTCAGAGATCAAACATGCGAAGCAGAGTGAATAAAAAATATATCAAGACACTTTACGAGAAGAATTGTAACAGCATGACATGAATCAGTCAACGGCTCATGAGCTTGATCTGAGAGCTCAGAACAGATACCTGGGTCACCGGAAAGAGGCCTGGCTCACCCAGTCAAAACACATATCGTAAACAACTTACATGCCGCATAACACGTATTCATATCGCACATCAAGGCGAACATGAATCGTACAGTACCAGCGTTAAACCATAATGCAGTACATAAGCTCGAACCAAACGTCGAAGACATAGGGAATCGAATGGTCTCCAATCAAAAACCACAAACAAACTCATCACACAAACATATGACCGGATAAGTACTAGCTTTTGCTCTATGTAGGAACGAGTACATAACAAGCAGACATGAAGAGAAAGGAAGAACAGTGAAATAAGTCTGCAGCAAATTTATAAAAGAATAATGCACAAAACAAGGATCTCTCAGAAAACAAACTAGCAAAACTATGGCAAGTCAAGAAAGGATAAGTAGGATAAATACGTTAAGATTGAAGTAATCATATTCATTGACTCTAGGTAGTCATATTCATTGACTCTAAACTAAGAGAGCCATACAAGATGAAGTTTGAATCTTTTTATAGAATCATTTATACGAGATGAAAGTCATCTCGTAGACCAACATCTCCATCTTTTCATTAAAAGGCATTATTATCCGCAGATCAGGGATAACTCGAATAAAAGAAAGAATTGCTTTGGAAATATTCCATTACAAGAGGTGCCATCTGTCTAATCGGGACGAACTAAATGTGAAATCAGGCATAGAGAACACTAAGCAGCCATAATAGACTGATCTATGACATCGTAAAGAATGCGATATCTGTAAAGTACAAAAGTAAGATGTGAAGCTAATGAGGTGCGGCTCATTGCTGACCGGCTAACATCTTTCATTAATATTCTGATACTAGCAAATGCACCCCTGCTTCGCTACGGTATTCTGCATTGTATACGGATATCGAAGTAAATTATGTACGTGCAGTAAATAAGATTGTTTTAAAATTGCATGACTCTTAGCGTTATCTGAGAAATAGCATGGGGAGGTCCCCATACGTTGTTTCGAATGTAAAGTGTTGGTTGTGGAGTTGTGATGATAACGGCAGGCTCACTTGCCTACTGCCATTCACAATCGAGTTGGAAAGTTTACATTATAATTGTAGCCCTATTGCCTACTACGCGGTCACAATCGATTTGAGGAGTTTTCGTTACAATGGCAGGCCCCTTTCCTACTTCCAGACAGATAACAGTTCAGGAGTTTTTATTATAATGGCAGGCAACTTACCTACTACCAGTCAAAATTGAGTTGTACAGTTATCATTATAATGACAGGCCCTTTTTCCTCCTGCCAGCCAGCTCACTGCCAGTCCCACAGGGTTTGGGAGTTTCCATTAAAATAGCAGGCCACTATGCCTAATGCTGGCCACATTTTAGATGGGTACATTTTTAAAATGGTGGTCACACTTACCTACAGTCAAACACAATCGGGTAGGGGAGTTTTGAACGAAATGTCATGCTCCCTTGTCTTTTGCAAATCAAATCGAGAAGTGAATTATTCATTACAATGGTAGGCCCTCCTTACTAATGCCAGTTACACAGGAGTTGGAGAAGGACCCTCCCGCCAGTCAATGTCGGTGTGGGGCGTACTGATTACAATAGCAGACACACCCTTTCTCGATCGTTACAAATCGACATCATTGAATATATATAGATCGACGACATACGAAAGTATATGCATGTTCAAATTATTGCAGACCTTGATTTACAGATTAACTGCTGCTAAACGGCACGTCATATCGATAAAGGATTGTACCATAAGACGCAGTATTTAGCTATTTTTGCTATTGCTTTACGTCGCACCGACACAGATAGGTCTTATGGCGACAATGGGATAGGGAAGGCCTAGGAATTGGAAGGAAGCGGCCGTGGCCTTAATTAAGGTACAGCCCCGGCATTTGCCTGGTGTGAAAATGGGAAACCACGGAAAACCATCTTCAGGGCTGCCGACAGTGGGGCTCGAGCCCACTATCTCCCGGTTACTGGATACTGGTCGCACTTAAGCGCCTGCAGCTGTCGAGCTCGGTGCAGTATTTAGCGGCCTAAATGGCTGGTCCTATGATATTTTCTCGCATTTCATCTATTCATGGGTCAGATTGAGTTAGAAAAGTTGAATAGGGTGAAATTAGTGTAAGATTATCTTACGTTGCAATACTTTTCGGATAATTATGCGACATAGCATTTGGCTCACATTTGGGTACTGGGTGGGCCAATGCTGGTGTAGAGTTTCATGATTCTATCTTTCCTGTAAGTGATTGAAAGTATGAATTATGCATGCAAAAAGTCCAAATTTACTTAGAATCGAGAAATAGTGGCGAATCTAACATATAAGGGATACAGATACGACAAAAAGTCATAAGACCAAGGTTGAAGATCACTCCAAATTGAACGGAGATTGTGCCATCCGTTTTGTGATAGGACTTACCGTTTAGCCGCGAAATAACTCGAAACGAAGGTCTGAACCGCCTTTAAAATGCCCCCAAATTTCGATATTCTTCGGCATAAAAAGTGAAAAATTTAAAGATCTTGGGAAGTTTTCCGTACGTTACCGGCTAAAACGTATAATTATGCTTAGTTTCAGTTTTCCAGCTCGTGTGGCAGATTGTGAGGCAATCTTGATTTTGGGCGAGGGGGTAAACTTGAGGACTTTCAGGAAACTATAGTAAAAAATTGCAGATGGTCATTATTACGCCTTAAACGGAAAGCTGTACGAAAATTTCGCCAAAATGGTCAATGCACAGACAAACGGTGGTTGATAGATAAGGAATCTGCTCCACGCATAACACCTTTTGGGCTATGTCCGTTGGACTTAGCCTAAGAAACCGACCTTTCATGATATCTCCCTTATTAATCCTCGTGTTGAAAAAAATGTACATGAGAAAAAATTTAGATTTGGATTTCCATCAAGTTTGGTCGATTTTCAGTCAGGTTGGTCTTATACTGTATATATTTTGGAAGAGTAAGGTCACCATTTCGTTTCCCTATAAAACCCCAGTCCATTCCGCGAATTTGAAATGTTATTGACCTTTAAAATCTACCTTTGGACAGGTGGATGCTAAATATAGAGTTTGGTTCAAATATCTTCAGTAGTTTTCGAATTGTAAGAAATACGCGTTACCCGCACCCGCTCTTGCGTTAATTCCGGTGGGACTTGTACCGAAAAACGGTCCGTTAATGGTATCTCGCTTATTAATCCTGTTATCGAAATGATGGACATGAGAGAAACGGTTTAGAAATTTTCATTAAGGCACGTAGGTTCCCCATTATGTTTGGTTGTGTATGTTTTGAGGGAGTGAAAAAGCAAGGTTTCGGTTTCGTATAAACCCCCAGCCAGTTCAGGGGTTTAGAAACAATATTTGCCCTAGAACCTACCCAAGGACAGGTGGGTTCTAAATATGAAGTTTGATGGAAATATATCCAGTAGTGTTCAAGTTATAGAAGGACAGACAAAGAGACAAACAAACAGACAAACAGACAAACAAACAAACAGACACCAAGGCTAAAAATTGTGCAGATGGACATGATTACACCTGAAACGGATAATTGTACGGAATTTTCGCCAAAATTGTCAATGTATAGGCACATGGTCGTTACGATTTTATTTATATAGATATGTGATTTTCATCCTTAGTGATGTCAGTGGATGCAGCCATGTTTGATTACTACCTGTAAAGCCAGAATGTATACACTTCCTCTGAACATGGAAGAATATTATTTTGTGCTGTAATATTCTTCTATTCTCTGAGCTTCCCCAGCTTCTAAATATACTGAACAGATGGCAGAGCGTCCCTAATAACTTCCGTGCTACTGATAGAAAACGTCGATGTACACACCGACGGGAAGGTATCAAGTCTTCTGTATGACCATTACCAGTAACAAAGCGCAGGGACAACCTCTTGTGGGTGTCTACTTACCCGAACAAGAATTCAGCCACGGCCAATTGTATGCTGCACTATCTCAGACAAGATCGTTTGAAAATATTAAGATCCAGATAAGCGCGAATGGTCAAAGCACAGCGAATACTGTATGGAAAGAAGTGTTATGAACTACATTACGAATGAATCAGTTATTATGTACCGGTATTAAATGTTCATAAAACTATTGGAAAGGGCAAGCAAAACAATATGACTACGAGAGGCAAATGAAGACGAGTTATCTGACCTACTTATAACTATACCTCGGATTTTTAGGTGGTAATAGGTCAGAATGCAAAGTAATTTGGTTTGTAGGAAGTGTGACGCAACCCGTTGTACCACAGTGTACGAAGAGTAGCATAAATTCAAGGAGTTCTATAGGCTGTACCCCTAATATCTATGCAAATCTCATAGCATAACCGTTGTACAGTGTAGGGTATACTTGTTACTGGCTTAAGTAAGTTTGCATTCTAACCTATCAGTACCCAATAATCCGGACTCTACTTATAACGAATGTTGTGGAGCAGCGCGGGTCCATTAGTCGTTACTTTCAATTAAACTGTAAAGTAAAATATTTTGTTGTATTGATTTACTACGGTTGTCGCACACATTGGCTGAATGGTCAGTGTGCTGCCCTTCGGTTCAGAGTGTTCCGGATTCGATTCCCGTTCGGGTCGGGGATTTTAATCACTTCCGATTAATTCTTCTTGCTTGGGGAGTGGGCGTTTATATCTGTTCAATTTTCAGACAACATACCACACTACCAACCAGCACAGAAACGCGCAATAGAGATTATATCCCTCCATATAATGTTGGAGTCAGGAAGGGAATCCGGCCGTAAAACATTGCCAAATCCACATGTAGCGACACAGTTATGTTTTCGTGCATATATTTTGCCCTGGATTGAAATTTGTAGCCAGTCTGGAAAATGTATGATCTCATCAAACTAACTCAGAGGAATGAGCGTACTGTCTAATTCTACCCCCAAACGTTCAGTACACAGAGATTGCCGACCAGGGAGTGCGGCTAATTGGTAAGTGTACGTCCTCGAGCATTAAACTAGATGGTACAGAAAATACCGCTCAATGGCGAAAAAGTACAATGGTCTGCAGAAAGATCCCACGCGTATACATTATTCTACGCATTTGGAGTGGAGAATATGTCAGAATAAGTGAAAACATCAGGGAGGATCATAATGCTGTTTGTTCAGAAGAAAAACTTTTATAAACATGTATTTAAATCTCAAATTTTCGTGTTAGAGGCAGCGAGAGCATTCGAAACGTTTGCTGGATGGTGTGGCTACGGTCTGAAACAAAGCCGTATCCAGGAATTCTTTCCGGAGGGGGTTAGGATTTGCGCAGGGAGGGCATCCGAAAACAAAAACTATAGTAACAAATACTCTTTTACTTTCAAATAGATTATACAGAAAGAAAAGTTTGAGTTTTAGAGCAGTTCCTTTTACAACTTGACGGGTAAATTAGAAAGGTAAACTCACAGTGGTTTGGTGGGCAGACCACGGTTTACCACATGCGTTCAGTGCTACAGAAAAAAATTTAATTTTTTTAAAAATGGAGGTAACAATATGTTTCACTGAAAGTATTAATAATATTTAGAGGTTTAATTCATTTTTAAAATGTTCTAGCCGCTCGATAACATGGAGGTGTGTCTATATGTTTACAAAAATATAATTTTTGGAACAAAATCTATCAAGAACATAAAAAAATCCATGTATTTCACAAAAACTAAAGGTTCCTTTTATGTTTTCAGTATTTTTTGAAATATATTTATAGAGAAATATTTAAATAATACACAGTTTTTATAGGTTAAATTCACTTGTATATTTTGCAAATGCTTGTTTTAATAATATTTATAATTTATTGTAGGTTATTTCAAAACCCATATATACTGTTTAAATTTTCCAAGTTCACTTTTATTTCGGAGAGGTTTGAACCCTCCTGACCTCCCCTCCCCCGTGGGTACGGCCCTGGTCTGAAACATAGACAACAGAGAAGCATAATATAAATAATTCTATTCGTGCAGTTGGTTATTCACTGAAATTACCCAATTCTCAAAATAGATGGATTAGTCCTGGCAGAAGTCGACATATTTGAGGGTGTTATAGGGCTACAACTACCATCTTGTCACCTTCTGGCATGATTAAGAACTCATGCAGAACAAAATTCCGACACTGTTATGGGTGTGAAGGTCATTATTAGTTAGAAAGGATGATGAACAGATAACACAAGCTATGCCTTTAATTTCCATTTCACTAATCATTATTCTAAGAGACGTCAAGGTGCCCGAACATTGGCCTGAAATGAGTTATCCAACTTTCCATACCATTATTAGACCATAAAGAAACAGAGAAGAAACCTTTAAAGTGTGGCGTTAGACAGGCGGTATGTACATACAGCGTTCTGGTCTTCGGTTCAAAGAGACCTGTGTTCGATTCCCGGTCGAGCGGAGGATTTTAACTGCGTTCGGTTATTTCCTCGGGATCGGGGACTAAGTGTGTTTTTCTTAACATACTTCTCTTCATCTACACTGACTGACAGAGCAAATGCAACACCAAGAAGGAGTGGTCAGAACTTTATGCCAATTGCAGGGTAGACTGACGTCACTGAGGTATGCTCATGATGTGAAATGCGCCGCTGTGCTGCGCACGTAGCGAACGATAAATGGGACACGGCGTTGGCGAATGGCCCACTTCGTACCGTGATTTCTCAGCCGACAGTCATTGTAGAACGTGTTGTCGTGTGCCACAGGACACGTGTATAGCTAAGAATGCCAGGCCGCCGTCAACGGAGGCATTTCCAGCAGACAGACGACTTTACGAGGGGTATGGTGATCGGGCTGAGAAGGGCAGGTTGGTCGCTTCGTCAAATCGCAGCCGATACCCATAGGGATGTGTCCACGGTGCAGCGCCTGTGGCGAAGATGGTTGGCGCAGGGACATGTGGCACGTGCGAGGGGTCCAGGCGCAGCCCGAGTGACGTCAGCACGCGAGGATCGGCGCATCCGCCGCCAAGCGGTGGCAGCCCCGCACGCCACGTCAACCGCCATTCTTCAGCATGTGCAAGACACCCTGGCTGTTCCAATATCGACCAGAACAATTTCCCGTCGATTGGTTGAAGGAGGCCTGCACTCCCGGCCGGCGTCCGCTCAGAAGACTACCATTGACTCCACAGCATAGACGTGCACGCCTGGCATGGTGCCGGGCTAGAGCGACTTGGATGAGGGAATGGCGGAACGTCGTGTTCTCCGATGAGTCACGCTTCTGTTCTGTCAGTGATAGTCACCGCAGACGAGTGTGGCGTCGGCGTGGAGAAAGGTAGTAACTGTGGAGCGCCCTACCGCTAGACAACGCGGCATCATGGTTTGGGGCGCTATTGCGTATGATTCCACGTCACCTCTAGTGCGTATTCAAGGCACGTTAAATACCCACCGCTACGTGCAGCATGTGCTCCGGCCGGTGGCACTCCCGTACCTTCAGGGGCTGCCCAATGCTCTGTTTCAGCAGGATAATGCCCGCCCACACACTGCTCGCATCTCCCAACAGGCTCTACGAGGTGTACAGATGCTTCCGTGGCCAGCGTACTCTCCGGATCTCTCACCAATCGAACACGTGTGGGATCTCATTGGACGCCGTTTGCAAACTCTGCCCCAGCCTCGTACGGACGACCAACTGTGGCAAATGGTTGACAGAGAATGGAGACCCATCCCTCAGGACACCATCCGCACTCTTATTGACTCTGTACCTCGACGTGTTTCTGCGTGCATCGCCGCTCGCGGTGGTCCTACATCCTACTGAGTCGATGCCGTGCGCATTGTGTAACCTGCATATCGGTATGAAATAAACATCAATTATTCTTCCGTGCCGACTCTGTTTTTTCCCCAACTTTCATCCCTTTCGAACCACTCCTCCTTGGTGTTGCATTTGCTCTGTCAGTCAGTGTATATGCACTGTACCCACTAGCAACCAAAGAAGCATAGAATAGTAAATACATCCTCCGCATTTGTTGGGCTTCAACTGGGCAACCAGCCTTTAAATTGGCTCACATCCATAACAAGAGACGACAACAATAAATTGAAAAATGCAAGGAAGAAGAAGAAGAATGTCATAGATATAAAGGTAAGAGAGATGGGTGGAACATACTTTTTTTTACTAAGTTGTTTAAGAAGAAAGCCTCACTCAGAAACAAGTCTCAATCAGTATCAGAAGCAAGTGTATAGTGGGTAGTTTCAGTAGGGGAAGACCGAGACATATCTGTATCACGTACGGAGCATTCCATACAAAAACGGACAGCAAACGAGAGCATTTTTTAAACATTTAAATCGTATGTTAGGAAGATAAAGTGGTTCTCATTTCTCCTCAACACGGCTTCCTGTGTTCAACAGTCTTCAAGATAATACATGCTGAAGATAGTATACTTTTCCGGCAGTCAACATTTTTACGAATGAACTGTTAAAGGTAAGACCATAGTTTCCTTACGAATTATAGTATATAATAAGAACTATCCTAAGAATTTAGGTTTTATTAATAATATGTTCTGGAAACATATTTATTCAATTTGGCCTACTTCCTTATATTAAAACGTGTTTTGAAAGTCATTACGGTTTGCTCTCAAAAGCAGGAGATGGACTGCGTTTACAAAACTTTGCGGAGCTTCCTGTAACTGTGTGGGAAGTGATTTTATTACTTCAATTTTCGAAACGTACGCCTGAACTTATGCAACCCTACATGACTTGCAGCCGACAGGGGATTGTAATTGCTGCGCACTTAAGTGGAACACACGCTTCCTTGCTGCTTGCATGTTGAGTAGCCACGTGCGCTTTGTGGAGCTTAATCTCACCATAGCAGTAATCATTGCAATAAAATAAACACAGTTGCTTCCGAGGGAAACCAGGCAACTTGCGCAATTTCTCTCAGTCGAAATTCTTTTTTTTCAGTATGTCATTGACAGCCCCGTCAATTTAACAATGCATATTTATTGAACTGCCGGGACTAAAGGTATTGATGTGTTCAGATTATTTTCTGAACTTTCGTCTACAACTTCTGGTCAGTTTTCTGGATTGTTGCTTGAATAGAAGGTCTTGTACTTCCGACGGTCTTTCCTGCTTTCCGTGGACTTCACAGTTGGACTATGTAGCATTTTAATTACTAGAGATAGGAGTTTCAGTTGCAAAATTTTGGTTAAAAAGGTGCAAAAAATGCTTTAATGTAGTCAAAAAGGTGCAAAAAGGGTGCAAATTTTAAATATATTCATACAAACATCGCCAAAATAAATTTTACATACAAAAGTACAGAACATTCACTCGTGTAAAATCTGCCTAAAACATGCCAAAAACACAGTGTTATTAAAATAATATGTCCAAAACTGTCATAATAGATAATATTTAACATTTCAATGTTATTTTTAGTGAGGCTGTACCTCCGGTTACTTATACATAGAAAAGGGATATTCAAAGTCAACAGACACGTCTACCACAACAGCCCATTTAAGAAATTTTATATAGCATCTCTATTTTTCACATGTTTTTTCCCTAGTTATGTACTGTATAAAATGATTTCGTGGTGTTCCTTTCACTTTTTGCATCAATTTTTATTGATATATCCCAAACATTGCACCTCAGAACTGACCCGCTGCTCTGAATACCACTATCATGTATTTTCTCCGCATTCATTTTCTAGCTCAGCGTGTAACGTGCTCCCTAAAATATCGAAACATATATATTCTTTACCTGCTCAACACTCTCGTACAACCGCCGTCTTCGCCTCTCAGTAACCTACTAACCATGCTGAGCTTCCATCGGCTTCTCTGACATGTGATTACTGACGTCATCGAACTTTCTTGAAGCTGCTCTATGGCTCCACTGTTAGAGGATATTCCATCTGTGCTGCTATAAGTATGCCAATTACTTCCCTCTCAAGTCAGTCCGGCATTTTTAGCGGTCTTGTGTGGAGGGCTCTCGGCAGACATGCGTGTCTAGTGCACGTGCATTTTAACCCTGTCCAACTGGATTTGTGCTTCGTGTGACGCTGAGTGAGCAGACTGTTATGTTTTATTGAAGCATCGAACATTGGGAGCTTGTCTTCCGTTTCGACCTTCGGGCTCTAACTTGAAATTTGTTCTTTTATTTATGTAACATCTCGTTCATTTATGTATAGCGAGAAATTAATTTTCAATTATTTAAATCTAATTCTGTGGACTATAAAGGGCGACGACATGTGGACAAATACTTGCTTTCAAAATTAGTACACGTAATACGGTGTTCCATTGCTCCCCTCTAGCTTAAATTCAAATAAATATCGATGCAGGATTCGACCTCTCTCCCCTCGCTTACCCATTCACTGTTCCCTGCATGTTTTTTTTAGGTAGTTCAGCTTTGTATTCATTTCCACTGGCAGGAAATACTTTAAATAACTATCACGCGCTTGGCTTTTCTTGAATTGTAATTTTTCTGTGTCCGATTTAAACCAATTGCATAACATTTCCTTATATTGAGGATTCAACTCTCTCTTTTGACACATGTTGCTCTCTTGATTCCCATCCTATTGATCTTGTTAATGCCTGTTATCTTTTAAAATCTATATTATCTCTTGTTGAGATGGGTGTATATTTTCTCATTTCCTCATATTTGCATTTTCCTGTACCGTACCTACCTCCGGGATTCCAGCACCTTCCTGATACTCTGCTGTTGAATACTGGATTTATGATTTTTTGTACTTGTTCGAAGTCGAGTCTTTGAGCGACAGAGCGTGACGCGGTCATTGGTTTCCGACTTGGGAGTTTGAAAATATAATGGCAGATGATTATCTGCAATTAAAGTTGCTTCTTAAATTTCACCATACGTAACAAGCATACTTGACATTGATACTACAATAGTACCAATCAGCGTAATATTTGCTGATAGGACAATGGATCACACCACACACCGTCAAAGCGTATTCTGAAACGTCATCTACGTAGTACAAGAAAGGCCGGCAGCTAAGCATCCTACGGAAGGCGGCAAGCTAATAGTTCAACAATCACCAGAATCGTACTTGAGCTCCTGATTAGTGCGGCATAGGGAGCGCACGATTCTAGCGACGAATTGAGGAACTACATAGAACCAAGCTTTACAGAAGAAATGTTCGTCTGTTGTTGTTTAATTTTTAGGAATAAAACTCGGCAAAGGAGCCAAAAGTAATAAACAAGTGGAAAGACGCGCTGACATTAAAAAAGGTGCTAGCATTGAGAAAAGGTGAAAAAATTGGAACTAAAACACAATTAGGGGGTGTTCATTTTAAGTTTTTTTTTTGCAAGACGACCTAATTTGAACATTTCAATAGCAAAAAAGGACTAAGGTGCGGCATCTGAAATTTCTAGCTCTATTAATTGCACAGCACTCAACATGAAGTTGAGTTTACTATTGTTTTCAGTTTCAAAAATATTCACATTCATGTTCAATACCGGTAAATGGTTTATCACAATAAATCATGTTCAATTTCCTGCATCACCTTCTAACTGTACATTGTTCTTATTTAAAACAGTAACAGGAGGGTTTTAGCTACTCTCCGTTGTTGTGTATCTTATTACTGTAAACTTGCATCGCATTGTTCATCCACAGACTATACAGCCACATTATCATCTAGCGTTCTCTTTACAGATTTATTTAACTCGCCTTCCTGTCGTGATGCTACTTTCTGCTGCTCATCCTTATGCTTTATCTTTCGACATTTGTTACAGTTGCCTCCCCATCACACCGACACAGACAGGTCTTATGGCGACGATGGTATAGGAATTGGAAGGAAGCGGCCGTAGCCATAATTAAGGTACCGCCCCAGCCTTTATGGTATGAAAATGGGAAAGTACGTAGAACTATCTCTAAGGCTCCCGACAGTGGGGTTCGAACCCACGATCACCCAAATGCAAGCTTACAGATGCGCGCCCGTAACCCCACGGCCAACTCGCTCGGTTTTCTATTTTGAGAACCTGATAACTATTTTCTATAATTTTTTTTTACGATTTGCTTTACGTCGCACCGACACAGATAGATCTTATGGTGACGATGGGACACGAAGGGGCTAGGAGTGGGAAGGAAGTGGGAAGGAAGTGACCGTGGCCTTAATTAAGGTACAGTTCCAGCATTTGCCTGGTGTGAAAATAGGAAACTACGGAAAACCATCTTCAGGGCTGGCGACAGTGGTGTTCGAACTCACTATCTCCCGAATACTGGACAATGGCCGCACTTAAGCGACTACAGCTATCGAGCTCGGTTTCTATCAGTTTTATTTTATGTTATGGTAAACCACGGGGACAAAGCATGGGCTTACCCGAGTAACACATAATCAACAAACATGTTAACCCGATAGGAATGGGAACTATACAGACTAGAATGCATAATTGATAGATAAGGACAAATGAACAAGAATTGCAGGGGTGTGCGACTCCGATTTTAGTGATCGATAAACAATTACAACTCAACTGGAAGATTAAGGGATTTTATAGGAAGACAGTTTTAGCATGAAATTCAACCTGTCTTTTATTAATGACGAATTTGCAGGAAGTTGACGACGGGGCCCTTGCAGCTGCGGAGCCCTTAAACCGGCCCTGTGACTAGCTACTTCCAGAATAAAACAACCAGAACTTATAGCGATAAACAATGATGTTTCTGACTCCGGTTCCTGTTCAGCCACTTTCTACTGCAGATGAAATCGTGTCAGAAGCGCCGCTGTTACTTGCAGGGTATTATAAATTAAAATGGTTGTTTGGGTTATCAGTCCATAGAATGATTACAAGCAGCTCTCCGAGCCACTCTAGCATATGCTAACATTTTCATATGTACTTAACTACAACATCCTACATCTAATATAATCTGTTCTTGTTCATGCCTTGGTATAACCCTACCATACCGCCTCTCTCTTTCTAATCGTTACACTAATGACTGAGTATCGAGACCCAAGGACTTTGTTGCTTTTCCCGTAAAGTTGATGCCATTCTGTGCGATCTTGCGTCTTCAGACAGTAGTTCTCCAAGGCAAGTAAGTAATCTCTCAGATTCTTTTACAATCGGTTTTACGCCGCACCGATACAAATAAGTCTTATGGCGACGATGAGATAGGAGAGGTCTAGGAGTGGGAGGGAAGTGGCCGTGGCCTTAATTGAGGTACCACCCGAGCATTTTCCTTGTGTGAAAATGTGAACTACGGAAAACCATCGTCAAGGCTGTCGACAGTGGGGTTAAAGCCCACTAACTCCCGAATGCAAGCTCACAGCTACGCGACCCTTACCGCACGGTCAACTTGCTCGGTACCTCTCTCTGATTTGATCAACCCATCTTTTTGCGACTCGTCCTCCTGACCTTTTGCCATAAACTTTTCCTTGGACAATAAGTTCGGTTACGTGCCAGAAGCGACCGTGCCGGGTGCGACCCGGCCATTATCGTGCCACTAGCGACTGAGTGGTTAAGCATCGTGCCGCATGCGACCCATCAATCACTTACAATTGATCTGCACTTAGGGCTGTCACCAAGTGACAGATTGCTTATCAGTTACTAACTTAGCCTTTCGTAAAATAAAGGTCTGACGCCTTGGTTAGCCGGTTCGAGTGTCGTTGGACAAAATAATAATTGTTACAGATCAGTTAACTGTAAAACAAATAATCCTTGTTAAAATATAACCAAACTCGTGTTATTCTAGTATTCAGCAGAAGATTACCTGGTTGTACATTTCCCCCAATTTTTAGGATTTTGTCCTTGAAATATCTCTTTCGTTATGCCTATTTATGACCTATGTATGTTTTCTTTGGGGAAGGAATGCCTCCGTTTATGGCATTCCAAATTATACATACACTGACACATTTCAACGAGTTCTTGAATTGGGTTTAGATATTTCGAGCGCGCGTGTTTGTGTACTGTATGTGAAGTAATGTAGGTTTCATTTAAACTTTCATAAGAAATGTACTCATTCATTACTATTTGTGAGCCTTTCATGCAATCGTTCGAATTGTTCTCCGTAAAGAGCTGTATAGGTTGTATTTCTCGATGACTAATTCAGTGTGCATTAAGGTTGTGCACAGTTTGCGGATTAGTAGTTGAACAGAACAAATACAATTCCATTCCCTATCCCGTAAGCACTGTTCTCAAAACTTTTTTCTGGTTCTGATTTAGCTTACCTTACCTTGGGTAATGACAAAGCTTATTCAATGACAATTTGCTTGTCAATGCCGGTCGCATCCGGCACGGTTACAGATTATGCGGTCGCTAGTGGCACGGGTCGCATCTGGCACGCCACCATAAGTTCTTCCAAGCTGTTATCCTTTCTCTTAATAATTTGACCAAATAATTGCAGGATTCCCTGGTACACAAATTGGCATAGATTGTCTTGAATTTTAACTTCCTATTAATGCTTATCATCTACACGTGCCTCAAAAACTTACTGAACAAGTCCTGGGTGTCTTAAGATGTGTCCTATTATTCTGTACTTTCTTCTGATGAAATTTCGCCTCATCGTTCTCCTAACACCAACTCGATACAGAATATCTTCATTCGTGATTCGATCTACCCATCTCATCTGCCGTATTCTTCCGTAACACCACATTTCAAAAACCTTCCATTACCGGGAGAGTGGCTGCGTGATTCGGATCATGTAGTTGTCAACTTGCATTCGGAAGATCGTGGGTTCGAACCCCGCTGTCGACAACACTGAGGATGGTTTTCCGTGGTTTCCCATTTTCACACCAGGCAAATGCTGGGGATCTACCTTAATTAAGGCCACGGTTGCTTCCTTCCCGCTCCTAGCCCTTTTCTCTCCCGTCATCACCATAAGACCTATCTGTGTCGGTGAGGCGTATTTCCAATTCTGTTCATATTGGTACTTTCTTATACTCATGCGAAGACTTTCTCTAAACACAGTATTACTGTGCCCAGTATCAAAAGCTGGGCCTGAACCAACAGCTGATAGCGAGATCAGTTACTGAGCTAACGCCCTGAGCCACTGTATACTAATGAAATGTTCTACCGTGATGTTTTTACAGAGAGAAGCAAATTATACAGTCCCGCTGGACGGTATTGTTATGATGGCTGCTGGCGAGACATTAGTCTAGGCGCGAGCTGAGAGAGCACCGAGAACACATGACTTCATGTTATGTTTGAATCAAAGTGTCAGTGAATATTAAATTGATTATGATAGTTGTTAGATGAGAAGCTGAAGGATTGCCATTCTAGTAGATTACAAATCTGATATCAATCAGTCGGAGATGTTCGTCTATCCGAGAACACTTAGCTGTTAATATCCAATAGCGCGAGAGGAATTACATTAATACTAATAATAATAATCATCACATGCCGTCAGACAGTTTGATTTGACACATTTAGGCTTCCCGCATGACAGTTTGAACGTTTTGATTTACTCTGCATATTATCAGACAAAGGAGAAATCTTTTGGACGATTTATTGTCGAGTTTAAATTCATGCTGGTATCACACGACACGTCCTGCCAAATGTATTTTTCCCACACTACAAACATCCGACCACCTCTGCCGGTTTTGAACCCGTTGTTTTGGGATCTGGATTCAGGCACTGTACTACTGATCGTCACATGCATGTTGTTTATTGTTTGCTGTTTAAAGGGACCTAACAGCCAGATCATCTGCCCACAATGCATGTTAATAAAGTATGGAAACAAGAACGTAATTAAGCGCAGTAAAAATTAGAAGAAAACTTACTAAAATATTTTTTGTGGCATTTATGTGTATTTCTTGAATGTATAGAACATAATTTGGGTCTATATCTTTAAGAAAAGGATACTCTCTCTCGCCAACTTCCTTTAACGTTTTTGGAGAAATGATAAAGGCAGAAATATTAGCAGATATAGAGATGGGCTGTAAAACTAAATGGAAAGATCATCAAGGCAATAACATTTGCTGACGACCACGCTTTTACTTTAGCAAACCCAATCTCCCTCCAAGCAATGATATCACGCATTGCTACAAATGCAAAAATATAACACGAAGATCAGTGCTTGAAAAACAAAATGCATGGTGCTTACACATTTCCATCTGAAGCTTCAGTTGAAGTCCATTGCCACAATATAGAACAAGTACAAGCATTCAATGACCTTGGTCAGAAGTTCACTGTTGATGGTGAATGCCGTTACAGCAGGGTCACATTGCGCAAGGCAGGCTACACCCACTACTTGGACCATATACGAATTATATTGCTACACACACGTATTGTGAAAAATGAAGGCCGAGCGTGCAGGGCAGTTGGCAAGTGCGGGATCAGCAGAGAGCAAAACAATACCGCCAGCAAATTGTTGATATTCGCGATAAGGAAACCCCGCGGTGTAGGGGTAGCCTGCATGCCTCTTACCCGGAAGACTCGGGTTCGATTTCAGCCCAGGTCAGCGATACTTTCCTGGATCTGAGGGCTGGTTCGAGGTCCACCCAGCCTACGTGATTACAATTGAGGTGCTATCTCACAGTGAGATAGCTAAGAATACCGGCCCAGATGATTTGTCGTGCCGACCACACGACACTTTGTAATTTGCTGGCCTTCGCGATGAGCAGCGGTCGCTTGGTATGCCATGGCCTCTCTGGGCTGTTGTGCCATGGGGTTTTCTTTTTTAGTAAAAGTTGGAAGCTGAAGATGGCGCCCAGGATGGTCTGGAAGCAGGAACTACAAGAATCTTCCGCGTACCTATATAAAGAGCGCAACTGTGGAAACGCTGAGCTAGTTTTGGGTAAGTCCTGAATCAGGATGTCTTTGACTGACAGGTGGGATGGTTACGAGTCAATGAAAAGTCATTCGGAAGTGCGGTAGTCTTGATTTCGGGAAGTGCGGCGAGCTAAGGAGTGAACTTTTCTGGAAGTAGACTATGCTGTGAGAACCCGTGTTGGAAATCAGGAGTTCGACACGTCAGAGGGTGGCATGATTTAATACGTTCGTGAGTAGAAATTATGTCGGCTGTAAATTCAAACCCAAGTGAGGTTATAAGTAACTGTTAACAAATTCAGTGGATAGTAAAACATTCCAATTCTCTGCGTAGTAATGCGATTTTTTATTAAGGACCCGGATAACCTACCACAGTAAGGATTGTTACATTGCATGCCTCTGAAACATGGACACTACAAAAGGTAGAAATGGATGTCATGGAAGCATTTGAAATGTGGTGCTTCTGTAGGATAATAATCACCTCACGGATGGAAAATAACTCTAATTTCGAGACCTCTGAGATGATAAACCAGAAGAGACCTATAGTATATTTCCTTCGTAAGCGGCGTATGTCATAGTGTTGGACATAATATGCCCCCATCCAGAACATTCAGAAAGTATACAGACGGTAGGATTGCACTAGGTAAACGACAACTTCATCAAACATATAGCGAAACGATCGGACAACTTTAAAGATGACTGTGAGGGTGAACCGAACATGGAGAACTCCATGGCAACTGACCAGTCCAAGATTGATTACTTATGATGATGATTTTTAGCTTACGTGTCTTTCTCAGTGCCTAGTCAATAATTTTTTGTATAATTCTGCCTGCCTAATTTACGTATTTATAGTGCTTATACATTAAATTTCTAGAATAACATTTTAACCTTCCACTTAACTACCATTTAGTTACTGCTCCAGCTTGCTTTCGTAATTTTTTTTTTCACTGTTTTGTTTAATATTCAGGTTGAAGCGTACATGTGATAAACGACATCCTTGATTCACACATTTCTGGATATCTGCGTCGCTCACTCTCTTGTGCCATTCAGCTGTAATGAGTACCATTTATTTTTTGTGCAGTTTAGAGATTACCCTCGTTTCTCTATACTTCATGATTATCATTTTACTCCGGGGTTATGGAAGACTAGTCACAGACCTGTAGAAGCCATTAGTTATCTTGTTCCACTGTTTTCCTTTAGCATTAGTTCAGACTCATAATCCTTGGCTGAATGGTCAGAGTAATGAGCATCGTTCAGAGGATCCTGGGTGGGATTCTCGATCGTGTCAGGGATTTCAGCTGCGTCTACTTAATTTCTCTAGCTCGGGAACTGGGTATTTCTGTTCGCATTAATAAATATCTTCGTTCACACACAACATATCATATTACCCACCGTAACAGAAACACAGTATAGTAAATACTTAATTCCATATAGGGTTGGAGCCAGGAAGGCTATTTTTTTTTGCTACTTATTTACGTCGCACCAACGCAGATGGGTCTTATGGCGACGATGGGACAGGAAAGGCCTAGGAATGGGAAGGAAGCCGCCGTGGCCTTAATTAAGGTACAGCCCCAGCATTTGCCTGGTGTGAAAATGGGAAACCACGGAAAACCATCTTCAGGGCTGCCGACAGTGGGGTTCGAACTCTTTATCTCCCGGGTGCGAGCTCACAGCTCCGCGCTCCTAACCACACACGCAACTCTCCCGGTGGACTTAATCCTCATGGTAGGGGTAGACCAAGGTATAAATATAACAAGCAGATGAGAGTAGATGTAGGATGAAACAGTTATGTAAAAATGGAAAGTTTAGTGCAGGATAGGGTGGCATGGAGGGCTGTATCAAACCAGTGCGTGGACTGATGAGTCAAACAACAACAACAACAACAACAAAAATGTCTGGAAACAGTACAGGAGGAAGAAGGGGAGGAGGGAGAAGCAGAAGAAAAAAAGAAGAAGAATTCATTATTTTGTATAAATTCAAAGTTATTTTTACTCTGTTCTTTTCGAAATAATCTAGTGATTGTAATGATTCACTTCTATTTTCTTATTCTGAATCACCATTTTCTCAATAATGGTTGTGTGGAGTCGGTGGAGTGTCCAGACTGAATTTAAGAACCATGAATTTGAGATCGGATTATTTTCCGGCTGCTATGTGCTGGTCGTCGTGCAAATCCCACTCGAAGTTACCGGGACTCGTTCCTGGGGCACTTAGGTTGGGAGTCGAGTTGCTAGACGACTGCAGAACGCTAACGCACTACTAAACCTCCATGCATACTGATTTTTTGAAGGTCTACTAATACTAGTACTAGTAGTCCGTGCTGTCTAGGGTCCAGGTAGTAAATACACGAGATTCAGTCGGAAGGAGGTGATTTCATCAGGAAGTTCTTTTTTTTTGTTAGTGACTGTACGTCGCACCGACACAGATACGTCTTATGGCGACGATGGGATAGGGAAGGCCTAGGAGTTGGAAGGAAGCGGCCGTGGCTTTAATTAAGGTACAGCCCCAGCATTCAGCTGGTGTGAAAATGGGAAACCACGGAGAACCATCTTCAGGGCTGCCGACAGTGGGATTCGAACCTACTATCTCCCGGATGCAAGCTCACAGCCGTGCGACCCTAACCGCACGGCCAACTCGCCCGGTCATCAGGAAGTTGAAACGCACAGAAAAGAGGCTATCAGTTCTATATATTCTCAAAAAACACTCAGTGCACAATGACGGCCGTTCCCGCGTTGGAATTTCCACCTGAGTTATCGGAATGTTTCAGGAAGGGCAACCGACATTAAATCCCAAGCCAAGGCCCAAAATAAACTCAGATGTCTCCAGCAAGACCTGTAATAGTTATTCGCCTGTCAGTGGAAGTTTACGAGTCCTCTTATGGCCAGCCAGCGAGTAAGTAGAAGATGGCCGATTAAATAAATGTTCACACGCGTTAAAATGCACGTCAATTTTCATAGAATATTAAAATATATTCTGTAGAAAAAATGTAATTCCACCTGTTGAAAGCAGGAATAACAGAAATTGCGTCCAAATGCTGTAAATCACTTTCTATAAGCAGAAGTTAACAAATTTCATAAAAATTCAAATTTTGTGAAATGAGTTGTGTTTCTAAGTTTTTAAAATACTTAAAGCTGTATCAATAAAACATAAGAGAGTATGGGGTATTTTTTAAAATATTGTTCTTTCAATGTTAGAATAGATATGCCAGTTTGAACATTTATCGAGAAACGGACGAAATTATCGATATTTTCTTTGTCCCGTATGATGCACAAAAATCGCTATTAACCTGTTTATTTAAACATAGACTAATCTGATTTACGTGACCTATTCGAAGCCAGTGGCAACATCACAGGGCATTAACGCCCTTAATCAGATTAGAAGAAAATGTGGAGCTGTAGCTTGAAACTTCGTGTTTTAATCGCATTGTAATAATAAGAAGTCACAGGTAGAAGTTTAATAAGGAATGATTGAAATCGGCAGGCAGCGCTGGCTTTTGGGAATGATATTATAAAACAACTAGTTTCTCAAAATAGACGTTTATTATATAGATACTAGACTTCAAGACCAATTACAAATTTTAAAAGGAATCATTACAAAGTAATTAACATTTGAACTACAGTTCCGACAATGTTGGCGATTTGGGCAAGATCGACCGTTCTTTTGACTTTTTTAGTACTCAGTGGGAAGGCTGGTTGGTTCCTGAATAGCCCCATAATCAGCTGTAATAGATGGCTTAGGCGTCAATGAAGAGGATTACAAGGGATATGAGTAGTTTCCCGTTCCTTTCTTAACGGAGCCAGAAGTTGCTATTTAAACACGTCTTTTTTTTTTTTTTTTTTTTTTTACAATTTGTTTTACGTCGCACCGACGATAGGTTTTATAGCTACGATGGCTTAGGAGTGGGAAGGAAGCGGCCGTGCCCTTAATTGAGGTACAGCCCCAGCATTTGCCTAGTGTGAAAATGGGAAACCACGGAAAACCATCTTCAGGGCTGCTGATAGTGGGGCTCGAACACACAATCTCCCGGATGTAAGCTCACAGTAGCGCGCCCCTAACCGCACGGCCAACTCGCCCGGTTATACATCAGTCTGCCAAGCCCACTGAAATGCACGCGCAAACCGACACTATGAGCGACATTTTCACATTATAACAGAGCCTGGCTGCATGAGGAATGGCATTACTAGACATTCTTTTGCTATTTTGCTTTAAGTCGCACCGCCACAGATAGGTCTTATGGCGACGATGAGGCAGGAAAGGCCTAGGAAGTGGAAGGAAGCGGCCGTGGCCGTAATTAAGGTACAGCCCCGGCATTTGCCCGGTGTGAAAATGGGAAACCACGGGAAACCATCTTCAGGGCTGCCGTCAGTGGGGTCCGACCCCACTATCTCCCGATTGCTGGATACTGGCCGCACTTAAGCGACTGCAGCTATCGAGCTCGGTGCATTACTAGACTTGCTCATACCTCGGTTACTTTCATATTGTCAAAGACAAGGAAGAGATTGAGACAGTAGCAGATTTGTTCTAGTCTGTACCAGAAGACATCTTCTCATTCGCATAACTCATGTCTGAGTATCGTTATCTCATGTAAAGGCCTACTATTCAGCGGAGTTCACCATAAGTCGCCACTGTCTACGGTCGTCCGTTTTCCGGATTATCACACGAAGGGGGGCGTGAGCTGCTTCTTTGATCTGGCCTGTCCGTCTACCGCGAGCTCCTTCACGCAGCCAGATCCCATTAAATTTTCCTTGGACAACTAGTTTTTCAGGTCTATTATTTCTCCATGTAACCTAACCAAATGAAATGAAATGGCGTATGGCTTTTAGTGCTGGGAGTGTCGGAGGACAACATAGCAAGATTCGCTTCTTAACAAGAGGGCGGATGACCTAAATGTTAGACCCCTTTAAATAACAAGCATTAAGCATTCCTAATAATAATAATAATAATAATAATAATAATAATAATAATAATAATAATAATAATAATAATAATAATAATAATAATAATAATAATAATAATTGTACCGGGCGGTACACCTCCACGCCGCTAGTTCAAACATTGCGCCAGTTGAAACTCCTCCACAGGAGAAAGCCTGAACTTTAACAAACTGTATTAACTCAACAGTTTCTCCGAAGATAGCTCTGTGTGAATTTTGATGTGTTTTGTTTGCATTTGATCAAGAAGTGTGGACGTTCTCTACCAGATGTCTCTACTAAAAACTATGATTACGCGCTCTGGTGTAAAGGAATGTACTCTCCTGAAGAAATATTGTATTCCTAAGTTTTGTTTTTACTAAATTTTGTTCTGTGGTTTGTGGGTTGGCAACAGTCATCCTTTCTTTCCGCCTGTTTTGAATTTAACCAATCACTAATTTTTGTACTTAATTTCTGACCAATAGTGTCTTTCTTTTTCGATGTTGATGTGTAACTTTTAGCTATCCAATCAAATTGAGGAGGTGTGTCTGCTCATTCCTGAAAGGTCTCGAATTTTCCACGAGGGTATAAAAACTGCTGATTATCCTGTCTCGGGGCCACTAGTATAACATCTAACTCAGTGTGTGAATATGTAGCAGGGGGCGGGAAGCGCCTCTTTCTTCTAGCAGCAGTTCTTCAACAAGGTAATGGCCTGTTAACATCTTTATTTCTTGCTAGCTCAGCAGTTTAACTCTCGGAGAAGGTTAGAAACCTTTAATATGTAATCCATCTTCCTTAAAATGTAATTTCCTTTTTCTGTCTATGTAAAAACTACTATTTCTTGAACTGTAAAGCGGGGATAGAGAGTGCTTCACCCTCTCGAACTCCCCTTCATTTTGAAATGGAGGTGACTACGTTTTCATAACCGTTTCTTCTCTTTAAATATTAAAGTTTTCTCATACGGGTCACCTCCTTAGCTTGGGATTAGCCCCTGTGTTTCGGCCTAGAGCCACTTAGGTTTTAAAAGTGTATTTAGGAGTGCACGTTCACGCCTCCAATCCGTTCGGTACTTTGGACTAGTAACTTAACCTGATATTTGGTTTTCTTCTTGTGAAGGTCCAGTAGATTGGGTACGAGGTACCCCTGTGCCATTATATGTGTGCCATGAGGGCAGTTAGTGTAAAGTCAGTTTATGGCCTCTTAAATAGGCTTGAAGACTTTGAGAGCGCATCTGCTCTTTCTTGTGTGTGAAAAGTGCCTCTGGGAGGCTTGAGTTAAAAGTTGGGAGCAAGGGTTCCATGCATTTAGGGGTTTTCTGCCCTTTAGCAATTGTGGTGGTGAGCTGAGAGCTCAGAAATTAATCTTGGGGCTCGAAGCCCAAATCTTGTAACGAATTGTAATTTATTAATTTGTTGATCTGCTACTTGGTACCTGTTGTACTTTGTTATTTGTTGATTTTGAAAAGGAAATATAACCTTTGTTAAAGTTTTAAATTAACTTTAATTTTGTAGTTGAGACCTATTCCAGCCCGCACCTTCTTTCACCTCTGCTGTTCCACAGATACCTCGGAACAATAATAATAATGCTATTGGCTTTACATCCCATAAACAACTCTTGCGGTTTTCGGAGATGCTGAAGTGCCGGAATTTAGTCCAACAAGTGTTATTTTACATGCCAGTAAAGCTACCGACACGAGGCTGACGTATTTGAGCAGCTTCAAATGCCGTCGGCCTGAGCCAGGATCGAACCTGCCAAGTTGGGGTCAAAGGGCCAGTGCCTCAACCGTATGAGTCAACTCACCTCAGCCTCAAGCATTCTTAACGGGAGTTGAACGTCGACTGGAGATACCAAGCCCTTCGATTATGCAGGTATTAGATCTCTTCCTCCGTCAAAGTATTCGTAAAATCCTCCACCAACACTACATTTCGGATGCATCGATGCGCTTTTGGTCCTTGGCTTTCACCACTCATGATTCACAGGTGTAAAATATTCATTTCTAGGACGAGGAGCAGGAGATTGTAATATATTATCAAGGAAAATGTTCTATAAACTTCCAAGTTCTTTGAAAATGTTTAAGAAACAGGTAGGTAAACAAATGCTAGGGAATCTGCCACCTGGGTGACAGCCCTAAATTCCGATCATTAATTATTGAAGAAGACTGACAATACTAACACACAAGCCAGACGTTTCGTTGTGTTTTCTCTGATTGCTCCGTCGGTTACGTGAACGATGTTGATCCACGAAATATCATTGTAATATTTGTCACAAACGAAAGGTAATCATTGATTTACTCAAATAAAGTCTCAAATCCCAGGTTGATTAAGAAATACCGTCGTTACTAGCAAGAAATATGTATACGTATTTACTGGCTGTAAATAGGAGTCCATGGTGTTGCATTCCGCTGCTCGCGCCGTCGTTTCCTTGAGGTCCAGGGCTGGCACCAACGAGCCCTCTTTCCAGCGAATGGGAGTGCGGGTATTTGGTTGAAAAATAGTATGATCCCTGGACCAATAAATCGTTTAATGAATCAGTTAATGCACATGAAGTGACAGCCCATCAAATTACATGGAATGCGAAAAATCAATAAAACGACACCAAAGAACTTCAGTGAGCAAAGACGTCACAGACGACAGTGTTGGACAAACAAAACACTTACGGAAGTGCTGCGACGTAGTAGAAATTGTTGTTGTAAGGCAGTAAAGTATGTATTTTCTAAAATAAAATATTTCGTATTATTTCTTAATCAACCTGGGATTTGAGACTTTATTTGAGTAAAAGCAATTACTATCTTCCATTTGTGACAAATATTACAGTGATATTTCGTGGATCAACATCATTCACGTAACCTGCTCCGTCACGCCAGATCGTTCGGAGCTTGTCTATAACAATTCTTCCCGGAGCAATTCTTCTTCTGATTTCTTTCTCGCAACTGCCGGTACTGTTCAGCAAGGAAACAAGATAATAATAATAATCGTATGGCCTCAGCTACCGTGTGCAGACATTTCAATTTTGACGCCATCTGGCTGTCTGCTCGTCAATTTTGACGTTCCGTTTTACTCTAGGCCCCCACTAGATGGCAGACCGAGTAAACTGAAACTCTCTCGGGCGTCTATGGCTGAGATTTAATGAATTTTGTCGGGTAAACACCAAATGTGTCACCAGAGATCTTTTACATGCCGACATCGCACGACATGGAGTGTCGAATGGACTTTTTTCCGCCCTTCAAAAATCCGACTACCTCTGCCGGGTTTGAACCCGCTATCTTGGGATCCGGAGGCCGACACTCTACCGCTGATCCACAGAGGCAGCTAGGAAACAAGATAAAACAAATTCATTAACAACGTCCACTAAATTGGATCTTCTTTCCTGCATCAACATACTGCTCTATAGTTTGTTGTACGGTGGCTGCGCTCGCTTCGTTGCGCGCCGTTTTCTGACGTACCTGTATCTCTTTTATCGCTCAGCATTAGCGAGTGTCCATTTCTGGACTCACCATGATATCTTCTCTGAGCAGTAGAAGGGCCGTACTCGGCTGGGCGGTGTCCGGACATTTGCGGTCACGGACATATGAGGTCACTGCAGCAGGAGGTGAGCCTCACTAGCTTAATCGCGGGGTATCCGCGCTAACCTGCCTGAGCTCCTGCTCGCTCCTTGCAGATCAACATTTTTCTCTCGCGGCCATTATTTAGAGACTGGTACCTTCAGACACAAACACAATTCTATACCGAAACTTCCTGGTATGAGTATTTACTGTTGTGCGCTGTAATGGATTTGACAGTTACTAATTAGGCACCGAGCTCGATAGCTGCAGTCGCTTAAGTGCGTCCAGTGTCCAGTATTCTGGAAATATTAGGTTCGAGCCCCACTGTCGGCAGCCCTAAAGATGGTTTTCCGTGGTTTCCCATTTTCACACCAGGCAAATGCTGGGCTGTACCTTAATTAAGGCCACGGCCGCTTCCTTCCCACTCCTAGGCCTTTCCTATCCCATCGTCGCCATACGACCTACCTGTGTCGGTGCGACGTAAAGCAAATTGTAAAAAAAAAAAACTAATTAGGCAAATGGTTACGGTATATGTACAGAAAGTATAGGGAAAATCAACATGAAATCGTCACTTGGGTGTGTTTGAAGGAGAAAACAAGTCATGTCATGTTTTTGGTAACATACAATTCTGTAGATGATAAACATATTTTATTTCCTATCCGGCCTCTCTTGGTGAACTCTTGTTCTCTTCCGACCCCCACGGTACGATGTTTTCCAAACCCAGGCATTCTTACATTTTCACGTTCGTGGCCTTTCCATTCTTTTTCCCTAAAAGGGAGTCCGACATATCCGACTTTTTTCTGGCTAGTTTTAAGGGAGGATGTTGGCACCGTTCTACTTTCTTACAAAAACAGTTATCACTACCATCACAAAAGGATCCGTGGCTACAACGATATAAACAGTCACGCAGATATACAAGCTCGTATATTTGATATTTAAACTCTAATACACCCCAAAGTTAATTTGTATATACAAATATCACAGGTTAATTCAAAAAAATAAGTTTGCTATTTATTTATAGTGGAATAATTAAAGGTATGCCAAGGTAAAATACACTGTTTTATTCCGCACCAGTCCTTCATTTTTAGAAAAACAAAAGTTAATCCATCGTTAATTAAGTAAATTTACTTATTTACTTGTTTATTTCTGGTAGTCTAACGTCACGCTAACATATCTTTCGGAGAAAATGGGATGGGAAAGAATTAGAAATGCCGGACTCAGAGGCTCACACGGTTGAGGCGCTGGCCTTCTGGCCTCAACTTGGCAGGTTCGATCCTGCCAACTCACGCTCCAAATTTGTGGGCCCCCGACGCCCCATTTAGTCGCCTCTTACGATAGGCAGGGGATACCGTGGATGTATTATTCGTCTGCGTCCCCCACCAACAGGGAGGGCCACAACCGCCAAACTCGAGTACATACAATAATTTGGTCGACAGTAAATTATATGTTTTAAAATGCTGATTCTCATCACACTTTATCCAGGCTTTGGACTGGCATAATCATTGTATTAAAGTCCAGCTCCATGGCTAAATGGTTAGCGTTCTGGTCTTTGGCCACTGGGGTCCCGGGTTCGATTTCCGGCAGGGACGGGAATTTTGACCATAATTGGTTAATTTCGCTGACACGGGGCTGAGTGTATATGTCGTCTTCATCATCATTTCATCCTCATCACGACGCGCAGGTCGCCTACGGGAGTCAAATCAAAAGACCTGCATCTGGCGAGCCGAACTTGTCCTCGGACACTCCCGGCAATAAAAGCCATACGCCATTTCATTTTTCATTGTATTAAAATCATTTTGGCGTGTATAAAATCAGTTGTAACTAAGCTTCGTCAATTGTCGGCTTTAGATAAGCGTCGTTATAATTTTGTTCCTTTGTACAAACCTATTTACATTAGGAGTTCCTGAAGCAGCAGGAAGATTACGCTAGTTCTTCTATGTAAGAAATTGCCTTTAAGCATGACCTGATGTCGCTGGTTTCTTCATATTTCTTAAGGGTTATTTCAATCCTGTCATCTTTCTTCACATATTTCGTCTTTCTCTTCTTACCTTCAAGATTGAGCTCCAGTTTCAGGTACATGCAGTTCGTCGCTCTTCTGATTCATTCTTTAAACAAACCACCAAATCGTCGAATCGAGGATGTGGATTTCCAACTAAAGAGTTTATTTTGTGATGCCATCCCACTACAGCATTTCTTGTTCGATGTCGCTTTTTGTAACATTTCCTCATAGTGATCGGTATCTCGCTGTTTTCAAGCCATACGTCTACAAAATGGTCGAAGAAGCCAGTAAGTAAGGAGCCTGAGAATATATCACCAGGCATCCCTCACTGACGTCATCTGGCTTCAAAAATGCCAGAGCAGCTCACATTCGGAGGTGGATGGAGACGTATATCTTCGTTCTCCTTGTAGTCGCTCGTCAGGCCAGGTTCCTGTACTTTTCTCCACAGACATGGTTTCATGTGAAAAAACAGCCACTTAACTCTCCTGACAGAAATTCTTCTCGTAGGGCTGATATCATAGCTGCTTCGAAGTCAATAGTGATTTTCTTAGGCTTCCATTGGGGAATCGCTTCCAAGATAAGGTGAAAGAAACGAATATAAATTTCTTTCTTTTTGTTTGGCAGGAACGCAAAGACGACTGGATAAACGTTGCTTTCATCACTCCGGCCTCCAAGGTCTACGTGAATGGTGTATATCTGCGTGAACTGTTGGCTGCAACTCTTGAACGTGTCATCCATAAAAAAATGTACACAATACCTAAGACTTTCTCTACATTTTTCGACACTAAAAATTATAATTCTTTCTCCCATGCCGTCGTCAGCTAAAAGAAACGGGCTGCCATTATTCGTCTTTAACGCCTCTTCATTAAGAATTGTCTGAGCACTTGTTTTTGGCTCTACTTGAAGTCTGCGTGTATGATTTCGTTGCCGACGCCTTGTTCTTTTTAAAGTTTCTTGAGCTGGCATATCATTGACAAAGTCGCATCCCCTGTTATGCAGATCACCTAACTCCTGTACGTAAATCTGTGATAGTGGAGTCGCTTATTCTCTTGCTCTCTTCTTTGCCTCTTGAACCTGCTTTTTCACCGTGAAGGCCGCTACTTCAGGTAGTCCACACTGATGAACGACGGTATGAAGTATTTCTTCGCCTCTTGTCCTCAGCCGTCCTTTATCCTTTTTCTTCCCCTTCAGACACACCCAGATGACGATACCAGGTTGACTCTCCCTATACCTTCTGTACATATAACCTTTGTCAAGTGCACAACGATTTCCCTGGTTACTAACTGTCAAATCCATTACAGCACACAATAATAAATACAGTACTCACACAAGGAAGTTTCGGTATAGAATGGTGTTTGTGGGTGAAGGTATCAGTCTCTAGATAATGCCCGCAAGATAAAAATTTTGATCGGAAAGGAGCGAGCAGGAGCTCAGGCAGGTTAGCGTGGATACCCCTGGATTAAGCTAATGAGGCCCACCACTTGATGCAGTGACCGCAAATGTCCTGTGAGAACTGGAGAATTTCTGTGAGTGGGCACAAGTTTATCTCAGTGACCGCAAATGTCCGTGACGACAATTGTCCGGCAACCGGCTAGGCGATCTCCTCGTGCTCGGCTTCCTGGTATTCCCTGCACTTTCTGGTTCGTCCAGGTCCACGCCAATATTATAGGTTTATTTAGCAAACGATTGCCTTTTATTGCAACTACATCGGATCAAGTGTGTGTCAGGGTGCCTGATCGAAGTTGGCTGTATATCTAAAATTGTACACATAGTTATGTAGTGGAAAATATTCCCCAGATAGTGATATCTAAATAAACGACGACCATCAGTAACTTCCTATCGTACGAAGACTTCAAACTTGTACTGAATTTCGTTGCGCCAAGTTTTCTAGACTGTACCCTCATTCGGAGAGTGAACTATGAGCAGTTGTCAGGTCAAAAAGGATACATTTATGACAGTATTACATAATTTTGTTGACGGGTTTATTATCTGTAGTAATATAACCATAAATGAAATGTCGTATGGCTTTTAGTGCTGGGATATCCCAGGACGGGTTCGGCTCGCCAGGTGCAGGTCTTTCTATTTGACACCCGTAGGCGACCTGCGCGTCGTGATGAAGATGAAATGATGACAACACATACACCCAGCCTCCGTGCCATTGGAATTAACCAATTAAGGTTAAAAACCCCGACCCGGCCGGGAATCGAACCCGGCACCCTCTGAACCGAAGGCCAGTACGCTGACCGTTCAGCCAACGAGTCGGACAATATAACCAGAGATCCAATATTTATCGCGAGAAAGTCTCGAACTTTAATTGTTTTCTATTTCGGCTATTTAGCGATTATCTACAACATTATATAGTTCGTAGGTAATGACAATAACAGTGCATAAATAAATAGGTAAATAAGTAAACAGGTATTTATAGCCTATAGCCTATAGAACGAAATTTTTAGTACGGAAATACACTAATTTATTTTTGCATTTAAACTCTTTGCGCCGCAATCTACAAATATGTCTGCTGTTGGCTTCATCAGAATAACACAGATATGCAAAATATTACTGGATACAACTGAAATGAAATGTAATGGCGTATGGCATTTAGTGCCGGGAGTGTCCGAGGACAAGTTCGGCTCGCCAGATGCAGGTCTTTGGATTTGACCCCCGTAGGCGACCTGCGCGTCATGATGAGGATGAAATGATGATGAAGACGACACATACACCCAGCCCCCGAGCCAGCGAAATTAACCAATTAAGGTTAAAATTCCCGACCCTGCCGGGAATCGAACCCGGGACCCCTGTGACCAAAGGCCAGCACGCTAACCATTTAGCCATGGAGCCGGACGGAGACAACTGAAACGTGATATTAGAGAAAAAGAAGGCATAAGGATGTTTTAGCGGGCTATTCTGATCAATTTATATACAACCAAGAGCACTTTGGTGCGATAATACGAAAGTAGTAACATGGAATTTATGAATTTTTGCCACAGCTATTTTGTCATGCGATAGTTTATCACAAAAATTTCGTCTCGATATTATTTGTACACGCAGTCAAAATCGTTATATATTTTTTCGTCATAGAATAGCTCTGATCATGTAGGATATTTTTTCACACAGAGAAACAGGGTAATGTTAAATTACAAGTTAAATTAGTTTACAATCACATGAATAGAACCAGCTTTAGGGTGGTTCGGCCGTGTGCATTTTGCAGAGTTTCGCCCAGACGTGCCATTTGGGCTCATCAGCTGGATTGGCACGCCCCTCCAGGACTCTGCTTAGCTGCTGCTGGAAAGCTTTCATTCCCCGCCCGAAGGACGGGGCGGGCCCCCTAGATCGTGTCGCGATCTCTCGGGCCGGGAGATGTGGAGAGAACAGTGAGATGTTTCAAATGCAGAAGAGGGAAAAACGGTGTGAAAATTTGGATGAATGGCTACGGGGCTGAGGTTATGAGGGTGTGCGGGAGGAGTGAAATGTTTAGAGGAGGGTACCAGGCTGTCAAGGGAAACTGAGGAGGTGCAGGGTCGCCGTGATGTTATAGAGGGAGGAAGTTAGGAATCGCAAGATGTCGAGTGTTGGAGCTGATGGGGGAAAGAAACTGATTGGTGGGAGGGGAGGGTAAACGGGTGGAGGGGGTCGATATGGAGGGGGTGGCCGGGTGTGACGACGGGCATTGTTGGAGTTATGTAGAACAGGTTGGGGTGGTGAAAGAGATGGCTCGACTTTGTAGCGATGGCCAAAGATGTAGACTCCATTGGCGATGAGATGGTGAACGTCGACGGCAGTAGGAAGGTGGATGCGGACCATGTATGTCAGACCGGAGGTGTTCTTGATCCTGAAGACTCGACGGACGGGTACGCCTTCTGCTCGAAGTTGTTGGAGGATGGCTTGTTCTGAGTGAGCAGGATCCACTCCACGGATCACACAGCTATACATGGTGTGGCGGGACGGTGATGACTGCGATGAGGGTGGTGCTTCTTCGGCGGCGTTGAAAGACGAAGAAGACGACGGTGCTGCAGATGTTGCGGGAGGCATGTATGAGGCATGACGTTCTTCAGGTGTTGAAGGAAGAGGAAGGGAAGAAACCATTATGGACGCAGGATGACTGGTTGTAACCATAGTGATGGGAATAGGGAAGGGGTTGAAGGTTGATGTTGTAGTGGAGATGGTGGTGGTAGTGGTAGTTATCGGCGATGTAGAAACGGCGTGTGATGTTGGCTGGCTTGACGGCGTAGATTCCACTTGGTGCGAAGGCAGCTGGTAGGAAGTCTCCTGTGGTGGCGCGACCGTTGCAGGCGGAGTAAAATCAGTGGCTATGAGCTGAGACAGGAGTGACGCAGGAGTAACTTCCACACTATGGAAGATGTGATGAATATAGACGCCGTTGTTCAGGAGGCGGCAGACGTCGTCCTCTGTGTGGAAATATAGAAGAACATCTGGTGACAGTCCGGAACGGTTTAGTAGTCTTGTGGCCCAATGAACTGGAACGCCTGCCTTGCGGATTTGTTGGACGATGTCGTCATCTGAGAGAGCGAGGTTGAAATTACGGAGTAGGCAGGTAAACATGGCGGGGAGGCCAACTACCAACTAGGTGTCAGCCAATATGCTCTTTAGAGTCGGCGAGGTAGCTGAGGTAAAGATGATCAGCCACCCGGCCGAGAAAATATTAAGGAGTAAGGAGTAGCTTGGATGTTCCACTCGGAGATGTCGCTCCTAGCGAGAAGTCCTCTGCTTAGCAGTGGCAGACCAAGCGCATCATCATCATCATCACGTGGTTGGTTCATTCCCACTCCTCGGGAGAGGAGGGGGCGGGCCACCAGCTCAACAAAGGAGCCCTTTGGCCGGCGGATAAGAAGGAATAAAAGAAACAAAAACCTCACAGGAAGTATGTGTCGTACATACTGAAAAGAAGGTTCGTGAGGTGGGCGCAAGGGCATGGTCACAACAAGACGGATCCAGGGCAGACCCGCAAAAACACCCCGCACAAGTCAACCCCCACAAAATACCAGAGAAGAAGGGACAGATATTTATTTAGACAGCTACGTAGTGTATCTCGGGCGCGCATTCAGAAAAGGAGAATACATAGAATTACAGAAGCATGTTACATAGATGAAGCGTGTGCAATAGGTGCGGTCGGTATGAAGGTGGAGGAAGGGTTCGGGTAATATTGTAGGAGTAGATAATAGTGTGTGGTGGTAATGTTCATGATGGAGGTGGCAAGGAGTCGGAGAAGGTCAAAAGTAGGGTATGGCAAAAGGGAAAACTGTGGTTGGGAGCCAAGAAGGGGAATGTTTGGCGGTGGGAGGGGGGGGGTGGCGACGAGGGCGTAGGAGAAGGAGGAGACATGAAACGGGGAGATCCAGCAAGCCGCGGTGGGGAGCGAGAACGCTCCACTCGATGGATTCGTCCTCGAAAACGGACGCCGTTAGTGACAAGATGCTCGACGGCAGCAACAGAGGCGAGGCGAAGGCGCACCATAAAAGTCGGGCCGTCAGTGTTAAAGATGCGAAATACCCGTCGGACAGGGACGCCCTCCTGTTGTAGTTCAAGTTGGAGATCCTGGCCAGTGACGTCAGGTGAGAATAACGGTTGAGAGGCTGGCGTAGAGGAGTCTTCATTTCCTTGGGAGACGTCCGGAGCTGCGATAGTAACATCCAGGCGAGGAGTAGGAGACGATTGGGAAGTAGTGAGGGTCGAAGTGCAAGAGGTCGTAGCTGTGGACATGATAGGAGAGGGGTGAGTGTACGTAACAGTAGAGGTAGAAGTAGACGTAACATAGGAAGTTGAGGAAGACGGGGAAGGATGAACAGAAGCGGTGACAGTAGTGACGGTAGTAGTGACAGGAGTAGTGGAAGACAAGGAAGAGCAAACAGAGGTAGTGGTAGGCGGAGCAGTAGAGGGAGACTGAAGAGAGAAATCAGGATCAGAGGGAGTTGCTCTAGAATATGGGCATGAGTAGGGAAAACCTTATGGTGAGAATAAAGGAGGTATAAAGAGCCGTAAAGGAGGGTGCTCTTCGCGAACCCTGGTGTACTAAAGAAGACCACAATATCCGGCGAAGGTTGGCCCGATGAGGCATCTTGGAGTCGTAGTACCACAGAAGTTGGAACGTTGTTATCGCAGAGCCATTTGCGAAGATCAGACGGAGAATAATGAGTGTCCACATTCTGAACGAGACAGGAGTTGGTCAGCATGGTGAGGGAAGGCGACAGCCAACGAGGCGTCTGCCCATGTGATTATTCTTGGGCCGACTGAGCCGCAGCAAGAAGAAGCGCCACCCAGCCGAAAAAATGCGTGGACATGCGTAGTACGAGGGATGACCAAGCGCATGGTCCCGCCGTGTTAGCAAATAGAGATTGCTAACCTGCTAAAGGAGAAGTGAATTCTCCGTTTCCAAAAAATATTACTCCCCATGGAGTTAGAATATCAACAATGGCTTTCACGGCCGCAGATCTTACAATCACTTGAATAGAACCAGCTTTTGGGTGGTTAGGCCGTGTGCATTTTGCAGAGTTTCGCCCAGACGTGCCATTTGGGCTCATCAGCTGGATTGGCACGCCCCTCTAGGACTCTGCTTAGCAGTGGCAGACCAAGCGCATGGTCCCGCCGTGTTAGCATATAGAGATTGCTAACCTGCTAAAGGAGAACTGAATTCTCCGTTTCCAAAAAATATTACTCCCCATGGAGTTAGAATATCAAAAATGGCCATTCATGTGATTGTAAGATCTGCGGGCGTGAAAGCCATTTTTGATATTAAATTACTTTCTTTTTATTTATTTCAAACTGAAATGTTACCAAATATTTCCGGCTACACAATACACCAAAGCATTCAAATACTGTAAACTAGATCCACTAACTTTGTGATCTTGATAACGAGCAACAATTCTCTGAATTTTACGATCGGTTTACTTAAATGTCGTCTTTTAACATAGACTTACGTTCCCCGACAACGGTTGCACGGAAAGAAAAAAATTAAGACGCTTTTAGTGTTTGGGTAGAACGCGTATATCGCCGAGACTATTTAACTTGCGATTATGTTTAATGCTCCAGTTGGCAAATAAAAGAGAAAGTTACCTGTTAAAAACTTGTAAATGAAAATCTAAAACGCAGTTTTTATGAAATAGAGCTTCAAAATAAGGCAACATATTTGTTAAATATCTGACGTCACACGCATGCGCTGTGCTGACTCGCGCGCGTTAAATATGTGACGTCACACGCATGCGCTGTGCTGACTCGCGCGTGTTAAATATCTGACGTCACACGCATGCGCTATGCTGACTCGCGCGCATTAATTATGTGACGTCACACGCATGCGCTGTGCTGACTCGGCCGCGTTAAATATCTGACGTCATACGCATGCGCTGTACTGACTCGCCCGCGTTAAATATCTGACGTCATACGCATGCGCTGTACTGACTCGCGCGCGTTAAATATCTGACGTCACACGCATACGCTGTGCTGACTCGCGCGCGTTAAATATCTGACGTCACACGCATACGCTGTGCTGACTCGCGCGCGTTAAATATCTGACGTCACACGCATGCGCTGTGCTGACTCGCGCGCGTTAAGTATCTGACGTCACACGCATACGCTTTGCTGACTCGGCCGCGTTAAATATGTGACGTCACACGTATGCGCTGTGTTGTCTCGCGCGCTCAGTTGGAGGTTAGCTGTCGTTGTGAATACATCGTGGTCAGTTGTATAAAATAACAAATTTAATAATGTAAAGAAAGTTACTCGTAATATTAATTTCGAACTCTTAAATTATTTTTCTTATATCTCATATCACACATTCATTAACACCGAGTTATTACCCACATTCCAAGTGTAGCACCTTCTATTGAACAACATTTATTATCCAAATAATATTTGTATTTTATTTCTAATAAGTAAGTGTAAAAAAAACCCTCCAAACCCTGCGGTCGTTACAATAGTGAGAGCCTACCGCCAGTTTTCCCTTTCTTCGGGGAACCTCGAGCCTCCAAACGTTGCATTACTCCGGTTACTTCCGCACCCTCGCTCTGCAACATCTGAAGAAATGCACTCATAGGAGGGCGCGGCTTCCCCGCCTGCAGGTTTAGTCTCTGTAGCTCTACAATTATACCAGTCTGGTGCACGAAAGTGAACTGTTTCCTTCAACACGTGGTCTGTCATTGCTCCCAAATGTAACATTTCATTACAGTCCATATAGTTTTATCATTACTTGATGTGTGGTTATTGAAAATATGCTTTCCAGATTAATTTTCGTTTTCTCTTACTGGAAGTAGCGAGCTAAGGACGGTCCATGTTAATAAGTACTTGGTATTTAGATTTGCAACAGGAAATTCAGAAACTTAGTTACCCGATTTCATTACAAATTGTTGTTGCGTTATTATTTTGTTTTCTGTGCCATTGTGACATAATAATGCAAGAATTGCGCACAAGTGTGTACAAACAAAAAATATCACGACTTACAATAGGAGCTGATTGAGTTTGTTCTTTATTTTACAGTTGGTAATATGCTATCTGCCACACGGCAGGTTGTAGAGATCACATACGTAGTCCTGTTGAGGTTCATGGAACGTTTTGTTTTTACATATTTTGTGGTGTAACCACGCACCGCTAATCCCGTCATCAAATGTTGAAAGTCTTGTTTGGCCCTTGTCCATGACTGATCTTTCAATGCATTTGCGGTGTAAAACTCCGGCCATATTGTTTTCCTCTTCTCTTGTCTTTCATGTACAACCATTGCCCATTTAGTTGTGAAGGCAGCGAGAATCTTATTCGTAAGTCCTCCATCAGGGAAGTTTCTTTCGTGAGTTCGTAAACTAATAGATACTGTCGCGTGAATCAAAAGTGTCTTATGACAAAAATGTAATGTGTGACAACGTTTCGTATGGTGATGATTTAGGATATAATAAAGGGTCACGTTACGAGGATTAAATATGAGACGAAATATCGTATGACAGAATTGTTGTGACCATTTGTCGGTACACAGATAGTAAGAAAACAATAACATTGTGGTGATACAGAGCTGCTTATTGATTAAATTCCTGATATTCCCTTACCGGATTGAAGGGAGCCATCAGCTAAACAGTCGTAAATAGTCATTAAACAATGATAGCTTAATCCCTTATACATTACTGTATATCTGTACCACCTTTCTCCTTCATTAATTATTAACAAAAGCATCGCACAATTGCTAGCAAAGGGATGAAGTCATGAGGAAATTTACCTTACTACATTACGAGAGTCGTATAAGCAAAGCAGCCACTAGCCCGTAAATGAGAGAGATTAATCTTAATATAGAGGGATATTTTACACAAGGCAGGCATTTATGAATATAAAGTGAGGTTGACTCTTTTTTACCTAGGTCAGTGAAGAAATTAGCTTTGCTCGCATGAAAGACACAATATAAAAATTGTTCCAATTATATGGAAGAACACTACAAAAACATTTTGTTCATATAATCACTAAGTTTGCTCAAACATTTATCGCAGTATGGCATGAATTTCTCTATATCTCATTCGGAGAATTCTCACACATCTTCTGATATCCATTCTTGTATCACAGCTTTGATCTCCTCGTTGAACCAACCAACCAACCAACCAACCAACCAACCAACCAACCAACCAACCAACGAACGAACGAACGAACGAACGAACGAACGAACGAACGAACGAACGAACGAACGAACGAACGAACGAACGAACGTTAATCTGCATTTAGGGCAGTCCCCCACGTGGCAGATTCCCTATCTGTTCTTTTCCTAGTCTTTTCTTAAGTAATTGCAAAGAATTTGGACATTTATTGAACATCTCCGTTCCCAATCCGTAACTCTCCTACCATACGTATAAAATAATATTTGCCCCAATTTGTTCTCTTGAATTTCAACTTCATATTCGTATTGTGATCTTTTATACTTTTAAAAACACCACTGAAACTTATTCGTCTACTGATGACATTCCACGCCATCTCTCCACTGACAGCTCGGAACATACCACTTAGTCGAGCAGCTAAACTTTGCAACATTTTCGTAACGCTATTCTTTTGTCGAAAATCGTCCAGAATAAACCGAGCTGCTTTTCTTGGATTTTTTCCACTTCTCGAATCAAGTAATCCAGATGAGGGTCCAATACACTGGAACCAGACTCTAGTTGGCGTCTTACCAGAGACTTATGTGCCCTCTGCTTTATATCCTTACTACAACCCCTAAATACCCGCATAATCATGTGCAGAGATCTGTACCCTTTACTTACAATCTCGTAAAGAGTACCTGTGAAGCATATCAATATATTCTTTACGTGCCGTATACATATTTTTAACTACAAGATTTTAACATTTTAGAAATTTCCTATGAATTAATCTTCTTCGACGGGATTCACCTCCTCTTTTATAGCCACCATTACCTCGGTAGTCTTACAATTGGTGGATGAAAATGAGCTGTTTCCTTCAACACGTGGTGTATCATTGTCCTCAATACCGTCGTGGGACATTTCGTCACAGATTTAATTCTCGTAAGGTGACACTTTGTTAAACACTAAGTCATCATCATACGAAACGTAGTCACACATTACATTCTTGTGCCCAAATGTCGGTACACGGATAATGTGAAAACAATACTAGTGTGGTGATAGACAGCTACTCGCATGGAGAAGCTCACGAGGCATTATGATGAAATACGATATGCCATTGTTCAAGCGTTGAGGGACTCAGCCTTTACAGACTTCAAGCTGGTTCACGGTCTCCCGATTACAGGCAGCACCCGTTGAACTGACATGATAGCCTTCAAAAACCACCGAAAGGGCTTCATAATAGATCCGACGATCATATTCGAGATTTCCAAAATACACAAATGAAGTACATGAGGAAAAGAAAGCAACATATGAACAAACCATCCCATTCTATCAACAAGAATACCAGTTGGATAATTTCGAAGTCATAATATTAATGGTTGGTGCTATAGGAACCATTCGTCTCTTTTTCGTCAAGTTCTGCATTAATAAGAGAAGTTCCAGTGGCTAACTTGAAATATTCCATCCAAATCCTGAAGAACCACATTTCCCAAATTTTTAAATGTAAAAACGTATGTCAACATATGTAATCAACTCACAATTACTTTTAACATTCGTCTTGTTTTCCGTATAATTTGTCCACGGGGGTAATCTCCAGTTGGGCAAAGCAGAAATAAAATAAATTGGTTAAGTTCCTGATATTTCTTTACCGGACTGGTCATTGGAGACATCAACTAAAGAGTCGTAAATAATAATTAAACAGTGATAACTTAATCTCTTGTACATTATTGTATATCTAGTATCATCTTTCCCCTTCATTGCTTATTAACAAAAGTATCGCTCAGTTGCAATTGATATAGTTCGCAGGAAATCATAGGGATGAAGATCTATACCACAGGAAGGATGTTTCTATATCTCCCACTGGAATTGTTGCAGGAAGCCAACCGTTAAATACGATTAATGTGGTTTTGGATTGTCATGAAGTGCTATGTATTTCGACTACTGCGATTCTCAAGTTTTCTATGGATCAATTCCTCAGCACATTTAACATTGTTCCTTGTTACCGAAGTCATTAACCTTCCTTGGCAGTCATCATCCTCAATATCTACAAATCCATTCCTGAACAGCGCACACCATTTGCAAATACCCAGCGCAGAATAGCTTTATCATTGTACACTTCATAAAATCTCATGAATCTCAGTGTGGGTATGTAATCTTGTCCATAGAAAATGAACCAATGCCCGCAGAGCCAATTTGGACGTCGCTGCCAACCGACGCGATATAAAAAATGTAACTTGACTGTTTTGTATTCATTGGCAATCTGGAAGTAAAGTGTGTCTATTTCTTCAATATTATAAATGAATGACTTATTTTCATTAATGTCAAAGTCCGACTCGTTGGCTGAACGGTCAGCGTACTGGCCTTCGGTTCAGAGGGTCCCGGGTTCGATTCCCGGCCGGGTCGCGGATTTTAACCTTAATTGGTTAATTCCAATGGCACGGGGGCTGGGTGTATGTGTTGTCTTCATCATCATTTCATCCTCATCAAGACGCGCATGTCACCTACGGGAGTCAAATAGAAAGACCTGCACCTGGCGATCCGAACCCGTCCTGGGATCTCCCGGCACTAAAAGCCGTACGATATTTCATTTTATTAATGTCAAAGTATTTAGCAGGTTGCCGAAAAAATAAAAAATCTGAACAAAATGCCTTATCTGGTTTTCCCCCGGGGTGAGTGATCAGTGTGGTTTTACATTGCCATGAAGTGTTATGTCTATTGACCACTGCGATTTTCCAGTTTCTAATGTCAGCACGGTCAACATTGCTCCTTGTCACCTTCCTTGTCAGTCATCATCCTCAATATCTTTATTATTCCCATTCTAAGTGGGATCGCTCGCGCAGATTAACTTCCTTCAATACTTCCGGTCTTATAGATTGTTCTCGGCTCTGAAACGTGTTCTGAATTTAAAGGTCACTCAACGAATGATGGAAAGAAGAAGTCATGAAGTAGGGTGGGGGCAGTTAATGCTTAAGCTTTGGATGCTGTAATACCTCCGAGCTTGTAGATAATTCAATGCGATGGCCTGCGATGTACAAAGCCATCAAAGCTGATCAACAATAACACAGCAATGACTAGAGATGGGAATTATAGGCACGAATAGGTTAGAATGCAAAGTATTTAACCAAGGCGCAATTGACGTATACCCGCAAGACGGTTCTGCAGTAAGGTTTGCATAAACATTAGCGAACTGAACTATGAGAACCCCTAAAGTTGATGCAACTCACAATACGTAGCCGTAGAGCAGCAAGATTACACTTGCGCCTTGTTCAAATATATTTGCAATCTAACCTATTCGTGCCTATAATTCTCATCTTTAGCAATGACTAACACTGTCAACTGAAGCGTGCCACTCATTTCGGTTAGATGGTGTTTACTATTGCACTTACAAAAACCAACGCGTCAACAGTCGGTACAATGGTGCATTAAAAAGTCACAATAGTTTCACATCTTCCCTCTCATATCAACCAGCAGTTCCGTCGTCAGTGTGCTGTGTAGAAAAAGACGGTCCACAAATAGGGAAGTACATTAGCTGAAGGAATACTCGTCAATATTGATCTTAAAGAAGATGCCGCTCCATGCAGATACGTTACACGAAACTGCACTTATGACTTTTAAGAAACATATCGGTCACTTCCTTCAGCCAAATAAAGTCCGTCTGGAGGTAACACTGGAGTGAGTCAGGTGCAAAACAAGTAATTTAAAAATAGCTTTAAAGTAAGTTCTTCTTTTTCTAGTATCGGCTTTCTACAAAAGGATGGCGACCACCATGGAGTAAGGTTTCGTATCTAGTATTTCCCGCGTTGACGTTGCGATGTGGCACAGCTGTGAGCTTGCACTCAAGAGATAGTGGGTTCGAATCCTACCGTCGGCAGTCCTGAGGATGGTTTTCTGTGGTTTCCTATTTTTATACCAGGCAAATGCTGCGGCTGCACCTTAATTAAGGCCACGACCGCTTCCTTCCCAATCCCAGCCCTTTCCCATCGTCTCGTCGCCGAAAACTTTCGATGTGTTAGTGCGACGTTAAACAGCCGAAAAACTAAAAAAAATGCGGTGTCGTAGATGTCGAACCACTGTCAGAGGTTCTGGGCCTCCGCCCACATTCATGTTTCCCTTCTGTGATCAGCTGTCTCAGGATGCATTTGCCATTGCTGAAGATGTGACCGAAGTAGGCTGATTTCCTGTATTTTACGAGGATGATGATGATGATGATGATGATGATAATGATAATTCGTAGCCTCCCGAGAGTGGCGTCTTATAGGTGACTTAATTGTCTGTGAGGATGGGCCTTTATCTATGATGAATTCTAATGCTGAAGACGGCCCACACCCAGCCCCGAGCCATCGGATTAAACAATGAAAGTTAAAATTCAAGGCACGGCCAGGAGTCGAACCCGGGACCCTTTGTACAAAAGGCCAGCACGCTAACCGTTTAGTCATGGAACCGGACTTTTACGAGGATGAAGACTTCACATGATTTTTCTTTCGCGATGTGCTCTACCCATAGGATCTTGACATTTTGCAGTACATCGACATTTCAAAGGCCTGGAGTAGATTCATTTATGAAGCCTTTCAATGTCTATCCTTCTACAGCGCAAATCAGCATCACTAACACAGAACACTTCACAATACGCCAACCAGTTTCGAATCGAAAGTCATGGCTGCACAGACTACTTGAATGCCAATTCTGGCTTTGATTTCTCCATCCGGATCAGTTCCTCGAGTTAGCCAGCAGCCTAGGTTCATGAAATGCGACACCCTTTCAATGGTGTTTCCGTCCAGAGTGTTAACAGCGTTTCTGATTATCTGCTTGTTAATTTTGTCTCTTTTTTGCTTTACAATTTCTTTACGTTGCACTGACACAGATAGGTCTTATTGTAACGATGTCATCAGCCCAGAGTTTGGTTGGATCCTCAAATAGCACCACCAAAGGCTATGCAGTTATAGGGAAATCACAAAAACCAATGGCAGTACCAAAATGAGGCGTACAAGGCAAGACGAGGAGTGAGGTAGTTTGCCATTGCTTTCCTTCCTGGGCCAGGCAATGCTATTGTAGCACGACTAACCCTATGAGCAACACCTTTCATAACTCGCAGACGCACTGGTTGTAATCTGAATGCCATTACTCAGCACCACCCGTACCCCAGAAGCTTCCATATTGTCACAGGTATTGATGAGACTGGAACTTCCGTGGAAGCCACACTTTGCTCTGGCCTGTGCCAAGAGATGGATGCAAAAGTACTGGCAACAATGGGGTAGGAAAACATAGGAGATGGAAGGAAACAACCGCGGCCTTAATTAAGACACAGTCCCATCATTTTCCTGGTGTAAAAATGTAAAACCGCGTAATATGTGACCCAAATCGCACAGTCACTTACCCGGTGTTGCTGATTACCTTGAATTTTTAATGTAGACTTACAATCTTCGATAACGGGTTCATGGAAAGAAACAATTTAAGACGCTTTTAGTGTTTGGGCAGAACGCGTGTATCGCCAAAAGTATTTAACTTGCGATTGTGTTTAATATTCAATTGACAGACAAAAAAAGGAGGCTGCCTGTTGCAAAAAAAAAAAAAAAAAAAAAAAAAAAAAAAAAAAAAATCTGAACCGTCGTTTTCATGAAAGAGCGCTTCAAAGTGAAGCAAAATTTGTGCTAAACAAGTGACGTCACACGCATACTCTGTTATAAGATAGCGCTGTATTGACTCGCGCGCTTACCAGGTCATATTCTGAATTAACATGACGTTTTAGCAACAATCCAGCCGCTATCTTAATACATTCAGAATTAGCACTCAAGGCCTCAATTGGCCGACAGGATAAAATTCTCACCAATACAATAGTGACGGCCTACCACCATTTTTTAAGGGGGGAGACCTAGCTTAACACAGGGAAAATAGGCCAATATTCATTCGATTGTTACATATGCTACAAACGTAGCTGACAAATGCTGCACATAACCCAGTATTGGCATGCTTCAGAGCAATCAGAAGCAATTCAGAGCAATCAGAAGCAACTTTAATAATGTCAAAATTCTAATTACAATATTTCAAAATAAAATGTTCAAAATTTCCCGCCTTTTTAACGGTTTCCTTCATAACTCCCTTACTGTTTCACGGATAATTATGAATTTTTCAGAGTTTCCTCCCATAGTGTTGTACTACAATCTGTACCTCATTCAGATCAATGGGATTGAAATTAGATTTTATATAACATATTTATTTACAAAAATATTAATATTTTCTGGTGTTCGGAATAAAAACCGAACAAAAAAATCTGAATTGCAGTCTATGTTAATTATTGAGGTTCATTTTATAGCTGGAGGTTTGATACACACTTCAAAAAAGGAAAAGTACGAAAATTCTTATAAACTTGGAATTTATAATGGAAAGAGTGATATCTTGCTATAAAGGCGCGAAATTTTTGAACATTTTATTTTAAATATTAAAATTATTAAAATTCTGACATTATTGAAGTTGCTTCCGGTTGCCAGGAAGCACGCCAACACTGGGATATGTGCAGGAATTGTCAACAACAATGGTAGCATATTTAACAATAGAATTAATATTAACCTTCTATTTTCCTTTGTTAAGCTGGGTCTTCCCCCTTAAATTTCTAAGTCAGAACTCCTTGCTTACTGTACTTGGTTGATGCTGTCCAAAGGCAAAGACAGGTTGATAAGATCGTGGGCTCTCGCGATCTGGGGGCAGAGAAACGAAAGGGGCTGAATAAAGATAGGCCTCCTCTTATAATTAGCGCCAAACTGCTTGGCCACATTTTTAAAATTCAGTAAATGGAGTTTCTGCAAATTGGATTACAAGTTCATTGAACGCTTAGATGCACAATAACCCAACGGTGAGAGGTTGTAGCAGGCGAGACAGAAGGAATTTCCGTCTCCAGGTTGGTAGGTAGGTCTGTCATTGGAGTAATGTTGCTAGTTTTCTCGACTCCTGTCATGTTGAGTGCGTGTGACAAGGCCCGTGGATCGATGAGGAAGACGCACCGACAGTGGGTCAGGCCCGGCAATGTGGTTCGGTTGTGACGTCATACGTGAATATGTAAAGGGAGGGTCAAGGCCCTGTGTTGATGACATCACGGCACATACAGAGGTCACTGCTTCGAGCCCAGCACTACCCGTACAGTACCGTTCCTAAAACATTCAAAAGGACAGTGTTAACATTTCTTATTTACATGGGCTCTTATAACAGTAGCCTGCGAATTTCGACTTCATGAATAGTGCCTAAAGAAAATAAAGTGTTTGAACGTAACAGTGATGTGTTAAATATGAAAATCGAGTTCCTTTTCTACTATCACACAAGGAATATTGGCAAATACATAATGACTATATTTTTGAAATGTATGAGGTTTTACTGAACACAGTGCAGATCGTCGTACCATCGAATACTTAAACAAATTGAGTAGCAACTTTTGAAATTCCTATAAATGCTGACAATAAGTATCGAGATTTCCTTTGTATCTTTTTATTTATATTTCTCTATTTTATATTTCTATTATGGGCAAGATAATTGTAGCGAGATGTAAAGTGTTGCATGATCTGGAACATAACCACTTGTACTTGAACACAAGAAATAAAGATGGGAAATAGAAAATTATTTGTATTTGTCATCATTAACGACTGTAATACATACTTTTTAGAAATTTGTAAGTTCCTAGCAGAATTTACCGTGCGGTTAGAGGCGCGCGACTGCGAGCTTGCATCCGGGAGATAGTGGGTTCGAATCCCACTGTCGGCAGCCCTGAAGATGTTTTTCCGTGGTTTCCCATTTTCACACCAAGCAAATGCTGGGGCTGTACCTTAATTAAGGCCACGCCTGCTTCCTTCCCATTCCTAGGCCTTTCATATCCCATCGTCGCCATAAGACCTATCTGTGTCGGTGCTACGTAAAGACACTAGCAAAAAGAAATACGTAAAATAATTTCTCAGCTGTAGTAGCAAAAATCATAAATGTAGCGTTTCCATCCCTTTGGCCCAGCTATTTCTTGTTTATTCCGTAAGGGTAATTCCTATTGCAGGCACGGTCAGTTCCTAACACACTCTTTGGTCAAACCGTATTTCATTTTTGCTATAGCTTTTATCTACTTCAGCAAACAATATTTTATTTTCATTCTTTTAGGGGCTGTCTAGCCGAAGCGGTAAAGGCGTGATCGGTTTACCCAGAAGGACATGCGTTCAATTTCCCGCCAGGAACTAGAAAGATTTAAGAAGCGAGACTTCCACTTCTAGAGGGGCACATGGCCCTGAGGTTCACTCAGCTTACACCAAATATGAGTACCAGGTTAATTCCTGGGGGTGAAGGTGTCTGGGCACAGAACTAACCACTCTATCCCACTTAGTCCTGAGGTTACGGATAGTGAAAGCCTTTATCTTCCACTCCTGCAAGGACCTTAGTTGCCTGCATGGAGGTGGCTTTTGTTTGCTATCTCGGGTCATAGCAGACAGTTTCAGCTTCGGAGTTTCAAAATTCCGACAACTGCCATGACACAGTAGCTGACTTCACACTGTACGCTTTGCAAGGTTCACTGATAGAATGTTTAGTTTTTAGAGGAACCATAACTGCTTCAACTGGTAACTTCAAGACATCTAGATCACCGAAACATTTTAGACCACCGACAAACCTTCCGGCATGATGTAAAGTTTAAACGGGTTGTAATGACTCCAGTGGTACCATCAAATAACGCTCACTATAGGCGATAGTTGCATAAACCGATTTCTCTTTATTTTTGTTGTTGTTGTTGTTGTTGCTAAAATGCAGCATCTTTAAGTTTAAGACTACACACTTACGCGGTTAATTAACAGTATGAAGTTAAAACTTCAAAAAACATAAGTGAAATGAGTCTTGTATTTGTAATACAGTATTTGTGGACTGGGGCTGAATAATATGTCAGCAAAATATATAACAACTAGCTGATGTACCCGTGCTTCGCTACGGAATTCTACATTTTACACATAATTCTAATTTCGGTAGTATACGTTGTGAGTAAGATTGTATTAAATTGCATAGCTCTTAATGTTACCCTAAATAATAATAATAATAATAATAATAATAATAATAATAATAATAATAATAATAATAATAATAATGTTATTTGCTTTATGTTCTACTGACTACTTTCACGGTTTTCGGAGACGCCGAGGTGCCGGAATTTAGTCCCGCAGGAGTTCTTTAACGTACCGACACGAGTCTGACGTATTTGAGCACCTTCAAATACCACCGGACTGAGCCAGGATCGAACCTGCCAAGTTGGGGTCAGAAGGCCAGCGTCTCAACCTTCAGAGCCACTCAGCCTGGCACAGGAGGACGGTAGTTAATGCTCGAGGAGAGGACTGTAGAATGAAGACTGTGATTTTCGTCTCCAGAACTGTGATGACTTAGGTGAGATAGGTCTGTACAGCCATAATCATTATTAAGTACAACACATATAATTGCTGTTTGACAATATCATTAGGTAGTTATGGCCTTAGTTAGCACAGTTCCCCGCAATTGGCTCCATGGGACAAGCATTTTATGACACCGCCATTTATAAGGTAGCAGTGAATGAGACTCCATTCAGTTGTGGAACACGCTCTGGTGGTAGCAGCGCACATCGGGCTGAAAGAAGTTGTACTTCATTCAGTAGTTCAGTGATTTCCATTCGGCACCCCCACCCCTTTGTAAGCTTTGTAAACCCCATGTCACCTCCCCCACTCCACTGATACCGTTATCGCAAATATTTTTTCTGAGAAATACTTGTCAGTCAGGTCATTATCCTAGAGGCTTGTTGAATCTCAAATATCACCACCAAAGGGTAAGCAGTTATACGTAAACCACAGACACCAATGGCAGTCCAAAATGAGGCGTTCTAGGCGAAATGAGTTGTGAAGCAGAAGTTTACCATTGCTTTCCTCGCAGGGACAGCACCTTTCAAAACATTCGCACATATTAGTTTTGCTCCGAATGTCATAACTCACCACCACTCATACCTCACCGGCTATCATACTGTCACTGCCCTAAGTAGCTCTAAGACTTCAATGGAAGCTAGATTTTGCTCTGGCCTGTGCCAAAAGACGTATCCAAAAATACTCTATCGATCAACAAGTAGCAACTGTCTACAGAAAATACTTATATTTGAGGACAATGTAGAATAAATGAGAGGATTCAAAAATCCACAATAATACTAGGATGTTATTCAAAAATTTAAAAAAACCGAGCTCGATAGCTGCAGTCGCTTAAGTGCGGCTAGTATCCAGTATTCGGGAGATAGTAGGTTCGAACCCCACTGTCGGCAGCCCTGAAGATGGTTTTCCGTGGTTTCCCATTTTCACACCAAGCAAATGCTGGGGCTGTACCTTAATTAAGGCCACGGCCGCTTCCTTCCCACTCCCAGCCCTTCCCTGTCCCATCGTCGCCATAAGACCTATCTGTGTCGGTGCGACGTAAAGCAAATAGCAAAAAAAAAAAAAAAAAAAAAAATTGAAAAGTAATCACACGTCAACAGTGTGTCATTCTCAAGGTTCTGTTTCATATCCAAAACGCTGGCCTGAAGAGAAGTTTTAACATTTAATTATTCATTAATTATTTTAAGTTATTGTTACCGGTTTTACGTTCCACTAACGAATTTTAAGGTTTTAGAAGACGCCGAGATGCCGGAATTTTGTCCAGTAGTTTAACGTGCCAGTAAATCTACCGACTACGTAGCTGTCAGCTTGCATTCGGGAGACAGTGGCTTTGAACCCCACTGTCTGCAGCCCTGTAGATGGTTCCCCATTTTCACACTAGGTTGTAACTTAATTAAGGCCACGGTAGCTTCCTTCCCCATACTCTGACTTTCCTATCCCCTCCTATCCCATTGTCGCCATAAGACCTATCTGTGTTGGTTCGACGTAAAGAAAATTGAACAAGAAATCCATCGACACGAGGCTGATGTATGTCATGACCTTCAAGTACCACCAGACTGATCCGGGATCGAACCCACCAACTTGAGCTCAGAAGGCCAGCGCTCTACCGCCTTAGCTACCCACATGAATGAACATGACAAAGCACTGCTATTGTTGACCGATGCTACACCGTATATGGTCAAAGCGGACGCTTCCCTGCAAGATTTGTACTTTTAAAAAGTTGCATGTTACGTGTATTCCTAGCAATTGACCGGCTTATTGGATATATCAAGAAGATATTCCTTGAGGCACCTTCTAGGCTGGCAGATTTCAAGTCTGAAACTCCAGAAGTCCCTTGTCTCATGCTCCATTTCCAAACATATGGGGGACCTGGCAAGGAGAGTGCAACTACAGCACTACTCCGAGAACACATTTACACATTTTCACATTTGACAGCAGTGATTCATCTATCACATTTGCTCAAGTGCAAGTGCAATATTACAGGTAGGCTTTTGTATACAATGCCAGGCTTTGGATTCCTACCCAGTGTTATAACTCGCTTAGAAAAATCAGGATTTCAGGCGTAAGGACCAAGAGACCTAATGAAAACAGTGGAAAGTGATTTAAATGAACAGGGAAATGGGAGAGAAAGTTTTGAGGAGATATAATCTATTTGGCACACCATGTTCAATTGCTAATGTTCTTCATGTATGTTCGTCGGTGAATGTGAAGGACAGCTTCTCACTATTCAAATCTTTATTGAGATAATATAAATAGTCATTCCCCTTTGATCATCTTAACTGTTTATTTGTAGAGCAATATCGAACTCTTAGATCTTGGGGTCGTAGCGGGTATATTGACCAAACGATGGGGTTCTGAAGAGAGCCTAACTACTTTAAATGAGGAGCCAATATGTGCTTACTAAATGTTATGAACTTACCGGGCGAGTTGGCCGTGCGCGTAGAGGCGCGCGGCTGTGAGCTTGCATCCGGGAGATAGTAGGTTCGAATCCCCCTATCGGCAGCCCTGAAAATGGTTTTCCGTGGTTTCCCATTTTCACACCAGGCAAATGCTGGGGCTGTACCTTAATTAAGGCCACGGCCGCTTCCTTCCAACTCCTAAGCCTTTCCTATCCCATCGTCGCCATAAGACCTATCTGTGTCGGTGCGACGTAAAGCCCCTAGCAAAAAAAAAATGTTATGAACTGTCAATGCAAAAATTATGTTTTTAAAAATCATCCATCAAATCATTTAATTATTTAACATTTAAACGCAGTCACATTGCAATGCGTAAATGTTGTCTTTTGATTATTGTGTAAGACTTTCTCAGAGGAAAGTAGAAAATATCATAAAATTAGTGGACAGCGAAAACTAGAAAGGCGAAAAATAAACCTGAAAATCTGGCACCATTTGATCCAAACGGTAACTGAGAATTATTCCACACGATCCGTGGAAAATCTGATCTTCAGTAAGTAGAATTCCAGATTTACATTTAATTAAGGTTATCCACCAGTCTAATACCCTGTCATATATGGGAACACCCGCCGAATGGACCCTTAATCGAACCAAATTGACTATCAGTTGCTTTGGATAGGTTGAGTAATGTTACTGGAAAGCATGGTGTTCACTAGAAGTTAACAGCAACAGTCATAATTAAAAATAAAATTCCACCATGTATTGTCATCTCGTGACACCCTTAAGTTACGGAATAATCCCGATGCTGAAACACGCATCACCCAAACAGCTGTTCAAAAGGAACCAACAACAACTCGACCCGTGAGGATCTTACGTTACGTCGTTCTGAAGGAACAAAATTGCGAAATGCAGGAAACACTTATTCATCATGCATTTAGAAGAAATGCTAAACACTGACGTTAAAGAAAAGTGGTAAGTCACTTGAAAATATTCTTATAAAACCAACTTTCAGGTTATGAATGACTATGTTGAGTTTAATAAATTTACAAGTCCACACGATAAAATAAAATCAAAGGAAACCTTTCCATTTCCAAAATTTACGACTACCATTACAAATCTGCCTACTCATGTTTGTTCCGATAAACTAAACTACAAGTTACTGGTAGACCAAATGTCTCACCTAATATAAAGTGAAAGAACGAAAAATAAAAATAAAACATTAACAGCTGACGAATCGAAACCGCATTTGTAGCGCAAGTCCTACATAAATTAGCTAAGTGTCCACACACGGCACTATCAATGGATATCGGACATCTGAACGATAAAATAATTAAGTCGAGAAAAAAAATAAAAAACTAAAGTTCATTGAACCCGAACGTGCGTGGCAAACAGCAGTAAAAACTCCGTTAGCTCAGTATCCACGCTGGACAACCCTCACGTTTCGGCCACTAGTGGTTCCATGCTATTATTTAAACACCTTCTGGCTGGTAAGGATTGTGCCGAAACATGGCCTCAATAATACCTTGCTAACCCTCTTCGCATTTACATTTACTACCGCAGACACTACCATCGTTCAGGTCAATTCGCAAAACACCTAATCTAAGACTTCACTACATACAGACGAACCCTAATCCTGTCGTCGAGCCAACGTAGTGTCTACACACCCAAACAAATAAATTCTAAAACACACGCAGCATCCTAAATCTATCGTTGAGCGGAAACTGGGACGTCTACTCATCCGTATACTCCTATGATACGCGCAACGTCCCAAATCTATCGTTGAGCGGAAACTGGGATGTCTACTCATCCTCTACAATGTCAGGCGAAATCGTAACTTCAAACACAATCGCTGATATTTTACTTTGAACCTAGTCGAAACTCTAGCACAATGAAATGAAACTTGACACAGAATAAACTCATGTCTGGAAATATAACTATGTCTAATCCTTCCAATGAAAACGTAAAATTGAAATTAACAACGCGCGGCTACTTTAATCTATGACTCAAACACAATCTCAACACACGCAGTGAAGTTCGGAAATAAAGTATAAGTTCAACATTCGTTTAACTTTACGTGAATATTGTCAAAACAGTAACCACCACCATCGCAAAATCCACAGTGTAATTCAGGCCTGAGATTTCCGAACGACCACCCATTCTCAACATTCCAAACATTCCTATCCGTGAATTATCCAGTGAAGCGAATTTTCCTCGATCTATCGCAAACCAGACTATTACTTTAATAACGTCCAATATTCCATCCCACAATGTTTCCGATTAAATGATAATTTCGTCTTGTAAAAGAAAATATATATACAGAATGGTATTTTGTTCCCATAATTAAACATCTCGACCCGTGTTTCAGAATGCCATTTGCTCGTGAGGTCACTTATCATAAAATGCGCTATGCTGGTTTCACATAGAATTGTTATTTGGACTTAACTGCCAAGAGCTACAATCTTCTGCAGAAATTGTTTACCATGGGAAATTCTCGATTTGAAATCATAATAGGCGTTACAATGCGCTCACTTAGAATCTGACCACCATTAAATCAGTCAGCTGTTCCGGATTGCTAACAGGACATCGTATAGAGCCTGTCTCAGAAATATCACATTTAACATACAGCCTGTCTCAAGAATTCTTCTCCGTGACAAACATAGCCTGTCTCAAAATTCTTTTCCATCGACAAAACATAGCCTACATGGCGGCTACGCATTCATTACTCATAAAATACAGGCTTCCGCTGCCTTCAACATTCTCATAACATTTCATTTCCATCACAATCCCTTTCTTCCAGTCCAACACTTTCAAATTCGACCATTCCCATGGCGAACAATGTTACGAGAACTTTTTAACTTACTTCATTACATCTTTCCGACCTCACAAACAAAGATAACATGCCGTGATTTTCATATCACAAAGTACACGGTGTTACAAAATTTTATGCTTCCCAATAATAAATATAACTCTATCAGACTTCACTGGATTTCGGTAAAACGCAAATCTCACTCGACATTACTGTTAAATACATGTTTTAACATAGGAGAATTTTCCTGATTTAAATATTATTATTATTATTATTATTAATCTCTCCAGGCTTAATTACATTCATTTACACCCCAAAAAATTATTTGTAGCTGCAATATTTATGTGTACTATTTTATCATCGTAGAATTATGGGTTCAATAGAGCATATTTTGAGTTTTCAGAGCATTACTATCGTATTTTTATTTTAATAAAGCTTTTTTTTGTGTATTTTGATTTACATTAAAATACTCGCCCTCGTTATCAAAGTCAATTTTCAATGCGTCTAGTTTTTTATAGATAATTCTTTATGAATTCCCACATATTGTTTCGTTGGTTACCATGCTTTTCACTTGTAAATCATGTTTTTTCTGTTTAATTATAACTTACATTTGTCACAAAGAATTGCACTTGATGATGCATATAAACAATTTCCGTTAAATAAAATGGTGGACATTCCTCTTGGAAACAACTCTAACTTGGCGAATAAGATACAGACAGTAAAAATGCAGATCATTTCGTGACGTATCATTGTATCAATACGTGCTCCATAATTGTTCATTATTGCATTTTCTCGGTGGTTTTGTGTGTTTAATATTAACGAATAAATTATTCAGTCCAATAAAATGCATCATCTCAGTGTCACACCGACACAGATATATCTTATGGCGATGATGGGATAGGGAAGGGCCAGGAGTGGAAAGGAAGCGGCCGTAGCCTCAATGAAGGTACAGCCCCAGAATTTGCCTGGTGCGAAAATGGGAAAACATCTTCAGGGCTGCTGACAGCGGGGATCGAACCCACTATCTTCCGAATGCAAGCTCACAGCTGTGCGGCCCTAGCCGCACGGCCAACTGGCTCGGTAACGATGATTTTAACTGTTATCCCATTGTGAGGTGTTTACAAATGAAAGTTCTTTCATATCCGTTATACCCTATTCTTCTCTTTTTTTAATAGGTCCATAACATATTTTCTTAATTATAAGTTAAATATAACGAATCAGGACATACCAGATTGTGTCAGTACCTACTGTATACCAAACAAATACCCGTTGCTACTACTACCTAACCTGTTTACATGCAGAATAGAGGTTATGTTCTCTGTCACGCGTGTGCCTGCAGTCAGAGGCACTGTTGTGATGTTTAACTGTACGGGTTTAACGTGTTTATTTGTAAACCAAAATGTGGAAGCTATTGAAAAAAAGCTGTAGGAGAAGTGAAGAACAACGTTCTTGAAGACAATATTGTACCTGTACCAGGAATGAGCGGAAATATTCGAAAGGACAAACAACATAATGGTTCTTTAAATAAGCAACGCATCCGGGAGGTAGTGGGTTCAAATCCCGCTGTCGGCAGCCCTGAAGATAGTTTTCCGTGATTTCCCATTTTTAAACCAGGCAAATGCCGGGGCTGTACCTTAATTAAGGCCATGACCGCTTCCTTCCAATTCCTAGGCCTTTCCTATCCCATTGTCGCCATAAGATCTATCCGTGTCAGCGCGGCGTACAGCCACTTAGGAAAATAAATAAATAAATATAAATAAATAAATAAACAAATAAATAAATAAGTAAGTAAGCAACACAACAACGTCCTTTCTGATGTGGCTGTTGACGTGTCACTCACAATAAAAGTGGTTAATGCTTCAAAAGTCCAGACTATACCGCCGGCCATATGGGAACAGAAGGATGACTAAGTAACTATGCTTCTGAGGTCGTGTTATTATTATTATTATTATTATTATTATTATTATTATTATTATTATTATTATTATTATTATTATTATTATTTTAAAACATTCGTCGTCATCATCATGAGCTAAAGCCTAGGATTTGTCGCTGCAACCGATTTCCTCTTGTCGGGCACTCTCTTCAGTTCTTCGTAACTCTTAAATCCTAACCTGCTCATTACGCCATCCATGTAATTCTTTCCTGGTTTTTCTCTTCCTTTCTTCCCAGGATCTTTCCTTCAATTTTCTCTTCCAAAAACGGACTGTATCTTAATACGTGGCCTGCGATTTTTCTTTCTATTTTTAATTTGTTTCACATCGCGCAGACACATGCCGCCGATGGGATAAGAGAGGGTTGGGATGCGAAGGAACCGACTGTGACTTTAAGTAAGGAACATCCGCAGAATTTTCCCGGTGTGAGAATAAGAAACCTCAGAAAACCATTTTCAGGGCTGCCGACAGTGGGGTTCGAACTCACCATCTGCCGAATGTAAGCTAACAGCTATATGAAACAAACTCCGTAGCCACTTGTTCGGCGAACTTAACTCTCCTACTTTCCCTTTTCTTCAAGTGTGATCTCATTTCCTTCACTTCCTATAAGATTTATATGTCGGTTTTCTTCTCTGTCCAGCTTGTTTTGGTCATCTTCCTCCGTATCCACATTTATACAGCTTCCAGCTGTTCCCTTTACCGGTTGACTGTTGTCCAACTCTCGCTGACATGTAATAAAGCACTCTAAATAAATGTTTTAGCGAATCTCCCTTACAAAGGTAATGGAGTTATCCTTTTTGAAGAACATCCAGCTTCCAATAAACGGGCCAGTAGCCACGAAGGATTATCGAACAGTACGGTACATTTAGATAGTGCCGTACCTTGCCTGCTATATTCGTGTGTATCTATTAGACCCTAATACTAATAATAATTTGTCTAAGCATATAGCTTCGTTGGTAATCTTTGAGTACAGTAGTTCTTGCAAATTTCATTTCTGTTGTGCTTAGTAGTAACATACGGTACGGTACCGGTATCGTAATTAGGATACGTCTGAAAGTAGTTTAAAAATTACTGTAGTGTACTGTACAGTAGTATACGAGTAATATCCTATTAGAATTTAGTGTGCTTATTTCATTATTGTAAAATATTTGTGTAGTACTGGTGTAGTAGAGGTATCCGTAGAAACTCTTACTAAAATATTGTTGAAATTAGGATAGGCTTAATTGCAGTTTGGAATTGTGTAGTTCTTGTGTATTACTTTCGATATTCAGTAATTAACAGCAGTTTTTATCCTGTTAGGGGTTGTAGGATAAAAAAAATAGAGCACGACTAAGTAGTATTGTAGTGTAGTCGTATATTAATTACCTTATTGTTGTGTACTATCCCAGACAATATATCCCTCCGTTCATTTATTTTTTTGCAAATAAGTTACTTTATTTTTTTAATTTAAAATTTTTCCCCCATAAAGAATGGCTAAGGAGCGCGAGTGTACTTATTGTGGGTGTGGTGAGGCATTGAGGGGTATGAGGGAGGAGTTGGAAAGTTTGAGGGAGATAATTAGGATTCTCACAGAAGACAGGAAGGAAGATAGGACTCCCTCAAACAATGTACAGGTTACAGTAGGTGTACAAGAGGGAGGGGAAGGAAAGGGAGGAGTTGTAGAAGACAGGTGGTCTAACGTTCTAAGGGGAAGGAGATTGCAGGCCAAGGGCTCTATTCAGGATCAGAATTCAGGACAGGTGTCTGTGCGAAATCGGTACGAGTCACTCCAGGTAGAACAACAGAGGGAAGATGAGGGACAGGGAACTGTTGCTGAGATGCATGGAAGTAGGAGGAAGGGAAAAGGTAGGAAAGTGAAATGTAGAGTAGAGAATAGGAAAAGACAGGTGGAACAGGGTCATGGGAAGGAGAAAAGGGAGGAGGAAGTAGCTTCTGCAGCTATCAGGAAAGATAGGGCTGACCAGGAGGGGAGGGGATCAAATGAGGTGGGTAGGGTTGAGGCTCTGGTCATGGGGGATTCCATCGTTAGACACGTGGGGAAAGTGTGTGGAGGAAAGGGAACCAGGGTAGAATGTTATCCAGGAATTAGGTTGAGGCAGATGTTGAGGAAAGTAGAAGAGAGGGAGGAGGGGAAGGAGAAGGTGGTAGTGTTTCACGTTGGTACCAACAACGTAAGGCAAGCTGATATAAGTACCAACATAGTTGGAGATGTGTGGGATCTGGTAAATGCAGCACGGGTGAAGTTTAAGAAAGCGGAGATTGTTATTAGTGGAATACTGTGTAGGAGGGATACTGACTGGAGGGTGATTGGGGATTTAAATGAGACTATGGAGTGGGTATGTGGGAAACTGGGAGTGAAATTTCTAGATCCTAATGGGTGGGTAGGAGATAGGGATCTGCGCTCGGATGGCCTTCACTTAAACCGCAGTGGTACGTACAAGTTAGGAAATTTGTTTGGAAGGGTAATAGGGAGGTACATTCAGGGAAACGGGATGGCCTAGGGAGCGGTGATAAGGGAACAGGGAACTGGAAATCAAGTAGGGATGACATAAAATTGTTAGTGCTGAACTGTAGAAGTATTGTAAAGAAAGGAATAGAATTAAGTAATTTAATAGATATATATTTACCAGATATTGTAATAGGAGTTGAATCATGGCTGAGAAATGATATAATGGATGCAGAAATTTTCTCACGGCACTGGAGTGTGTATCGTAGAGATAGGATAGGAAAGGTGGGAGGGGGAGTTTTCATTCTGGTGAAAGAAGAATTTGTAAGCTACGAAAAAGTTAAAGATGAGACACATGAAATTCTAGGTGTAAGGCTCATTTCTAAAGATAATAGGCAACTTGATATATTTGGAGTGTACAGATCGGGAAAGGGTAGCACTGATGCGGATTCGGAATTATTTGATAGGATAGTCAGCTATGTGGGAAACGACATGGAAAGAAACGTGATTGTAGCGGGAGATCTGAATTTGCCAGATGTAAATTGGGAAGGAAATGCGAACGACAGGAAGCATGACCAACAAATGGCAAATAAGTTAATATGGGAAGGACAGCTGATTCAGAAAGTGATGGAACCAACCAGAGGGAAAAATATCCTGGATGTGGTGCTGATAAAACCAGATGAGCTCTATAGGGAAACTGAAGTAATAGATGGTATTAGTGATCATGCAGCTGTTTTTGTGGTAGTTAAAAATAAATGCGATAGAAAGGAAGGTCTTAAAAGTAGGACTGTTAGGCAGTACCATATGGCTGATAAAGCAGGTATGAGGCAGTTTCTAAAAAGTAACTATGATCGGTGGAAAACGGTAAATAAAAATGTAAACAGACTCTGGGATGGGTTTAAAGAAATTGTTGAGGAATGCGAAAACAGGTTTGTACCTTTAAGGGTGGTAAGGAATGGTAAAGACCCACCTTATTATAATAGAGAAATAAAGAGACTAAGAAGGAGGTGCAGACTGGAAAGAAATAGAGTTAGAAATGGCTGTGGAAGTAAGGAGAAATTGAAGGAACTTACTAGAAAATTGAATCTAGCAAAGAAGGCAGCTAAGGATAACATGATGGCAAGCATAATTGGCAGTCATACAAATTTTAGTGAAAAATGGAAGGGTATGTATAGGTATTTTAAGGCAGAAACAGGTTCCAAGAAGGACATTCCAGGAATAATTAATGAACAAGGGGAGTGTGTATGTGAGGATCTTCAAAAGGCAGAAGTATTCAGTCAGCAGTATGTAAAGATTGTTGGTTACAAGGATAATGTCGAGATAGAGGAAGAGACTAAGGCCAAAGAAGTAATACAATTTACATATGATAACAATGACATTTACAATAAGATACAAAAGTTGAAAACTAGAAAAGCGGCTGGAATTGATCAGATTTCTGGGGATATACTAAAGACAATGGGTTGGAATGTAGTACCATATCTGAAGTACTTATTTGATTATTGTTTGGTCGAAGGAGCTATACCAGATGAATGGAGAGTTGCTATAGTAGCCCCTGTGTATAAAGGAAAGGGTGATAGACATAAAGCTGAAAATTACAGGCCAGTAAGTTTGACATGCATTGTATGTAAGCTTTGGGAAGGCATTCTTTCTGATTATATTAGACATGTTTGTGAAATTAATAACTGGTTCGATAGAAGGCAATTCGGTTTTAGGAAAGGTTATTCCACTGAAGCTCAACTTGTAGGATTCCAGCAAGATATAGCAGATATCTTGGATTCTGGAGGTCAAATGGACTGTATCGCGATTGACATGTCTAAAGCATTTGATAGGGTGGATCATGGGAGACTACTGGCAAAAATGAGTGCAATTGGACTAGACAAAAGAGTGACTGAATGGGTTGCTATATTTCTAGAAAATAGATCTCAGAGAGTTAGAGTAGGTGAAGCTTTGTCTGACCCTGTAATAGTTGAGAGGGGAGTTCCTCAGGGCGGTGTTATCGGACCTTTATGTTTTCTTATATATATAAATGATATGAGTAAAGGAGTGGAATCGGAGGTAAGGCTTTTTGCGGATGATGTTATTCTCTATAGAGTGATAAATAAGTTACAAGATTGTGAGCAACTGCAACGTGACCTCGAAAATGTTGTGAGATGGACAGCAGGCAACGGTATGTTGATAAACGGGGCTAAAAGTCAGGTTGTGAGTTTCACAAATAGGAAAAGTCCTCTCAGTTTTAATTACTGCGTTGATGGGGTGAAAGTTCCTTTTGGGGATCATTGTAAGTATCTAGGTGTTAATATAAGGAAGGATCTTCACTGGGGTAATCACATAAATGGGATTGTAAATAAAGGGTACCGATCTCTACACATGGTTATGAGGGTGTTTAGGGGTTGTAGTAAGGATGTAAAGGAGAGTGCATATAAGTCTCTGGTAAGACCCCAACTAGAGTATGGTTCGAGTGTATGGGACCCTCACCAGGATTACCTGATTCAAGAACTGGAAAAAATACAAAGAAAAGCAGCTCGATTTGTTCTGGGTGATTTCCGACAAAAGAGTAGCGTCACAAAAATGTTGCAATGTTTGGGTTGGGAAGAATTGAGAGAAAGAAGAAGAGCTGCTCGACTAAGTGGTATGTTCCGAGCTGTCAGCGGACAGATGGCGTGGAATGACATTAGTAGACGAATAGGTTTGAATGGCGTTTATAAAAGTAGGAAAGATCACGATATGAAGATAAAGTTGGAATTCAAGAGGACAAACTGGGGCAAATATTCATTTATAGGAAGGGGAGTTAGGGATTGGAATAACTTACCAAGGGAGATGTTCAATAAATTTCCAATTTCTTTGAAATCATTTCGGAAAAGGCTAGGAAAGCAACAGATAGGGAATCTGCCACCTGGGCGACTGCCCTAAATGCAGATCAGTATTGATTGATTGATTGATTGATTGAATGGAGAGACTGCCCCAAGATGACGGGGAATGTAGCAGCAGTTCGTGCTGTGCTCGGCAGGTCCATGGATAGTAACCGTTGTAGGAAATATCTCAAGGAGATTGAAACACTTGCACACGTCCTTGGTTCCTACCAGCACGGCGAAAGTCTGCGCATCGCTAGGCATAGCCAAATAAGAACCACCACCGCCCAAGTCCTTAGAGGTACCGGATTCACCGTCATATCGATGGTTTGGCAGACAATGGAAGCACTCCAAGGATCGATATAATTGCCTACAAAGGCAACAATATAATTATGATATGCAATCGATCCAACCGTCCGCTTCGAATCCTCCGCGAGTCGACCTGACGATGTTGATCGGGAAAAGAAGGTAATATATGAACCCATCCAGCACACAACCTAAGAATGATCGAAGTCATAGGCTTGCTAATCGGGTGTAGAGACACAACACCTCGAAAATTCGTTGAGTTCTGTAAGACATTCCACCTGCCAAAATCTTTGACTATACTGACATTGCGCTTTTTGTCTTGAAATCGTCAAGAAGTATTTTAAGAAACTGTCTTTGATTGTCTTTAACAATCAGTATAGTTTTATTTGTTTCTCTATTACACAATATTAGTTGGTATTAAGTATACTTTGTCTTTTAGGCAGCCTCTAAATTGAGGAAGTGTTATTATGTGATAAATATCTATGTAAATAAAATCGTAACGACCATGTGTCTGTACATTGACAATTTTGGTGAAATTTTCGTTCAATTTTCCATTTCAGGTGTAATAATGACCATCTGCATTCATTTTAGCTTTGGTGTCTGTCTCAGTTCTTATAACTTGAAAACTACTGGATATATTTCTACCAAACTTCATATTTAGAATCCACCTGTCCTTGGGTAGATTTTAGGGCCAATATTTTTATCCCAAACTCCTGAATTGACCGGGGGTTTATACGGAACTTAAACCGTGATTTTGCACTCCCACAAAATGTTTACAACCAAACTTAATGGAAATCTACCTGCCTTAATGGAAATCAATTTCTACAACTTGTTCTTATGTGCATCATTTAGATACGAGGATTAATAAGGGAGATATCATTAACGGACTGTCATGCCATTTAAAGGTGGGTTAAATTGATTATCCATTTTACTCTGTTGGATATATTTCTACCAAACTTTATATTTACAATCCACCTGTCTTCGGGTAGATTTTAGGGCCAATATTATTTGTAATTCTCGGATTTATTTGGGGGTTTATAGGTGTCGAAACAATTATTTCACCCTCCCACAAAATATAAATGACTAACCTTAATGGAAAATTACTAGCCTTAAGAGAAATCAATTTCTAAAAACTTTTCTATCATGTGCACATTTCAGATAGGAGGATAACAAGGGTTATACCATTAACGGACTGTTTTACAGATTGTAATGTCAAGTAAAGGTGGGTTTAAAACTAAAGAGCCACTGTACTCTTTTCGATAGAACAGATAATAAAGGAGGCTATCGTCAACGTTTGGTTTCATGAATCTTCAGCCACAGGGCCACGCCTGGTTGCTGATGAACAATATGTTACCGAGAAGTAGGGAGAATTACGCACAACTTCGGACCAATAAACTCTGTTATCGTCTTCATTTCGTCTCCACTTTCTTCGGCTTTATCGTATTTCGCGTTACTGCTTTCGTAGAAGAATATCCGTTTAACATGCCCTATTAAACTTTTGAATACAGGCGTGTAACTTCGCATAAATTCATTTTTAATTTCGTGTGGCTATTTCCAGCAGAGTGCAGCCCTTGTAAGGCAGACCCTCCGAAGAGGGTGGGCGGCATCTGCCAAGTATAGGTAACTGCGTGTTGTTGTAGTGGAGGATAGTGTTATGTGTTGTGTGTTGCAGGGATGTTGGGAAGAGCACAAATACCCAGCCCCCGAGCCACTGGAATTAACCAATGAAGGTTAAAATCCCCGACCCGGTTGGGAATTGAACCCGGGACCCCTGTGAACCGAAGGCCAGTACGCTGACCATTCAGCCAACGAGTCGGACAAAGTAAATTCGTATGCTCATCCCAAGGTGATGCAGCTCTTTTTAGGCACATTGCCAATCGAGGTGAGCTGCGTGTACCTTTTCAACCACATACCAGCCCTCCTGCCATTCTTAAATTTCTGACAGTACCGGGAATCGAACCCGGGCCTCCGAGGACGGCAGCTAATAACACTAACCGTTAGGCTACTTAGGTGGACGCATAAATTCATGAAAGAGTCGTAAAATCGATTACCAATTCCCGTGAGAAAAGCACGTATGTATGCTAATAATAATAATAATAGTAATAATAATAATAATAATAATAATAATAATAATAATAATAATAATAATATGCTTCATTAGGGGGCTGGTCACACTGACAAATAATAGGAAAGAAATAGGTATCTCGCACCGTTGCCATTTCATTAGCTGCTGAAGGTAGCCAGTCAGATCGCTTCGCGGGAGACTTCAGGTGGGCTTTGCGAGGCGATGTTGCTAAATCTGCATTAATAAGGGAGATATCATTAACGGATTGTTTTACAAGGCCTTTTCTTTTATACATCTTATTGCCTATTGTTAACCCTAAAACAGATCTTATGCGCCTTTCGAATTTCCACATAATATGGTACCGTACGATAAATGTGAATGGAAGAAAGCATAGCATGCACACAACATTTGATTACTACTAACTGACTCTTTCAGTCTTCGAAGTAAAAATAACCCTTTAGACAGTGTTTTACATAACTTTCGTGTGTGAGTATACCAGGTTAACTTAGAATCTAAATGTATTCCCAATAATTTGACAGAACTATGTACATTCTCGTCTAAAGTTGATTTAATTAAGTGAAAATAAAACAATTCTTTCTTATTACTGTTTAAAAATAGACTGCAACCAATTAGATGATTTCTGTAGCATCTCTAACCTTTTGCTTTCCCTATTTGTTATGTCATTACTACTTGTATCTGCATCGAGCGCTCACCTGCAGGGTAAATTACTTACAGTATCATTTATATACACGAGGAAGAGAAACGGTCCTATAACAAAACCCTGCAGTACGCCTGTTTCTGTGTTGAGTACTGGGGATTTTTGGTTTTCAACTTGTACGATTTCAACGATTTAGGCAACACGTGTGCAGAGAAAAATGAACACAACGAAAATTGTTCTGACAGACTGAAGACTGTATTTGGCTAGGGGGCGTGAACAGTTTTAAGGAAAGTAATGGATAGGAAGTGCATTGTCAGATGCGTGTTATTAGAAGTAGCCCATCGATATTCGTTCAACGTATCATAGTTTGCATTTATATTCTTTGTCAGCAACTATCTTATTTAAACTGTGAATGTGAACTTTTGTGTAAGAATTAATTACACGCAAATATGTTACGCACAATATAGAAATACATTTTGTTAAAATTATGAAATCAATTTTATTGTCACGTGTAAAACCAACATTATATTTATTGAGAAGATTACATTTGGTTCAAATCTTCTGAGATCTGTGTGACACCTCATAGTTTAGAACAGCAGTAGATTGGGCTACTTTTTAAATAGCAACAGATTTCCTTCAGGTACAAATTGAGAGGAAAGCACACACAAAACCTTTGAGTGTTGTGTGGCTGGGGGAGCCCCAGCCCCGCTCCCTCAGAAGCGTGGCGACCAACCAGTGCAATATATTGCCTCCGCCTACCTGTAATGTCAAACATAACGACAATGAGGTTCTGAAGATGGAAGTGGGGTATTGGGTTGATTTTAAATTAAATGTATTATGATGATTTCTTTACGAGGGAGCGTGAAAAATCTTTCATGAGACACTTGTGAAGGGTTCGCACTCCACAAGCGTGTGGGATTCCTACCCACTAAAAACCACACACCCTTTCCCTACGATGTGCATATCCACCCCGGAACCGCTTTCGCATTACTTCAGGGCGGCATCGTGCTTTTACCCTATCAGGCTGCTTCTTTCGTAATTTCTCCTTTACTGACATTCATGCGCATCCAAATCACTCATTTTCTCTCGCAGGATACGTTCTGCGTATGGGGCTATTTGATCCCAACATTCCTGGTTCCGTAAAATCAATAGGACAATATATTCTGGTGTCAATTCTCCTTGCTCAACTTCTAAAAATCTTCGTGTAGACCATTGCTCATATACAAAAGAGGTGTGAAGTACATCGTCAACATCTTTACAATAAATATATAATGGATCGCTCGCTCTGCCTATTCTATGCAGAACGTTTCTAAAGTATCTGTGGCCTGTCAAGAGCTGCCTAAGGTAATAATTTACAGTGTGCCCATGCTACCCAGTTCGCTAAACATGGTATTAGCCGCTTAGTCCATTTCCCTCATGGTTCTCCCTCCCATCTTCGCTGCCATCGTTCCATTCGTTTGCCGTAAGCCAGCTTCTTGGTGCATTTCTTTCCTAACTCTCCTTGAGTATCCCGACTTCCAGTCTCTCTAAGGCAAGTCAGTCAATAGGTGGTACTGCTGCTACCGTAAAAGGATACGAACATATCTAAGATGCATCGCAGCTCGCGCTCGCGGTTTACATCGCGGTCGATACCTCGATGTCACCTTCTGGTAACACAAACACACAGCTTTAAATGGAACAGTTCATGTCAAAGATGCTCGCTTCCATTCACCATCGCGATTTACCAAGAGGTCTAGCGCGATGACAAGAAAGTTTGTGTTCTCATCGCTGTAGAACGGGGGGCATCGATGTAGCTTGCTCCTGATTGGCTTGTCCGGATGGAGATCACGTGATATATCCCCCCGTTCTACTGTGCCCTTGATCCAGGTGTTCACAGAGCCCGCGTGTGTATTCGTGTGGTAGTTATTGTAGTTTACAGTATCAATTTTTGATTACACATTGTTGTATATGTATTGGAACATCTCAAGAGATATTCTCATGTATCAATGGAATCTGTCCGGGTTATGTTTCAGTTCTTCAAATAAGTTGTCATATTCCCCCAGCTCCTGCCTTCTTTGTTTTATAGGATGAGCATTCCACTGGCGGGCTGAATGATTTGAAAGTAGCCACCATCGTGTGCTTATGCACAATAAATCACTATCTTCACTGTCACTTGAAGACATGCTCTATACTTGTAAAAGCTCAGCAATAGAGGATAAATTATCTTTAACCAGAACGCAGAGATCTAAACGTTACGTCCACTTACTGTAAACAAATCTCAGAACACTGAAAGGTAAACCTCCCCGGTATGTTCACCCTCCATCGACCGCGACGTAAACCTCGACCGCGACCGCGAACTGCGATGCATCTTCGGTATGTTCGTACCCTTAAAAAGGATCGCAGGATCGGATACCGTACGATATGCAGTATCCCCCCATGGCACTACAGCCCCCGAAGGGCCTTGGCCTACCAAGCGACCGCTGCTCTGCCCGAAGGCCTGCAGATTGAGGTGTCATTGTGGTCAGCACGACGAATCCTCCCGGTCGTTATTTTTGGCTTTCTAGACCAGGGCTGTTATCTCACCGTCAGTTAGCTTCTCAATTCTAAACCCATAGGCTGTGTGAACCTCGAACCAGCCCTCAGATTCAGGTGGAAATCACTGTCCTGGCCGGGAATCGAACCCGGGGCCTCAGCGTAAGAGGCAAGCATGCTATCCCCACATCACGGGGCCGGTTGTACGATATGCACTTGCAATTCTTGAAGCTGATCTCCGCTGTACTGCAGTTATCCTTCGCCGGTATTTTTGATAATGATGGTAACAATGATGATGATGATGATGATGATGATGACGACGATTATGGTGATTGTTGTTGTTTAAAGGGGTCTAAATCTGGGCCATCCGCCCAAATTAAATGTATTGATTAAAACTTTACTTAATTACCAAGACACAATTAAAAGATGATGGATCCCGGGAACAACTGGGAAGAATAATTTAGTCTATGGCTCCCATTGGTGGTAGACTCTTCTACAATGTTCGCCCTTGGAGGTACGCACTGTTTGTATCAAGAAGTACTTCAATTATTTCATTCTGGGCTGTGTGAGTCCTGCGCAGTAGGCACCACCTTAGCCAAGAATGAGCCCCGTAAAGGGCTCGTAATAGAACTCAGAACCGCCCAAACAACAGCCAGACACACTAACCGATTAGTTATTGTGGCACTGTTATGTAAATTCTCCCTATCCCATAATATCCTGGAGTATGAAATGTATTACATGTATGACATTCGTACATTGCCTCCGGTAAAACCCAGCACACACACACACACACACACACACACACACACACACACACACACTGGGAGTGTGTGGCGTATTCAACATTAGAAATCATCCTAGGTAGGGCCCTCATCTTCACAGATATGCAGGTCGCCTAATAGGCTGTCTACTAGAAAAAGACCTGCACCAGGCCTCTCCGGAGGCCATATGCCATTATTATTACCGTGGGCATTGAGGCACTCATCTCACTGACGCACCAGGTTGAAGATCCCCGTGTGGTAAAACACCGTGACGTACTGCGTGAAGAAGTCCGTAACTGCCTCTGCCCTTCGTCGTCCGACAGGAAGCCTCGACCATTAAAGCCATTTTAGAAGGGACTGAAGGTGTGATAATTGCATGGGGAGAGATCAGGGCTATAGGGCGGGTGCTCGAGTGTCTCGCACTTGAGTTGGCGTTATGGATGAGACTGGCCTCCTAGATCGACCGACATCTTGTGTCGAAACGCGACCCGCAGGGAACTTGGTGCACCAATGCACAACGGTGGTTTTCGGCAGATATGCTGTCCCATACAGAGTCTTCATTCTCCGATGGATCTCCACCGGTGTTTGTCCTTCGGCAGCCAAGAAGAGAATAACAGCTTGTTGGTCCTGTTTGGACGCATATGGTAATAACGTCGCCATAGTTCACTTGGCCGCATTGAACGCACTCACCTCGGCACGACACGACTGACACATTAATTCCTTTGTCTACATGTCCGTGCTTCTCTACCCTCATCGGAGTCGCGCTATGTTGCATGTCCGCTGCAGCAACGCTCTGAAGCGGAAACCTTTTGATACGCCTCACATATTGGATTCAATTTAATTTTTGTATGCTAGTACACAGTCTAATATATACAGTCGCGAAGCTCTGATGATATTTTTCATCCGGGGCGACTACAGTGCTCCAAGCGGCGAGGTAGAGGAAACGCTGTACGTTTACGTACTACCATTACAGTCTAAAATGATCATAATTTCTGAACCATTCATGCAAATAATGTCCTGACAAGGTGTATTGTATGCTAGTACATAATATATACGCTGAGTGGCTAAAAGTTATGGGAAGACACTGAATGTGATGTTAATAACGAGTTTCTCCTCCGTGAACCCTCAAAACGGCAGCAATATGGCGAGGCACCGGCTCTACAAGGTGTTGGAATCGTTCTGGAGGAATCTGGACCCACACATCTTGCACTGCTACCCACAATTGTTCTTGTGTAGTTGGTGCGGGGTTCATGGAGCGTACACCGGCATCGACAGCATCCCCTAAATGCTCGATTGGATTAAGATCGGGAGATCTGGAGGGCCAATCCATCGTCGTAAGTTCACTGGAGTGCTCCTCCAAGCACCTGCGTGCCACCACAGACCAATGACATGGCGCATTGTGCTGTTGAAACATGGCATCTCCATCAGGGTACTCCAGGGCTAGAAGGGGATCCAGGTAGTTTGAAAGAATGTCGACATAACCTCCACCTGTTAGCGCTCCCTGCAGCCGTACAATGGGGCCTAATTGCGACCATTAGAACGCCGCCCAGACTAGAACTGAGCCACATCCCGCCTGGACACAACCTTGTTGAAACGCAGAATCCATAGCTTCGTGAGGCATACACCACACTCTCACGCGCCAATCAGCTCGATACAACTGGAACCAGGATTCATCGGACCATACTGTACCGTACCCAGGGGTAAATACCCGCTAGGACGATGCCTCCATTCCTGTATGAACATCCGACTAACTCAGGGTAGGGCAGAGTGTGGGTTGGTTGTCGATTGGGTCAGGATAAAAGTCGAAGTTCTACACTAAAATAGCAATCAATGACAGGAAATGGAGGTATAACACGAATGAGAAACAATCATAGGGGGTAAGATGGATTTATTAATAAATATCCCCGATCAAATCACATAAAAATAATTAAATCAAGAAAAATAATCATTTAAAAAAATGAACACGAAGTATTGAAATAAGTCGAAATTAAAAACGTTAATTGAATGATCATAGAAATTTGACATTAAAGAAACAAGTTCATCAAAGAACATATATATAAATCAAGACTGAATTTCTTCTAATAGTCCAATGTTTATGTTGTATGGCAACAAGTGTACGCAAACACTGCCATGTGGTATTTCCGTATGGAGTTTCACACTATCGCATCCCAACGATACGGTTTCAAAAATAAGTTAATCCCGAGAGTCGTCGAAATTACAATTAAATAAAAGTTACATTATACAGAAAAGTTACGACGAAAAGAACAATAATTAAGACGCAATGGACGCTATGTAATTTATGCAAAATACTAGGGGCAAATCCTACACTATATTTACAACACTTCAAATAATCAAACTAAACATATATATACATCGGATATCGAGTAAAGTCTTAAATGCTACACTGATTCTAATGTGAATCCCGGTTCACAGCAAAAGATCTAGACAGAACTAGATAAACCAACAATACTTCAGCACTCGGGCTGTTCCCTTTAAAAGCAACGAGACAAGGTAAACAATCACAAAATAATAATGTAAAACATCATCCTGTAAGGGAAAAACATATAAATAACTCTTGATATCATTCAGAAAGCAATGGGCAACATTGCCTCCTTCTGCTGCGTTTGAGCGCTCAACAGCGCGGTCATCCGTCATGTACTTCCGGGTAGATTACGAGCTGTAAAGAAATGTTGAACTCCACTATGCTAAAGATTGGATTTTGTCTCCTGAGGCCGCCACAAGGAAATACTGTCTCCTTCGCACATACAGATAAACACAGGCCAGGAATCAGCTTGCCATGAGATAACGCTTTTCATCAACTACACGGAAACTCACGTATATTCATTCCTTCTTAGCATGCTTGGGCCATTTAACAACATCAGACTCAATAGTCTGGAATTAACACTGTCCATTCTGATCACAATATACACTCAGAAGACACTAGGCAGGCACACACATCTGCACAATACTCTTTATCTTATCAGGCATACAATCAGCCTGCACCAATACATTATAATTCAGCATGCAATTATTATCTCATTATTTCTCATGAATCCCACTGGCCTTTCCACATAATGAGACGCAGTTCGAATCCTTGGCAGACCATCAGGCAAACAGAATCCAACTTAACTTCAAAGATCTTATTTTAACAACGACGTTCTGCAGCTCCTTCTGGCAGCTTCTGTAAAACCATGCATCATGCAAAATAGCTATACCTGTTTCTCTGAATAACCGAAATAAAATAAACTCATACGTGTTTAACGTTGTATCAAAATGAACCTGTCCATCTAGCCCTTCTAGCATATATATAAGGAAAACTCGGAAAATCCTACGCTAAATAATCTACACAAATAAGCAACAACTGATCCTATCAATCCCTCATTTTCCCAAACATCTACTCATAAAGCAAAATGAAAATAAAATAAACATGCATTAATCTCGTATCCGAATCTATCATAGTAACAAAATTAAACAAACACATGCCGTCAGGCTTACTTTACATGAAAATAAAAATTCTATCTACACTGCCCTAGTACCTTAACATAACTTACATATCATGCCATAAATAATACATGCGCCTTACTTTACATGACTCTCGGGATACCAGGATAGCAGCTTACATCCCCACTAATTTAGGGATCTACTCCATGTTAATCACAGCATTAACATGTGTGAATGCACTTCCTTCTTCTGCAGTTGTATCCATCATCTTGCTGGAAAATAATCCACTGGAACACAGAAGATTATAGTTGATAATCTCTTCGCTGCTTAATGCTGCGAGCCGAAATACCCTTTTTCTTTACCAGATCAGCTAAACACACTGATTCACATATATATATATATATATATATATATATATATATATTTTACACACTTCACTTAAAGGGTAAAAATACAGTTTAAAAAGCAGCACACGGTTCGGTACGGAAGTTCCACGCGAATACGCGCCCGTCGCGAAATAGTGAAACAATAGCACGTTTCCACTACACTTGTTACTCAGCGGTCACTGAACACCGTCTTTATCAACTGAAGGTAAACTCTGCCAACATTATACTATTTCATTTATTCAAGTACAGTAAATATTGCGACTGCACAATTTAAAGGTATCAATGAGAACCAGTTACTATTACTGGAATAACACCACGTTAATCACGATCACCAGTCACAGAGTTAATGCACCCGCACTGTTCAAATTTTTACTGCAGAGATACAGAGTTAGTGCATCCGCACTGTTCAAATTTTTATCACGGAATGACGCTCTCCAGAGCTAAGGGTAACTGAGGAGGCTTCGGTGACGCCAATAATGCTGGGGTTCCCGGGTGTCTGAACCAACCACCAATCAGAGAGTTCGTCATATATGATGACACAATACTTATTATGATATATTTACAAAACACAGCTTAAACACTAGCAAATCTCTTCCACCAATTTTTATAATACATTTCCAAATATATCTGACTTCAGAAACTGTGGAAAACCGATGATCTACAGAAACTGACTTTATCCACAGAGCACGTTGGTCATCCTGGAATTATGATTTGGCGCGGTGTAGCCTCCAGGTTTGCCAAATCCCTAAGTTCCCATTGGCTGAAACATCTTGCTTGGTCAGCATCTAATACACGTGTCGATCCTTGCCAACGCTTGGGTACGCTATCCTTTCTCACGGTCATACGGAAATATGAAGCAATATCCAGCGACTTACTGTCTTGCTCAACATCCGGTATCAACTATCTTGGGATACGATGCTTTAACATGCTAGACTGTAACTTTTATGAATAAATTTCACATATTTGGTCAATTAATATTCCAACTATTATTATGGGCCGGTAGGATACGGCTCAATACCACACGCCGCCACTGTTCCATGGTCCATCGCCGATGTTCGCGGGCCCACGCACGTCATCGAGCTCTGTGTCGAGGTGTCAGCAAAGGGACACCAGTTGGTCGTCGGTTGGTGAAGCCGATGCGGTGCAGTTGCCTCCTTACAGTCCTACTAGAAATGGGTCCCTGACCCCCCACATTCAACTGGGCGGTGATCTGACTCACAGTAGCCCGTCGAGCGCCTAGAATGGTTCTGCGGAGGCAACGTAATGTCCGTTCGTCAAACACCTGTGATCTTCCCGTACGGCGGTTTACACGGCTGGTAACATACTGCCTGCGATATTGAAGATCCACCTTCGACACGTTGACCTCGGAAACTCGAATTCGCGTGTTATCTCCGCAATGCTATGACCAATGCGCCGTGCGCCGATGATCATCCCACGTTCAAAGTCGGTTAACTCGTGACGTGTTACCATCTTCACGCCGGTGGTATCAGTGACAGACTACTCAGTTATGCCGCAGCTATCCGCGATGCTCAGGGGTCACACACGGCACATTTTCTAATGGGACACCCCTTCCCGTGACGTTTGGACACTCAGTGTGTATTTTTAATATGGTGCAATTGCGTGGAAGGTTTTCCTTGCAAGAGTTATCCTTGTCCTGATTTATTTGTAAGAACATTCACAGATATCAAATGTCTGCGATATGAACGTGACAAAGAATACGAGACATAGAGAGAGAGAGAGAGAGAGAGACGTAAATGACAAAGAGGAACATTTGGCCACCCTTGACTGTAGGGGGCAACATTTCCTGCCGGCTCGAGATGAGATCAATATTCCCCATTGTAACCCCCGCGTTTTGAAGAGGTAGCAAACACTCTCGACAGTAAAAGGTAATTTGTGCCAGTCCAAAGAGCTCCACAACGGCAGAATCAACAAGCACTCGCTAATGATTATCGTAGACTGTTCCTGACCTACAATGTTTACAACACATTTCACCGTTCGATTATTTAAACACACTCAAAGAGGGGACGTGTGACACCTCTTGGACCCGGTAATTAATAACGAGTGCGACTGTTGACTCATTGCGGGTTTATAAGGCAGTTTAACATGTTGACAGCCTATCTGCGAAACATAACATAATCCTTGCCACAAACAGCCATTAAAAGGCGACTAAAACCGACAGTTTCCCAGCCAAAAGGCCAGGATATCTAGAGATGATTATGTAGTTAAGGTCGTAGGGTCGTAACGTTAGGACCTTCATGGGCCCCGCAGATTCCATGTATAAAAATAAAAATAACATACATCTAGCCTTACATCACTCTAGTCGGCCCCCGCAGTGTACGAGTAGCGTGGCTGCCTGTTACCGGGAGGCCCCAAGTTCGATTCCCGGCCAGGGCAGGGATTTTCCTTGGATCTGAGGGCTGGTTCAAAGTCCACTCAGCCTACATGATTAGAACTGAGGAGCTATTTGACGGTGAGATATCGGCCCCGGTCTAGAAAGCCAAGAATAACGGCCAAGAGGATTCATCATGCTGACCACACGACATCTCCTAATCTGCAGGCCTTCAGGCTGAGCAGCGGTCGCTTGGTAAGTCATAGGGTTAGGTTAGTCTCTTATATCATTCTGCAAGGATATAGTCAGGCCAATTTTGTAGAATTAGTCTAAATAGTTTGTTTGTACCTAGAGGAATTACCATTTGGTTGCATCTAGCAACAGTTATTATGATAATGTTGAATGAGAAACAGTACAACTGTAAACAACTTGCCGTCTCTCGCAACACCGTGGCACGTTCCTCACAAAAGGCCTGAACCAAATTATTTAAAAATACAGTAATTACAGCAATGAAAATTGATACAAAAATATCATATTTTCACTAGCAAATTATAATTTGCGCAAAGGTAATAGTAGACTTACCAGGTGTGCTGTCTGATATTTTTCAAACATTATTTGGACAGTTTTTTGAATTAATTTTGTTTGTGTATTTTTCTGTTTTGTAATGGAATAAATTATTATAACCGAGACTTTGGTATCGGTTACAGAGTGTAGTTCCGTAGTTACTGAAAAATGAAGCCAATTTTAAGTACGAACAACTAAGTGGATTAAGCTTAGCCGTTAAACCACGGAAGCTGTCGAATAGAACCTATTAAATATTATTTTTTAATTATCTTACAATAGTGAATCATTCGTTTGTTTACGGTATATGATTTGATAATATATTGCATATTATCTTCTTTCTTTCTTAATCTGCTTACCCTCCAAGGTTGGCTTTTCCCTCGGACTCAGCGAGGGATCCCACCTCTACCGCCTCAAGGGCAGTGTCCTAGAGCTTCAGACTCTGGGTCAGTGGATACAACTGGGGAGGATGACCAGTACCTCTCCCAGGTGGCCTCACCTGCTATGCTGAACAGGGGCCTTGCGGGGGGATGGGAAGATTGGAAGGGATAGACAAGGAAGAGGGAAGGAAGCGGCCGTGGCCTTAAGTTAGGTACCATCCCGGTATTTGCCTGGAGGAGAAGTGGGAAACCACGGAAAACCACTTCCAGGATGGCTGAGGTGGGAATCGAACCCACCTCCACTCAGTTGACCTCCCGAGGCTGAGTGGACCCCGTTCCAGCCCTCATACCACTTTACAAATTTCGTGGCAGAGTCGGGAATCGAACCCGGACCTCCGGGGGTGGTAGCTAATCACACTGACCACTACACCACAGAGGCGAACTGCATATTATCTACTTGTTGTAATTATATTTTTATTAGGCCTAGTTAATCGTAGGTTTTGAATTTTATTTAAAAGGGCCCAAATGTTCATTTGCTAACGGCCGTAGCCCTGTTGGAACACCGGATCCCGTGAGATCTCCGAAGTTAAGCAACATTGGGCGTTGTCAAGATTTGGATGGGTTGCCACGCGCTGTTGGTGGGGGTTAAGGGAATGGAGGAGTGGAAAGGAACTGGCCACCCAACCGTACGTAAACTCCGACTCAGGCACACCTCTGCGGGAGTTCGGACCTGCCTTCGGGCAGAACACACCCTTACCCTTGCATGTTTATTTTGGCAGGCGGGTTCGTACCACATTCATTACGTCTATGTCAAGGTGACGGTTCACTCGGCCATACTACAAAACATTTTTAAAAATGGCCTCACATATCACCAACTCCACTGTTTAACTTACGACTAAGGATGGAAGGTTGGACACCGAAAGTAACTATATTTCGTGTTATGCAAGTAGTGTTGTTTACATCAACTCGAGGTGGTTGAGGGATTTGTACAATAATACACATTTCCAAAAATGACTTACCTCATACTCTTCTTTGTAGTAAATGGCGATACATTTTACCGTGCGGTTAGAGGTGCGTGGCTGTGAGCATGCATCCGGGAGATAGGGGGTTCGAATCCCACTGTCGGCAGTCCTGAAGATGGTTTTCAGCGGTTTCCCATTTTCACACCAGGCAAATGTTGGGGCTGTATCTTTATTAAGGCCACGGCCGCTTCTTTCCAACTCCTAGGCCTTTCCTATCCCATCGTCGCCATAAGACCTATCTGTGTCGGTGCGACGTAAAGCCCCTAGCAAAAAAAAAAAGATATATTTTAAATAAAATGAATGGTGTATCATTAGTGCCACTAAGTTTCTTTTTTGCAATGAACAAAAATTTGAATGATCAGAGATCCCATAAAGCAATGTCTTCCAAATTTCATATAAACCGAAAGTTACACCAGTAAAGTAAACCAAGCTACAGCTACCTTTAGGCAAAGTTTTGGTGTCCAGACTTCGTTCCCTACTTATGACACAGATTTGGAGCTAGTTTTAACGCAAAGACAAGGAGAAATAAATATCCTTGGACGAACCGGGAATTGAAATCAAGGCCTCCGGGTGAGAGTCGGACACACTAATTCGACACCACATCACCGGCAACTAACAGGCTGTAAGCTAGCTCTATCACCATAAACGAGTAAATATATCAATAGCCTCAGTTCCCTCTGTGGACCAGTGGTAGTGTCGGATCCCAAGATCTGTCGTTCTGTCTGTTAGGTCATCAGCCCAGAGGCTGGTTGGATCCTCAAATAGCATCACCAAAGGCTGTGCAGTTTTAGGGAAACCACAAAAACCAATGGCAGTACCAAAATGAGGCGTACTAGGCAAGATGAGGAGTGAGGTAGTTCGCCATTGCTTTCTTCACTGGGCCAGACAGTGCTATTGTAGCACAACTAACCCTATGAGCAACACCTTTCATGACACTCAGACACACTCGTTGTGCTCTGAATGTCATTAATCAGCAGCACTCATACCCCAGCAGCTTCCATATTGTCACAGCCATGGATGAGACTGGGACTTCAGTGGAAGCTACACTTTGCTCTGGCCTGTGCCAAGAGATGGATGCAAAAGTACTGTATCCATCAAGAAATGACAGCAGACAGATCCCAAGATCAGGGATTCAAATTCGCCAGAGGTAGTCGGATTTTTGAAGGGCTAGATAAGGACCATTCGACAGTCAAGGTCGTACCATGTAGGCATGTAAAAGATTTCTAGTGACACATTTGGTGTTTACCAGACAAAATTAATTAAAACTTCTTGTAAGGATATAAGGTAAGAGTTCACTAAACAGATTTCTAGTTTCTCTTCCGACTAGTGGAGTAAGAAAGACCGTTCAAACTGACGCGCAGATGACCTAAAGAAAGGAAAATCGAATTGTATTATTATTATTATTTCCGGCTCCATGGCTAAATTGTTAGCGTGGTGGCCTTTGGTCACAGGGGTCCGGGTTCGATTCCCGGTAGGGTCGGGAATTTTAACCATAAATGGTTAATTTCTCAGGCACGGGGGCAGGGCATATGTGCCGTCTTCATCATCATTTCATCCTCATCACGACGCTCAGGTCGTCTACGGGAGTCAAATTAAAAGACCTGTATCTGGCGAGCTGAACTTGTCCTCGGACACTACTGGCAGCGTTGCCAACCGCAGATTCGGAGCCGAACTGTGAATGAATAATCTATTTGAAGATACCGTGCAGGACAATATTTGTTACAATTAATTGATGTTCTGTATACTGTCTGTAGATATTATAGAAAATAAATAGTATATGAGAAAACATTCAACAATTGATTTTATCTTTGTCTAAACCTTTTGTCCATTCAGTTATTTTGAAATCACAGGCATTTTAAAAATCGTTCCTTGATGGGTACACCTCAAATGTGAAGTCTGGTCGAAACATTTCATCTTTCCCCATGATCGTCGAACAAAAGGCAGATAGGCAGATAAACGAACAAGAAAGTTGAAAATCACTGATATGATATTCAGTTCTCATGAAACGGCTAAATAATATCATAAAATGCAAAACAAATGAACGTACTGATAACTAATTTGTTTATATAGATTACAGGCCAGCGATATCTGAATTTAGTCGTTTCTAAGTCACTTGTTTTACTTTTGAATAAAAAGATAGATCCAATATTAGCTTAATGGCATGTTTCCAAATCGAACCAGGTTAAAAGATATAGGATAAGATGATATGGCATCTTGTCATTATGCTAGAATTGTGATTGGTATACAAGTTGTGACAGATTAAATTCGTCGAAAAGACAGAACAAAAAATAAAAATGCTCCTAATATTCCTGAAGCAGGGTGAACCGAAACATTTTTGTACTTTGTATATATATTGTACCCGTCTAAATGGTGCCCCAGTTAATTTGGGAAAGATGGAAAAATTTTATTACGGAATATTGGTTTACGAGAGCGCGTGAATCAGCTGTTACCGTGCCATGCCGATGGGTGCCAGCCGAAAGTAGGTCAACAGCTGTTGAAGGCCGCCAGCGCACGCAGTTACGTCACCTGACACACCGGCAGACGAGAGGGGAGTAGTATTCTCGAAAAATCCACTCGCAGCTGTGAAGGACGAATCACGGCGCATGATGACCAACAGCCAATGGAAATACAGGAAGGTGCTAGAAAATCTTAGGATTTTCCTAGAACAAAGTCGAGGAAGAGTCTCTTGTGAAACACCGAACAGTACAGAAGAGTACCTTACCAAACGACGAACAGAACAGTTTTGAAGAACGTCGTACAGTCGTATTCTTACGGAGAAGGTGAACAGTGCATTCTTTACGGAAAGGAAGAGTATTTGCAGACGACGTTAATACCTGTATAATTCTCATAAGGCACAACCATTGCTTTATCTGAGTGCCAGTGCAACTTGTCGTTAGCTCAATGCAGTATCTAGCGAGTTTATTACGGCCGCACATTTTCCCGTGTGGAACTTGCTGAACCGCAGACAGTTCCTGTGTTTATTGAAGCCGAGTCTTATAATAGAAACTCATGGAATGTTCCATTGGACATTATAAAGGAAAGGCACGACCTTAAGGGAATATTCGAGAAGTAATCTGGCCTTTAAACATCGTAGTAACCAGTAATATTATTTGTCAGCTTTAAGACGTATCGTAACTAGGTGAATGTGTTTGGAAGTCGAAGCTGGTAGTAAACCTGGACCTGAAAATACATCGTTGCACCAGTTAAGTGTTGTGAATAATTTAGTGAGTTACAACTAGTGTGGATCTTATTGTTAATGCAGAATTTCAGTTTCAGCTATCTCCGTGAAACCTAGCAGCCAAGATGCAACGAATACGAAGAGAAGCTTGGAATTTTCCGGAACTTTGCTGGAGTAATACGACGATGCTGGATGTAGCCATAGTCATGATGGATTAAACTCCAGTGTGCACGCCAACACGATGACCTTGTACACCTGTAAACCACAGTAGCTGAGGAAGAGGACGCCGACGCCCATAGCAGCATCCCGACGCCACGAATTCTCATCAGAACTATAAGTACCGTTGTAAAATTTCTTCTCTTTTAGTAGATGCCTAGTAGATTGTATTCTGGTTTAGAGGAATGTAGTTTCTTTAGTAATGTTGTACTTCATGGTGATGGTACAGTATTCATTCTTTTGTTGATTTGTGATTTCAATATTGTCCTATCTTTGCATTTTCTTGGAATAATGTTTTTTTTTTCGAATTCGGTGATGAGTAATCCCTGTTGCCAGTGAGTTGACAAGGTCATAAGTAATTACGATCTTCAAAAGAAATTATAAGGGATTAAGGCTTAATCATAATAATAAAAAATAAAATAAGGTTAATAATCATGACAAAGAGGATGTGATTAAAATAGGAGTAAACCGTGATTAAATCGTAATCTTAAAAAGCTGTTATGCATGTATGATGATTGATACTAGAAGGGAAGGTAATCGACGAGTAATAATGCACGACTTAATCATTAATTGATTTTCTCGAGGCTCTTAAACGCATATTTCTAATGGTGGTGATGATTATTCATCGAGATAAAATGTTGTCATCCTATTTCATCTTATAACTACAGTCATGAGGAGTTCTCATTATGGTCAGGTAATGTTGTAAGGACCTTCAACCGAATTCAAGAGGAAGAGAAGGTTACAATAAATGAATAATAATAATAATAATAATAATAATAATAATAATAATAATAATAATAATAATAATAATAATAATAATACATATTATAGTTCTATTGTGTGATAAATCTACTTATAAACAGTTGTTAGAATTATGTTATTTCGTGACATTTACCCACATCATTCCAGGAATGCTTATCTTTTGTGTATTTGATGTGATTGATGACGCATTGATATTGTTGTTGTTGATTCCACATAGTGTTGCGTGATACTCTATCCATCCATAGAATATTAGTTAGTTAGGAAACGTTATTAAGAATTCTAAAGGAATACAGTCGAGCGAAGTCTACGAGAGAGGGGATTTTCGCCAAAGGATTTTTCAAAATTTTCAAACATTGTAAAGATGTTTCTCGAAATGGTAAAGAGTTTTTCAAAATTATAACGACGATCTCAAACATTGCAAGGAGTTTTTCAAAAGTGATTTGTACAGAACTGGTTAAGAATAAGCGAAAGAATTTCATGATGGTGATAAATGATTTAGAAAGTAATTTTCACAAGTGTGGTAAAGTAAATCTTTAACAATTTTTTTAAATAAGTAAATGCAATTTCGATAGTAAAGTTTCTCAAAGAGGTGTTAAAGTAATTTACCTGAGGATTTTCTAAACCTGTGTTGCAATTGGAAATGATAGCATTGCTAATCACATGATTAATTTAATGTTACAGAGTAATATGTTGGAGGGAGTTTCATTGAAGAAGTAATGGAATCAAATGAAACCGAGAAGCATGCAAGTCATTTTATTTGTTCACAAGCAATAATGAATTGAATTATTTTGGTGAAATATTGTATTATGTTTTTTCATTTTGCATTTGTCCAGGCTGAGTTTTCATTATATTTTAATAAACATTGTTGTTATTTTGTCCTGATATTCATTCAACATTATGTCTCCTATCCAGTCACCAATGGCCCTATAAAAATAAATCTTCTGTCGGTCGGTCCCGTAAAAGCAAGTTGGCCCTGCGAACAGTCCACCCTTTGGGACTCTCGCTCCATCGACTGAGCGACCCCGGAGAAGGGGACTGTATGTATGTATGTATGTATGTATGTATGTATGTATGTATGTATGTATGTATGTATGTATGTCCACCCCCTTAGTCCTGTTTCTTGATGAGGGGTCGGGGATGAGGTGATATAAATTTATATGGCACGTTTTACATCCGGATGCCTTTTTTGACGCCAAACTCAATTTAAGAGCTAATGAAGCTGAATCGGTTGCGGCCTATGAATAGGAAATTCCCGGCGTTTTCCTGACAGTGAAAATGGGAATATGTTCTCAGGAGAGCCAACGTTGGGGTTCGAACCCACGGATCTCTCAACTGCAGATATTTGCTCCATAACCGTAGCGCGACCACTCCACTCGACTTTGCGAACACTGCTATTCTAAACAAACTAATGGACTCAAAACTGTTGGTAGATCCAGTCTTGGCTGGTTCCGCATCAACAACCGAGTTGCAGACGAGCATGGAAAACATGTAATGGACCATGATTGGAAGTTCATCGTGCTAATTATTACAAAGGCTTTCAACAGTTTTTTAAATCGCAGGGAATAGAAGCAGATACACATTTGATCTTTCTTTTTTTCTCTTTTTCCTGGTCTTTTCCCAATTACTCGCGGGAGGGGGTGGCACTTTGTACGGTAGGCAACGTGGTGTGTTGTAAGTAAATGAAGCCCCCAGCCAGAGGATTTAACCATATGTTAATAGAATCTCCGACCAGTCTGGGAATACAACCGGCGGCCGTCTGGACCGAAGACTATTACACTGACCATTTGGTCAAGCAGCCGGACAACATTTTCTTCAGCTTATCCCAGTTATTCCTCGGGTGATTGGAGCTACCAGGCTCATTTTGGCTCTCACCCGGTGTTAAGGCTGGACGCGCAACCTGACACCACGTACAGTCCATATAAATATCCAGTGTTTCGTGAGGATTATAATGAAGAGTCTTTTACTTTTAAACCTCGGTGATAATTAATCCAACAATCCAATCTACTGGTTCCTTGGCCATGTTTAGAAGTTGGGTTTCCCTTTGGAGATTAGCTGCATCAGAGGCCATTCAGAAGTTAGATGTAAGTTTCCAAGTCTCTCCCAAGTTGAAGCGTGGAAAGGAGGGCCTGGAAAACTGTATCGTAAGATATTCCACATCTCTTGGCAACTACAAGCCTGGGTGACGATTTATTTGCTCACTTTGCTCTAACATGAGTTTTATGAGCATGAATACGAATTTGTTCCCGTGAAATGTAAGATTTTGTCGATTTTAACTGTTAGAAGGAGAGCAATGAGAAGCAGGAGAGGAGTTACAAAGCTGGAATATCTATCGAGCACCATTTCTCTCAATATTCTCTTTAGTTGCACTGTTACAGTTCTGTGTTGAATTACAACTTCCTCTCAATGTATAGTTGAAGGACTTGAACGAACCGGAGTTGGAATGACAGATCTATTGTATATTACCCATTAAACTGCAGAAAGAAAATGAGTTATATATCATTAGCAGGGCAAATATATTACCTCTGTGAATGATCAGTGTAGAGAAATCTGTGTACTCCACTTACTGTCTAACACGATAGGAATGAATACGAGAATCAATCAATCAATCAATCAATCAATCAATCAATCAATCAATCAATCAATCAATCAATCAATCAATCAATCAATCAATCAATCAATCAATCAATCAATCAATCAATCAATCAATCAATCAATCAATCAATCAATCAATCCTGATCTGCATTTTGCCCAGGTGGCAGATTCCCTATTTGTTGTTTTCCTAGCCTTTTCTTAAATGATTTCAAAGAAACTGGAAATTTATTGAACATCTCCCTTGGTAAGTTATTCCAATACCTAACTCCCCTTCCTATAAATGAATATTTGCCCCAGTTTGTCCTCTTGAATTCCAACTTTATCATCAATTTCCAGCTCCAGTTTCCCGGGTGCGGTGTACAAGCACTCAAGCACTCGCCACTTCTTCCTGTCAAAGTAGAGTTTTTATTCCTCTTCCTCTATATCCTCCCACTTGGCATTCCTCTTGCTGACCTCTGATATCACTGTGCCTATCCATCGATTCCTTGGCGTCCTAACCGGCCTCTCCCCTTTCACTTCTCTGTTCTCGTTCTGTCCATCCTCATAACATGTCCAAACCATTGTAGCCTGCGTCTTCCTAAAATCTCGGCAACAGGTATTTTGATGCCAGCCTCTTTCCTGTTTGCTTAATTTCTAATCTTGTCCTTCCTGGTCTTTAGGTTCATTGTTCTGATGAATTTAATTTCTGTTAACTGGATTTTTTATTTGCCTTGTTATGTAGGGTACTTGTTTCGAGTCCATATGTGAGAATTGGAATGAAGAGAAAACATTGTCTATTTTGCTTTCTGGGGTATTTTATTACCCCAGAGTAGATTTCTCGCTTGAAAATAAAGGAATACGATATATAGGCTAGTTTGAAGGAAAGGTTAGTCTAGTCCGGTAATCATCAAACCCAAGCCTGCTTGACCTCAGAGAGGTTTGGGTTTCCATTCCTCTTAGAACAGTAATCACCGAGCTCGATAGCTGCAGTCGCTTAAGTGCGGCCAGTATCTAGTATTCTGGAGATAGTAGGTTCGAACCACACTGTCGGCAGCCCTGAAAATGGTTTTCCGTGGTTTCCCATTTTCACACCAGGCAAATGCTGGGGCTGTGCCTTAATTAAGGCCACGGCTGCTTCCTTCCCAATTCTAGCCCTTTCCTGTCCCATCGTCGATCGTCGCCATAAGACCTATCTGTGACGGTGCGACGTAAAGCAACAAGGAAAAGAAAACAGTAATCACCACCACCTCCTCTCGCATTGGCCGTCCTTGAAATAATTTTTCCATTTTAATCCCATTTTAATAATTTTTCTTAAATCAGGAGTTGAATGACCACTTGTAGCATACGATAGTAGCTGAACAGCTGCCGTTCTAAGCTTTTTTTTTTTTTTTTTTTTTTGCTATTTGTTTTACGTCGCACCGACACAGATATGTCTTATGGCGACGATGGGATGGGAAAGGCCTAGGAAGTGGAAGGAAGCGGCCGTGGCCTTAATTAAGGTACAGCCCCAGCATTTGCCTGGTGTGAAAATGGGAAACCACGGAAAACCATCTTCAGGGCTGCCGACAGTGGGGCTCGAACCCACGATCTCCCGATTACTGGATACTGGCCGCACTTAAGCGACTGCATCTATCGAGCTCGGTACGTTCTAAGCTAGGATACGTCAGGAATGGAGCTCCTTCACCAGTGTCAAGAACAATTTTTACTCATAAATAATAATAATAATAATAATAATAATAATAATAATAATAATAATAATAATACATACGGCTATAATGAAATTCAGTAAGAATGAATTAAGCAGATACAAGTTGCTTTACGTCACACCGACACAGATAGGTCTTATGGCGACGATGGGACAGGAAATGGCTAGGAGTGGGAAAGAACCGGCCGTGGCCTTAATTAAGGTACGGTCTCAGCATTTGCCTGGTGTGAAAATGGGAAACCACGGAAAACCATCTTCAGGGCTGCCGACAGTGGGGTTCGAACCCACTATGTCTCGAATACTGGATACTGGCCGCACTTAAGCGACTGCAGCTATCGAGCTCGGTAATTAAGGAGATACTTGAGATAGTAAGTAGCTCATGTGTTAATGAAGTGTTTCTCTCAGGTCCGCGGAACCCTCTGAACCGAAGGCCAGTACGCTGACCATTCAGCTAACGAGTCGGACGAGAACAGTTGGAGAGACAGATCAGCTTTCCGGGCCATATTTTTTCTAATATCTAATATCTAATATCTTCTTCGAAGTCCTTCAAGTAGTCAAAGAACTCGGATTAAGAATCTGTTTTGTTTTAAGACTAGTTGTCCTTCCTGACACAAAACTGGTAGTATCTAACCTCTTACATCATACACTATTGTTTTCGACCGGTTGCCCTTCCTGACGTCAAAGAACTGGGATTAAGAATCTGTCGAGAATCGGGGATTTACAGCTAGATGCTCGCCGGATACCCTTCCCGACGGCATAAGTTACCAGGATTTGAATCGCGGTATCCATCATTGTGTCTGACTTGCAAGCTCACGCGTATTTTTTTTGCTGAGATATCATGCTACTTCCGTTCGCCAGCTAGAGCGGAAACTCGCAGTACTGCGTCTATTTCATCTTACAACTTGGAGGAGACAACATGTGTACATATAATTTATGATCTTTCACCCTCCCTTAAAAAACATGTAAGTATCTCGGAACATTCTTATCCGTGTGTGTTGCAAATACTAAGCGAGTGAGCCGAGCGAGTTGGCTACGCAGTGTGCTTTCTTGATTTTCGTATGAGTGTATTCACAATTACTAAGCGTCTTAGCAGTGTGATGAACGAGTTAGCTACGCGGTATATATTTTTTTATTTTCGTACTAAGCAAATCATTTGAAGTGTTAGTCTTGTTAGTTTCAATCTAAACAAAGGTATCCCGTAACATGTTGTACAGTGTTCGGTTCTACTTGTTTCGTGATCTGAACGCATCAATCAATGTTCTGATTACATGTTGTATCGAGTGCAGTGTTCAATTCTAGTCTTGTTATGTTTCAAGCTGATCTTCTTAGAACAAAGGTATCCCCTAACATGTTGTACAGTGTTCGGTTCTACTTGTTTCGTGATCTGAACACATCAATCATTGTTCTGATCGCATGTAACGACATCGAGTGCAGTGTTCAATTCTAGTCTTGTTATGTTTCAATCTAAACAAAGGTATCCCCTAACATGTTGTACAGCGTTCGATTCTACTTATGTAGTGTTCTGAACACACCAGACAATGTTTTAATCACATGTTGAAGTTAACGACATCGAGTACAGTGTTCGATTCTACTTATTTTGTGTTCTGAACACATCAATCAATCAATGTGCAGTGTTCAATTCTAGTCTTGTTATGTTTCAATCTAAACAAAGGTATCCCCTAATACAGCGTTCGATTCTACTTATGTAGTGTTCTGAACACACCACACAATGTTTTAATCACATGTTGTATCGAGTACAGTGTTCTGAACACATCAATCAATGTTCTGATCACATGTTGTATCGAGTACTGGCTGTCTCATAAGAAGCTATGTATAGCCGCCATCTTGCATCCGCCATCTTGCGCAAGCATCCTTAGGGCGTCTCTAGTCATGGATCCTTAAGCCGCCTCATAAGAGCAACCACCATCTCGCGCAAGCATCCCTCATAAGGAGCCTTGTATAACCGCCATCTTGCGCAAGCATCCCAAGGGCGTCTATGTATAGCGATCATCTTGCATAAGCACCTTTAAGGAGTCATGTATAGTCACCATCTTGTGCAATTAGCGTCGAGAGAGGACTGATGTAGAATTTTTCTTTTTAAATTATCCGCCACCACATAGAGTGTAGCACTGAGGTTTGCGATGTAAGATGGTGGATGACAACATGTTGTACAGCGTTCGATTCTACTTATGTAGTGTTCTGAACACACCAGACAATGTTTTAATCACATGTTGAAGTTAACGACATCGAGTACAGTGTTCGATTCTACTTATTTTGTGTTCTGAACACATCAATCAATCAATGTGCAGTGTTCAATTCTAGTCTTGTTATGTTTCAATCTAAACAAAGGTATCCCCTAATACAGCGTTCGATTCTACTTATGTAGTGTTCTGAACACACCACACAATGTTTTAATCACATGTTGTATCGAGTACAGTGTTCTGAACACATCAATCAATGTTCTGATCACATGTTGTATCGAGTACTGGCTGTCTCATAAGGAGCTATGTATAGCCGCCATCTTGCATCCGCCATCTTGCGCAAGCATCCTTAGGGCGTCTCTAGTCATGGATCCTTAAGCCGCCTCATAAGAGCAACCACCATCTCGCGCAAGCATCCCTCATAAGGAGCCTTGTATAACCGCCATCTTGCGCAAGCATCCCAAGGGCGTCTATGTATAGCGATCATCTTGCATAAGCACCTTTAAGGAGTCATGTATAGTCACCATCTTGTGCAATTAGCGTCGAGAGAGGACTGATGTAGAATTTTTCTTTTTAAATTATCTGCCACCACATAGAGTGTAGCACTGAGGTTTGCGATGTAAGATGGTGGATGACAGCTGCGCGTAGCACGTAGAATTTGCCGCCACCACATAGATGGCAGCACGGTGCTCTCTTGATTAAAGATGGCGGATGACAGCTAACAGAACTTTTCAAATTGCCCGCTACTACAGAGAGCAGCACGGTGCTGTGTTCATTAAAAGATGGCGGATGACAGGTGATGAAATTGCCTGCATGATAGCAGCACCGTGCTCTATTGATTAAAGATGGTGGATGATAGCTGTCATAAAAAGCACGTGGCATTGTTTACTAAACAAGAGCACATAGATTTTTTTCAAATTGCCGCCACCACATTTCAAAGGTATCTAGCTAAAGAGCGCAGCACTGAGGTTTGTGATGCAAGATGGCGGATGATAGCTGTCAGAAAAAAAAGCACGTGAGTTTGTTTCCAAACAAGAGCATGTAGAATTTGCCGCCACCACATAGAGGGCAGCACGGTGCTCTCATGATTAAAGATGGCTGCTGTCACGTGGAATTGCCTGCCACCACAAAAGAGGGTAGCACGGTGCTCAAAGATGGCTGCTATCAAAAAGCATTTTTCAAATTATCCGCCACCACATTTCAAAGGTAAGTAGCTAAAGAGGGCACCACTGTGCTCTATAGATTAAAGATGGTGGATGACAGCTGTCAAAAAGCACGTGGATTTGTTTATCTCGCGCTAGTAAGGTTAAGTTGGTAGCACTAAGGTTTAAGCCCGTTAAGATGGCAGCACTGCGGATGACAGCTGTGACGAATTTACATCTACTACGATAAAGAGGGCAGCACTGTGCTCTATAGATTAAAGATGGCGGATGACAGCTGACAAAAAAGCACGTGAGTTTGTTTACTAAACAAGAGCACGTGGAATTTGTCGCCACCACATTTCAAAGGTAAGTAGCTAAAGAGGGCAGCACTGTGCTCTATAGATTAAAGATGGCGGATGGTAGCTGTCGAAAAAGCACGTGAGTTTGTTTCCAAACAAGAGCACGTGGAATTTTTCAATTTGCCGCCACCACATAGAGGGCAGCACTGTTCTCTCTGGATTAAAGATGGCTGCTTGTCGAAAAGCATTTTTCAAATTATCCGCCACCACATTTCAAAGGTAAGTAGCTAAAGAGGGCAGCACTGTGCTCTATAGATTAAAGATGGCGGATGACAGCTGCACGTGGCTGTCAAAAAGCACGTGGATTTGTTTATCTCGAGCTAGTGAGGTTAAGTTGGTAGCACTAAGGTTTAGGTCTGTCAAGATGGCAGCACTGCCGATGACAGGTGATGAAAGAGGGCAGCACGGTGCTCTGTAGTTTAAAGATGGCGGATGACAGCTGTCAAAAAAGCACGTGGCTGTCAAAAAGCACGTGGCTTTGTTTACCACACGCTAGTTAGGTTAAGTTGGTACTACTGAGGTTTAGGCCCGTCAAGATGGCAGTACTGAGGTTAGCGATGCGTTGTTGTCTGTCAAAAAGCACGTGGCTTTGTTTACAAATCTGTCAAAAAGCACGTGGCTGTCAAAAAGCACGTGGCTTTGTTTACCTCGCGCTAGTTAGGTTAAGTTGGCACTACTGAGGTTTAGGCCCGTCAAATGGCAGTACTGAGGTTAGCGATGCGTTGTTGTCTGTCAAAAAGCACGTGGCTGTCAAAAAACACGTGGCTTTGTTTACCTCACGCTAGTTAGGTTAAGTTGGCACTAGTGAGGTTTAGGCCCGTCAAGATGGCAGCAGTGAGGTTAGCGATGCGTTGTTGTCGATGACAGCTGTCAAAAAGCACGTGGCTTTGTTTACAAATTCAAATCTCGCGCCAAAATTCAAATTTCCCGCCAAAATTCAAATTTCCCGCGGGCGGCGGCGGAGGCGGCGGCGGAGGAGGAGGCGGAGGAGGCGGCGGCGGAGGAGGAGGCGGAGGAGGCGGCGGGAGGAGGAGGAGGCGGCCGAACCCGCTTATTATACTACTACCTTCCAGTGTCTCCAGGTCTCGTCCATGTATACAGCCGTCGTTTGTGGTGTTTGAACCAAGTGTTGGCAAGGACTAAATTATGATCAGTGCAGAATTCAACCAGCCGACTTCCTCTTTCGTTCCTTTGTCCCAATCCAAATTCTCTTCCTTGGCCTACCACTGCATTCCAGTCTCCCATCACAATTAGATTCTCGTTACCTTTTACATATTGTATTAAATCTTCTGTCTCCTAATATATTATTTCCGCTGAACTAGTAGGCATATAGACCTGCACTATTGTGGTGGGCATTGGTTTGGTGTCTATCTTGACGACAATAATTCTTTCACTATGCTGGTCGTAGTAGTTACCCGCTGTCCTATTTTCTTATTCATTATTAAACCAACTCATGCATTTCCCCTGTTTGATTTTGTGTTGATAATTCGGTAGTCGCCTGGCCAAAAATCTTGTTCTTCCTGCCAACGTACTTCACTTTACCAACTACATCTAACTTTAGTCTATCCATCTCCCTTTTCAGATTCTCTAATCTACCACAACGATTTAAACTTCTAACATTCCACGCTCCGACTCGCAGAATGTCAGTATCCATCTTCCTGATGATCGCCCCCTCTCGTGTAGTCCCCACCCGGAGATCCGAATGGGGGACTAGTTTACCTCCGGAATATTTTACCCGGGAGGAAGCCATCATCAGTACATCATTCGTACAGAAAGAGCTGCATGTCCTCGGGAGTTAGTTACGGCTGTAGTTTCCCGTTGCTTTCAGCCGTGTAGCAGTATCAACACAGCTAATCCATGTTGAGTATTATTACAAGGCCGTATCAGTCAATCATCTAGACTGCCGCCCTTGCAACTATCGAAAGGCTGCTACCCCCCTTTCGATGAACCATTCGTTAGTCTGGTCTCTCAACAGATACCCATCCGATATGGTTGCACCGGCGGCTCGGCTATCTGCATCATTGGGACACGCAAGCCTCCCCACCGCGGTATGGTCACATGGTTCGCAGAGGAAGGTACGATAATTATGTGAAAACAAAACCTTGCAGGGAAGTCATTAGACGATTTGCAACACAATTTCCAGGCGTTCGCCCTACCCGTAGACTGAACGTGCGGAAACTCGCTAGCAAATTGAGAGAAACAGCTTTTACTCGATAAGAAGCGGAAGTGTTAAAAAGACGTGTACTTAACGAGAAAAAAGTAAATGAAATCGCGGAAAGATTAGAACATACGCCTACAAAATCCCTAAAATGACTTGGACAAGAAAGCGGAGTTTCGAAGATCTTAGCATGGCGGGCTGCGAGAATGTTGAAACTGAAACAGAGAAATGGCCTCAATTACGGAAGACGAACTTACGCGTATGGATCGGAGTTTCCTAAGACGATACCAGAAGTGTGTGGATGCAGGAGGAGAACATTTCCAACATCTCCTGTCATAAGGTATGAGCTTATTTCTTAATTATTTTTTACTAATTTTCCTAATTCTTAATTTTAATTGTTATCTCATGTCATGCACGTATAAAGTGAGCGAAGTGCTGCCCTTCTTGCTATGCCACGGAGCGGGCAGTGATGAGTCAACGGGAGGCAGATAAACTGGGCGCACCTGCCGGCCAGCCGATATGAGAGAAACTCACTGTATAATCTTGCCACATTTGAGCTCCATCAGTAAAGTAATTTTTACCTGAAAAACACAGACAAGAAAACATACAAACGTTCAGAATTATTTTTGTTGCGATTTTTTCGTTCAATTACCGTTCTTGCGGAAACGCTTCGATATTACGGTAAGATGCAGAGCTTATTTACCCGGAATGATATTGTCTTTCAAATAGTGAAAGAAATTTCAAAATAGTTCCAGTAGTTTTTGAGATTACCAATTACATGCAAACAAACTTTTTTTGCTATTTGTTTTACGTCCAATCGACACAGATAGGTCTTAAGGCGACGATGGGATAGAAAAGGCCTCGGAATGGGGAGAAAATGGCCGTGGCCTTAATTAAGTTACAGCCCCAGCATTTGCCTGGTGCGAAAATGGGAAACCACGGAAAACCATCTTGAGTGCTGCCGACAGTGGGGTTCGAACCCACTATCTCCCGGATGCAAGCTCACAGCTGCGCGCCCCTAACTGCACGGCCAACTCGCCCGTGCAAACAAACTCACAGTATCTGTTTGTAGATTAAAATACATTAAACACTTCCAAAGGACAGAAGAAAATTTCATCTTTTATTTCCCAAACCAATAAGTTTTATGTTTTATTGGCCTCTAGCGTGTTTGGCCAAGTGCAATTTCTGTTGTGACCAAAGCCAACAATACATGATCAACTACATAATTTCTAAGGATGTATATGTGCAACGTATCTCTTGATTACCTTACGTTAATTGCTATAACCTGGACCAGCCAAAATTTCAGCGTCACCTAGGGCACCGCAGACTTCCACATGATCATCATCGTGTAGGAAATCGTCGAAAGTAAAATATTTTCTCGGATGAGGAGGAGAGATTCACATATCCTGTAACAAATCCGATTCCTTTTCTGTCCTCTCCAGCTAATCGCTCTTGCAGTTGTTTCTGTGGCTCCTTGATGTATCCACATCGTCCTCGGGGTGACACCCTTCCAAGATCGATCAATCAATCAATCAATCAATCAATCAACCAATCAATCAATCAATCAATCAATCAATCAATCAATCAATCAATCAAAATGGTTATTCTGATCCGCTGAAACTTGTCTAGGCTATCCAACACCGTTGTCAAACGGCTGTAGTTTAGATGTGCTGCTAGCCAGGAAAAATAAGTTTCACATTATCCGGAGGTGGTGGGTTATTGTGAAGGGTACAAAAGAAAAATGCGGGCTTTTTCGTTTATATTTAACAATTAATGTTAATTGCTTTATGCTCTGCTAACTACTTTTACGGTTTTAGGAGACGCCGAGGTGCCAGAATTTAGTCCCGCAGGAGTTCTTTTACGTGCCAGTAAATCTACCGACACGAGGCTGACGTATTTGAATACCACCGGACTGAACCTGCCAAGTTGGGGTCGGAAGGCTAGCGCCTCAACCGTCTGAGCCACTCAGTCCGGACGTTATATTTTCTCACATCATTGTCCAGGATCAACAGCCTATTATTGAACAATTCTGCAGTCATCCACGCGTTTTTGTTGGAGTGATAAGTAGTAGGGATTGATTTGATTCCTTTGAAATGTATTTAGGGAGCAGCTTTCCGCATCACAAAGTGTTTTTAGTTTGTAAGATCTGTCGATGTTCACGCAAGCAAGCAACAACCATGCCCCCTCCCCCACGGCATTTTTCTTCATTAAAGGTGAATGTTCAGGCGGAGGGATACTAACGCACCTACCAGTCAGCAGTGCACACCTCGTGCGGATAATAATTTGTCAATAGGCCCCCTAGATCATATTTCCATGCCGAGCAAACTGTGTCAATGACACTGTCATTTTCTTTTAGAAACTATGTCTTGTTTTTATAAATGAGTGTACCACCTCTCACTAGCGACACACTCTTCAGTTATCAAATTAATAACGAATAACTTAGCGTTTTCCTAAGGCATACATCCTCCGACTAGAATGTTTCGCCCTCTATATTGGTAGAGCCATTTCAATAAGCATTCATCAAGACACAAGAACTCACCTAGCCAAGGCCCTTTCCTCCCGTAGCACTGTGATCATTCTGCTTAAATTTGTCGATAGCATGAATGACGGAATCCCAGAAGTATCCCCTACATCCTTCCATTCCATCCCACATTCCACGGTCTATTTCCTATTTCCTGAAAGCGATTAACGCGTGTACTCCTTTGAACTCATTCCCACAACTGATTTTGCGTTATACATTGTTCGCAGAGGTCTAACGTATATGATACGGGCTCGCCTGCAGGAAACAAAATTGGGCCTCCTCGACAATTACATAGATGTACGGCATGATTATGCAATTAAAAATCATTTAGTATTTGAATACACACTAAGAAACTAACAGACAATAGACTGCCTGACTGACGAATGCGCGCGGCAAGCGGGTGAATTATAACTCAGTGGCCACAATCTCGGCAAAAAATATGTACCCCTACTACCCTTCCACACTGCACATGCAAAGTCTCCACTACTTGCCGTAGCGCTGTACAATAAAGGAAAGATTTAGCATATAAGACAACAAGGCTTGTACAAATAGCTTTTTAAAAATAATTCCTAGTTCCAGCTGGCTAAAGTAGAATAAAATGTAATATTTACTATACAAAGTGGGGGTGGGAGCGACTGTCCCTCCTCACCCCACCCCTAACCGCCGCTACTGTTTGTAGACACGCCAAAGATGCAGTAAATGAAATCTAATAACTTATTAATTTAGACACGTGTACACGTTCAACTCGATAAAATAGTTGATTGTATGGAACAAAAACTAATACTGTTCGGCGAAATATGTGTGTAGAAGGCGTACGTCTATTTGGAGCTTATGTTGCACTCCGACCAGGTTGTCCAGCTTAAAATAATGTCTATGTATTCACCGCTGCTGATCACACTAGCCGTTGCCGATATGCAGACAGCAAATGTAGTGCGGCTGTACCGTACACCAGCCTAGAAGTATGCGGTCGAAAACGATGTTTACTAATGCAAGGGGTGCATTAGACCGGTAGCGCTGAGTAACTTGCTGCGAGCGACACTCCGTTTCTTATTTCTTCATATTCTGAAGTAACCTGCCCGCTGGCAGTAGTTCCCCTGTGAAAATCAGTTGGTAGACATCCTATTCATCATTTGTGCATGCGGGGCATTTATAAGTAGAAAGTACGGCGTTCGAGAGCCACCTGGTATATATTGTGCCCGTTGAATTTTCTGACGTGTTTCAAAATGGCGTCAAATTGGAGGTATGGACCCGCAGGCCAGAATTGTATGAAAAGAGCTATAAGTTAGATGTTTATAGGAGGCCATGACCAAGTTGGAGCATACTATTTTAAAAGGCTGTGAGGAGACAACAGAACAGTTTCAAATGAATTGTTTCGAAAAAAAGAAGTAAAATGTAATATATTATTAATACACTTACCAAATTGATAAGATAGAGAACAGAAGTATATCAATTCAGCTGCAACAGGAAGGAAGACTAACTGCGACGATAGTCGAAAGTGCGCAGATATTACAGTGTTAAACGAGAATTCGAATAAAAGACATTTAGCAATTGGACCGATACGAAGCAATAAGACACGTCGAAGATCATTAAAAACATAGCTTAAACAAAAAGAAAAAGTATTCTGAAATCATTTTCTGAGAAGAGAAATTAAGCAATTATTAAGCCTTCGAGAATAGAATTTTCACACAAAAATTATAGATTCTTTAAAAAAGATAAGATCGAAGACACTGAACCAAGTGTTAAATATTTGAGTGAACAGATTGATAAGAAAAACATAAGGATACTGACAAGAGATTATTATTATTTTAAGAAGCTTTAAAAATGAACAATTACTCGTTGGAATTATTGGATTTTATCACTAGCTCAATAATAAAGAAGGAGATGTCGTGCTGATTTCGAGGTGGACCGACCTGGAGATGAATATGAACCGGCCAGCAGACCAGACCTGATGAGGGGGAATACTCCAGCCGTTCCATAGGCCGCAGCCAGCCGAGGACCAGAGATGTGACGTGGAGAGCTACAGAAGTCGCCGAATTTGCTGAATGACGAGCTAAGTTTGCTAGATATTGGTTCTTAATTAAGCTAGACACAATTATCTAGTATATTTACAATGAGTGTAAAATATTTAAGAAGTGAAGTGACTCAGTGAAGTGATACATTTGAATTATACCTTACTAAGTTAAGTTATGACAAGATCGATATCTCGAAAAAGTGGCTATACATATTTTGAGTGGATTATGATAGCAATTGAGAATATGATTATTTGCGAGAAGGAATGTAGATTATACACAGCAAGATATGAGTATTTGCGTGTATTCGATTTCATTAATGGGTTTTGTGAAGCCATTCATGCTAAGTTAGGGTCATTATGGGATGATATAGAGAGGAATTATGATTTATACGAGTTACAGAAGAATGGAAAAACAAGTTGAAGCTGAGTTGGGAGAAGATCAATTTGGCTTCAGAAGAAATGTAGGAACACGTGAAGCTATCCTGACTTTACGTCTGATCTTAGAGGATCGAATCAAGAAGGACAAGCCCACGTACATGGCATTTGTAGATCTAGAAAAGGCATTCGATAATGTTGATTGGACCAAGCTATTTATGATTCTGAAGATGATAGGGATCAGATACCGAGAACGAAGAATTATCTACAATCTGTATAAAAATCAGTCTGCAGTGATAAGAATCGAGGGCTTTGAAAAAGAAGCAGCAATCCAGAAAGGAGTGAGGCAAGGCTGCACTTTGTCCCCTCTCCTTTTCAATGTTTACATAGAACAGGCAGTAAAGGAAATCAAAGAGAAATTTGGAAAGGGAATCACAGTCCAAGGAGAGGAAATCAAAACCTTGAGATTTGCCGATGATATTGTTATTTTATCTGAGACTGCAGAAGATCTCGAGAAGTTGCTGAATGGTATGGATGAAGTCTTGGGTAAGGAGTACAAGATGAAAATAAATAAGTCCAAAACAAAAGTAATGGAGTGCAGTCGAACGAAGGCAGGTGATGCAGGAAATATTAGATTAGGAAATGAAGTCTTAAAGGAAGTAGATGAATATTGTTACTTGGGTAGTAAAATAACTAACGATGGCAGAAGTAAGGAGGACATAAAATGCAGACTAGCACAAGCAAGGAAGAGCTTTCTTAAGAAAAGAAATTTGCTCACTTCAAACATTGATATCGGAATTAGAAAGATGTTTTTGAAGACTTTCGTGTGGAGCGTGGCATTGTATGGAAGTGAAACATGGACGATAACTGGCTCAGAAAGAAAGAGAATAGAAGCTTTTGAAATGTGGTGTTACAGAAGAATGCTGAAGGTGAGATGAATAGATCGAATCACGAATGAAGAGATACTGAATCGAATTGGTGAGAGGAGATCGATTTGGCTAAATTTGACGAGAAGAAGAGATAGAATGATAGGACACATCTTAAGACACCCAGGACTTGTTCAGTTGGTTTTTGAAGGAAGTGTAGGGGGTAAGAACGGTAGGGGTAGACCAAGATATGAATATGACAAGCAGATTAGAGCAGATGTAGGATGCAATAGTTACGTAGAAATGAAAAGGTTAGCACAGGATAGGGTGGCATGGAGAGCTGCATCAAACCAGTCTATGGACTGATGACTCAAACAACACGAGTTATTCTTTATCGGATTACGTCATCGGGTGGAATTACGAAGTGCTAGAGGTTGAACATTATTTTATGAGAAGGAATATGATCCAAATAAGTGAACATAGTTGCAACGAGGTTTTATATGTCTTAATAGTTGTATTTATTTATGAAGTGGTTATGATATATGGAAAGTGGTTAGGTTGTTGATATAATTGAATTGATTGAGCGAGGTATAGTTGAGAATAGATTTATATGAAGCGATTGGAGTAAAGTAATAGGAAGATATGTTGCAATAAGAAGTAATAAGGGATGCTAAATGTTTATATATTCAGATATCGATCAAATATGTGAAGCAAGCACATTGAAAGAGATACATCGAGGGAGTAACATAAGACAAGGTATGCATGTCAAACCCATATACGTACATGAGAATAAATGGTTTCTGCTATGTCAAGTACAGCTGTTGTTGTAGGGAAATACTTATAGCAAATGACATATTGTGGTAATGCACGTAACGAAAGATGAAATGAGTGTGCAGTCGTATTGAATAACATGGATAGATAATATCGAGATATCATAATTGAAATTTAGAGGAGTCACTTAGATAAACTTGACATGATAATATAAGCCTCGTGAAAGGTCAAATGCATATCGAGAGGAAATTAACAAGGTTAATTAAGAACTACTTTAGTTAGAAATGTGATATACATTATTTTATATTTTGAAAGATGATTCATGATTAGTTTTTTGTTACGTAAATATGATAGACTAGGAAGATAGGTGCCGAGATTTTGGAAGGCAATAGGGAGTAGGAACCTTAACACATCATTCAACAAAAACATCGATATAAAAGCGACGGTTACAAAAATAATGAAGATAGCGCGAGTTTAAAGAAAACATTTGGAAACGAATTGAGTGTTGTGATAGTCAAAGACATGAATGATAAATTTTCTTTCAATTTAATAATTATTTTAATGATGTAATTGATTTATTGAATATTTTTCATATCAAACGAAATGTAACATAAGATGTTAGCTCATGTCAGGAATGAAATCCAATTTTATTTTGAAAGCCAGCGCTGACTTAAACGAATACATGTAAATAGTAATTGATTTTATGATATATTGGATGAATATCAGCAGATGCTATTTTCCCTTTTCTTTCATATTCAGTTAGCTTAATACATTTCTTCTTATTATTTATTTTTAAGTGAGTGAGTAAGTGATTTGTAAATATCAGTTGTATGTTGACTTATACAGAAAAATATTGTAAAATTACTAAACTAATAAGTAGGTTTCTTAATAATTAAATTTGTATAAGGCTGAAATGCAGCATGAATAATTATATGCTTCTATTTTTGGTTTTTATATTAGGCCTATTCAAACTTCACTATACTCAAAACGGGTTCTAATGAAACCAGACAATGTGACGTGCTTAGTGATTTCACTGACACATTCGATGTTGAGAAGGCTGATTCCACCGAGTCTATGCGGGTCATAGCCTTTCATAAATAGTTCCTTACACGTTTTATTTTCTAAAATAATCGTTCCGTGGAAGAAACAATAACAGGGAGAGTTATAAACATATAAAGCTTTATGCACAAGCCTTGAAACTATGACTGAGTTATCTACAACTAATAAAATTACAACCAGCTGCAGGCGACTTTCATAACACCGTTTTGTGAGGGAGTGTGCTGTTCGTGTCATGAGAGATGTCCGTGCTAGATTCAGTACAATAACAATAACTGCAGCTCGATACAACCACCTGATTTACGACTGTAAGTTTAATAATTTTCAACCCATTCAACAAAAACATCGTGATATCACCTTTCCATTGCAGAATGATACTCGGGTAAAATTGTGTTTATTTAATTAAATTTGATGTAACTATTTAATAATTAACTTTTGCGGGGAAGTCTGTGCGGGCCCCCTTAACCCTAGAACTGATAAGTATTTGTCTTTTAAGTGATAGGCGTTTTCCCGCTATGTTAATGTATTGAGAAAACTATTTAGACATGGAAAACAAATGTAATCATTACATATTTCATATAATTTTACTCAGAAAATCAGCAGCATTATACTTATTTGACAAAAAATAGTTTTCCGATCGTGCTTCAGTGAGTAAGACTCAAACAAAACGTAAAAAGTAAAAAAAAAGAAGAAGAATTTTTCAAAATTGAACGTCAGGAAAAATAACAGTATTGAAATTTTAAAATATACAAAACGTGAAACATTTTACTCATTAGATTACACATTTTGGGAAGTTTTTTTTTCTATGGGCTTTACGTCGCACCGACACAGATAGGTCTTATGGCGACGATTGGGAAGTTTTAATTTGCGGTCCTGACAAAAGGAAATGTTCCACACGCCCACTGTTCCTCGGAGGGCAGGGTTTTATTTTGTAATGTCAAGCTCAGGTTCGGGAGGATAAGCTCGTTTTCCGGATCTTCACTATTTCCCTCGTTTTCATCGTCAGTCATTTTGATTCCTAAACTCGTCATCATCATCCGGTGCAAATTCTCTATCGAAATATCGATATTACTGTTTGAAAACACTTTTTCATCTTCCAGACTCGCACGAATATTACTAGATCTAGAAGGATCCTCATTTACTAGAAAATATCACAGGACAACAATATATCTAATGCAAATAATCAGCAACCTCGACTAGACCTCATCCGTAAAGCGCGGCAACCCAGAACTACGAAATGAAACCAATGCCTCATTTGTTTTACAATCAACTCTCAGAAAAGGCAACTACGGAAACGAATATTGTAACGTTTGCTTTCCGGAACTACGTGATTTCAAACAATTTCTATCGATCGTGACGATGATTGCGTTGGGTCGTATGGTGCGACGCTATGCGCAAATGTGACGTTTATGAGTTCTAGGGTCGTGATGTCGCCTTTCCGTTCGGATCAAATGGTATTTATTGAATTAAATTGTATGTATTTAATTTATTAATTAACTTTTGCGGGGAAAGTCTGTGTGGGCCCTTAAACTTTGGGGCCCGCCTGTATTGCAGGCCTTGCAGTTCCTAACGTTACACCACTGATTTTGAGGTAAATAACGGAAACTCATACACAATTGGATGAAGAAATAATTCGAATTACCGAGTGAAAGATAGTTGCTGCCTTCGAATTATAGTCTTTGTGTGCGCCCAGCCATGACAATCGCTTCGAATCAGGGAGTGTACTAAAATATATAGGCTTTCTTTAATTTATTAAGGGTTTTTCAAGGAACTGAGCAACCAGCTCGAATTATCGAGAAATTTGATCTATCGAGACTTGAAATAGCAAGAGTTGAATTGTATATATGATACCATAGATTCAGTTCCCTTCTTTTTGTGAAAATATTGTTCTATAATATATTGAGATTTCAGTGTTAATGCCAATTTGCAAAGAATAACGTCTGAAAGGTACACAAGAAATACACACATAATACTATCGCGTGTTTAATTATAGTACAAAAATTCCGTACGCAATATGTAGTATAGATATTTTTTGATCAAAACTCATGGTTTTTATAACCATATTTCGAACGTGCGTATGCGAACATACTTTTATTTGTATTGAACCCTTTGGTCCATATTGAGGAATACCTACCTTTCTTACCTATCAGCAAAGTTCATGAGATCTGTCTCTTGGGTCGTATCGGGTTCTTCGTCACTTGCTGAGGTAAAGGTAAGGTTCAGTAATTCTAATCTATCTACTGGAATGAAAGGTCTGTTTAAATGATTCCTATTTATTCAGGAAAATTCTGAAGCAATCTGATATGTCAACGGTATCATAGAAGTCAATTGTGTCCACTGGACACCACAATCATTTTACATAAAGGTCAGAACACTGGTGTGAGACTTTAACGTAACAGCCTTATGGGCATTCTTACTAGAAACCATTGTCTCAATTATTAATTATTTAAGAAAGGAAAGTCTGGAAATCCTTAAATTCGGCTTCCATGTGAGACCACATGTACCATCATAGTGATTCGTTATGGTCCAGCCCTCGTAACACGAACTCTGGACTCTGGGTATAATTAAGGCAGTCCAATTGGTGTGTGCCACACAGTGGTTCTACGGCATGGACCCTTAATTGAATCGATGTGACCTGCGTTTATGTCATGGACCGACATCTAAACTTCTAAGTTACTTTAAAGTCATTGTGAATGATGACCGCAAGGAAAATGATGCTACAATGGCATATGGCCCTAATCTAAGTCACTGAGGTTGATGACCCCCTGACCTTCCAAGTTTCTAGGCTGAAGGCTAAACACAATTAAGTTACATCGGTTGATGACCAAAGTTTCCACTTTACTATCCCCAGCACATTCACTGCTCAATCAATCAAAGTTCAATAATTACAACAATAGCAATGCTCACAAACTTTGTGGCAGTAAAATCCATTTCCTTCGTTTATGTCCCCTTAATCGTTACTTTACATTTAAATATTCCCCAGAAAACAAACTAAAATTTCCAGAATGCATCTCCAAGTTATTCGCTTGATTAAAGTTATTTCAAAATGCGGTTTCACTGAATTTAATAATTAAATAAATTTAAATGATTTAACGAAATGTTAAAGAACAGGAAATTTTATCTCCGCGGACTCTGGTTTCTTTACAAATTCCTACGCAGCTGTGATGTGAATTCAATCTTGTGATATTTATCTGGCTGGAAAAGAATTGTTACATAATTCATGTCCAGTTATATATCCTGTCTCATGCTCTCAGACTTTAAAATCTAATTTATTCCTAACCGTTATTAACACTTGGATATCCTAATAATCTACGTACAAACCAAACAACTCGCCATATAATTACGATGTCATATCTCGTCATACCATTTATGAATTTCGCACACCCCTCACAGACAAACCAATCATCACAACCATCGCTCTATATTTTGGACAACCCTGAATTTGGTTACTCTGTTCCTTATACTCAAAGTTCGTGATTTCAAATGTTCATTACGTCCCCAATTAAACAAAGTTTACAGTATTTCACAATACTCAGATTATTACCGGCTATGAATTTCAACTAAATCCAGCATTTTAACGTTCTCCCCGGCCGAGAATACAGTACAATCTCAATTCCACGCCTGTCCCGTTATCACAGCTGAGGCCTCTCGTCCCCAAGTTCGCTTGGCAGTAACATGAAACACCTGGTTTGTTCCAGTTGACTGGCTTCTCAAAATGCTCACCTTTAAACTCTGCCGACATAATTAAACAAATACGATGTTCTAACCACCAAAAATGCACAGATTATACTTCAAGATGCCCACACTAATTATACGCGTCGCCAATTAACACTGCTATGGATTTCTATGTATTTCTTTCCATTCCCAACATTATAAAATATTCCTCGGGCTATCGTGTCCCGGCTTCAATGACAGGACTCTAACCTGATTCGCACATCTCATCTCAACTCATATAAAACATTCCTCGGGCTTCCGTGTCCCGGCTTCAATGACAGGTTCAACCTGATTCACAAATCTCATATCAACAAAACTAACCTCTGTTTCCCAGCTCCACAATTATCATCGACAAAGAACTGGAATAAAATCCTTGATAGAAATCTCGACGTCTAATATCGCACAATGCATTAATCATGAATAACTTCGCACAAATGATATCGTATTTAATAACTTAATTTTTACAAAAAAATGACTGAAACATTCTACTAGATCTTTTATTGTCAGTCAGACACAGTTTAAAATGAGCCTAGAAAAACGTTTCTCTCCGTGACCAAATTCATCACCCTAGATTCTCACCCGACAGCGCGCTTCCACTCGATTGAAAATGAGTAACCATGGATTCCTACATTATTAACGTCAAATTGCAGACAGAAAATGTTTACGTCGAATGAACATCTTAATTTGACATCACAAAATATAGGCAGTACACTCACACGGATGACGATCTACATTGGACGTGATATCACTTCGAAACCCTATTCAATAACTTTTTACAACATTATACGGCACTCGCAAGACTTCAAACATTTATCCAAGTGGAAAATAAAACAAATGACTTTTTTAGTCGTATTCTCACATTTACAAAACTTAGTAGGGGTGACCACTGCGTCGTATGTCCCCATTCAAATACACTTTTAGAGATCATGAAACAAGATATAATAAGTAGTAAGATGGAAAGTCACATTACCTTATGTAGTCACACCATTGTTCGTCATAGGGCTCACCTGCGACCCTGGCATTTTATTTAGCCATTTTTACATTCATGGCTTTCCATATCATTATTATATTTCTTCAGGTTTCCTGGAATAAAGCATAAAAAAAGAAAATACCCTTCACTTGTTTGCTGAGCGCACACGATGGACTATAGTTATTTCCGCACACGAATTACTTAATCACATTAGAATTTATTCAGTACTTTGATCGTCCTATCTGGTACAATTACTTCACTCAAGAAAACTATCTCCTCATGGAGTCAAGACCTAGCCACAATGGCTAAAATCTGCAGTTGAACTCAGTCTACTTTTGTTGTTTGATTTCGCAGAGCAGCTCAACAGTTTTTCGTCCGCTTTGTATCACAAATGCCGGAGAAGGAGACTTCGTCATGGCGTCCCTTCATATTTATAGCAGTCTCCCTTTGCCGCCAAGAAAATTTCCATAAATTTTCTGACTTAACTAAACTGTAATTTCAAGAGTTTTGAAAGTGACTACATGCTTGCTACATTTCTGGCGGTGGGGTTCATGGACATTTAAAATTTATACCGGTTCGATTTGTGAGATGATTGACCCCCTTTGATAGGCACTGTATTTTTTTGACTTGGCTTGGGTCACGCCATGTACACGCGCTTTGAAATATTTCACAAAAATGACTTGAGATTCTTCCGCCGTCGACACGTGTGGCTGACGTCACGTACCCCAGAGCGTGGGACCGAAGGTAATCACCCCCTCGTCACGTGTCAAATCCATGCTATCAAGAATCCAACTTTAAATTTAATTGTTAATTTATGCATAATGTTCTTAGGGCACAAAGGTCATGGGTTCAGTATTTACGTGAGAGATGTTGTCTTGATTCCATAAACATGGTCATACATTTCCTGTCAACATGTGATAGAAGAAGATGTACGTATATACCTACACTATCTTATCTCGACCACAACTTGTATAGCTGTCAATTACAGACTGTAACTTTATCGCTACCTTAAGTCAGTCCGATAACAATCTCCTTCAGAGAGAGATTAGTTCTAACCAATTAATTAGAAGCTCTTCTTGTTGACAGCATAAAGGTTTCCCTCGGCTGGACTCGAAGTGGAACAGTTTCCCAGAGGACTGCGCAGAGCAGGTGACAAGACGGGTCGAGTCGTAAAGAGCTGTAGAGCACATTAAATAACAATCTGAGGTGGGGGTCAGACGAGAAATTAGAGCGGTCAATGCAATGGTTGTCCAAACTTGTCACCTAGCTTCAGGATCAATACAGAGCTCAAGACAATATTGAAACAATTATACTGAACTGTTCGATATCACCAGGCATCAGATCATCATTTATAGCGCATCTAGAAAGTACGATCTGAACGACTACAAAACAATCTTCAAGATATTTTACTTAGTTACATGCTATGTCGAATTTCATATTATATTTACGTTCTTCAAAACAATGTGGGAAGTCGAACTTTATACTTGCTTGCTTTACTTCACTTTGCTTTAGTTACTTACCGCACTACACCTTTTCTACCAAATATAAACATGACATCAGAAACTTTTTCAACAAACGTGGTCTAAATGAGTTACTTACACTAGGGCGCACGAGACTTGGAGTCTGACATTTAGCGCTAGCAGCGAGAAAAACTTGACTAACGCTGCTCGAAAATGGTCTGTTTCCATGACAACGATCCCAACGATGTCACATTTTAGGGATTGACTTGTTCTCAGATGTTTTTTGATCTCATTCGGAGTGGTACTGTGGTAGTTTTTTAATGACTATGACCGTTATTAGGCAGCAAGAGAATGCGTAGGTCATTGATGTATAGCACTTTCATTACATTCATTCTCCAATGTCTAGTTTGTAACGATGAAGCAATGACTAAGGATAGAGAGGTGCAAATAGCGGCCGGCAATTCTATGTTACACACACCCATGACGATATCTTTGTAAAGCAATACAATGAGGTATAAATTGAATATCTGTGAGTAATGTCCATATTATGAGTTATAACCAGGGCTAGGATTTTGATAATAATAATAATAATAATAATAATAATAATAATAATAATAATAATAATAATAATAATCGTATGGCCTCAGCTACCGTGTGCAGACATTTCGATTTGACGCGATCTGGCTGTCTGCTCGTCAATTTCGACGTTCCGTTTTACTCTAGGCCCCCACTAGATGGCAGACCGAGTAAACCGAAACTCTCTTGGGCGTCTATGCCTGAGATTTAATGAATTTTGTCGGGTAAACACCAAATGTGTCACCAGAGATCTTTTACATGCCGACATCGTACGACATGGAGTGTCGAATGGACTTTTTTCCACCCTTCAAAAATCCGACTACCTTTGCCGGGTTTGAACCCGCTATCTTGGGATCCGGAGGCCGACACTCTACCGCTGATCCACAGAGGCAGCTAGGATTTTGATGATATGTCATCTTTTCATTGGTTCACAGCAGACATTGCTAACTTGTACAGAAATCCTGATCATAGTTCCCGCATTGTAGAAATGCTAATTTATTAGGTCTTGTTTTGTATTTTTAGATCGTTTTCTTAAATCACACGTCATTATTTGATCATTTTATGGAATTTATTATACTATTTTATGCTTCTGGAGTTATTTTATTACATGTTTGAGGATTTTGAAGCATTTACGCGCGTGATATTGGATATTATCACAACTTTAAGTGAGGATAACTACGAAGACTTGAGAATCTTTACAACTCTTTGACAATCTAGGGACTAGAGAGACTTTGCTTACCACTTCTTCTTCTTTTACTACCGCTTTTCCTACACCTGTGAGGTCGTGGGGAGAAATGCGTCGCACAAGTGGATTTGGCCCTATTTTACGGTCGGATGCCCTTCCTGACGCCAACCCTATATGGAGGGATGTAATCACTATTGCGTGTTTCTGTGGTGGTTGGTAGTGTAGTGTCTTGTGTGAATATGAAGAGGAGAATGTTGGAAAGGACACAAAAACCCAGTCCCCGAGCCAGAAGAATTAATCAGGAGCGATGAAAATCCCCGATCCGGCCGGGAATCGAACCCGGGACCCTCCGAACCGAAGGCCAGTACGCTGACCATTCAGCCAGCGAGTTGGACACTTCGCTGGCCACTTACTTCATGAAAATGTCAACGTTCCAGCTGAGACACCTCCAACCGCAGAAGCCTTCCTTGTGAACCAGAGCCCCCCAAACGCCCAAAATCTTACGCGAGCAAATTGAAGCGCAGAGTTCCTGTGTACAGTGCATCGGTCCCATTCGGCTCGGCTCGGCTCGGCTCAGACCAACGCTTCATCTCTGGGCTACTCGGGTAAGTTTGGCTCAGCTCGACTCAACTCAGCTCGGATTTGGAGCGCTACGGAGCAAGTGAGGAAGAGGGAGACAGGCGGAGAGAGCGAGACAGGCGTGGGGAAAGAGAGAGACAGCGCTATTGCTCCAAATCGAGGAGTGGGGGTCTGCACTCTGGTCAACCAAGCTAAGTCGTCTTGTGCACCGTGCACAGTGCATGCACCCTGAGAGGCCCTGTTGTGAACAGTCGAGATTTTCTTCTGAATACACGGCGTAAAGTTCTCTGCGAAACGTAAAGAATTTCACCTTGTTTTCTTGATACTGCAGAGCTTATTATGTAATTCTATAACATAAATATAGGCTATGCTAACTCGATCAGTAAATTGATTGTCAAATTTCATTTAAAATTCATGTTTATTTTAAAAGTTTTCGGATCATTTTTCTGGATTTTTACCGTCATTTTATACATCATTTTAAAACATTTTTTAGGTCATCAAAAACATAGCCCTGATTATGACACATTTTTAAGAAAATTAATTTCATTTTGGGAGCTATCGAGGTAAAATTGGTAAAGGCCTGCTTGGTTTACTCGAGTTCGATTTTCTGTCGAGAACCGAGCAGGAGGCTATGGAGGAGAACTGACAGGAAGATCTGAACACATTTCTCTTCTCTCGTACAGCCGGTCCCAAATCTGCACCAGGCTTAAAATCTCCTGTGACATAGACAAGAATCGACTTTGAGGTAATCCGGTGGGAGGCCATGATGAAAGCTCCAGGTCCGTGCGCAGTAACATGCTGTAACCTTAACAACTACATTGTTTCTTTCTACCTTGAATGTCATACAGGGTCAAGAACGGATGGAATTCTACCAACAGCGTCTTCTCTCCATCATATTTAGTACACCTTTCCACGCCAATATTTACATACATATTAGATCATCTCTACAGCAAGGTGTTCTCAGCATTCTTATACCCTTTATTCCAACTTCATAAACACAAGAAAAAACATCAGTCGTAGTTTATTTTCAACTTCATGTTGACAGAAGTTTCCATTTCACATTTCCGAGTACACTCCAGCCCGTTGTTTGATTTTTTTTTTTTTTTTTTTTACCTCTGGCAACGGCACGTCTAGTTAAAAGTTCACCTCATTTTATGAAATCCCTTTACCAGGGCACCTCACAGATCTCTCATGATATTTCAATATTGATAACTTCGTTCGTGTGCACTATGATTATTTATTTATTTATTTATTTATTTATTTATTTATTATTTTCAATATAGGCACAAAAAAGCCTGGATTAAATTCCACACCTTTCCGAAGTGCTAATACGGAGTGAGGGCATATGACGCTGTTTATGGTGATTCGTCCATCGGATGGGGAGGTTAAGCCTTGAACAGACACCTTGGTGCTATTCGACAGGAGTGGGCTATATACCGGCACCGGGTTTCACTCTCTTCCTTCTACTATCATATATCACGTAATTCACTTCATTTTATTGACTCCTCTGATGAATTTGACGTCAGGAAGGGCATCCGGTCATAAAACCTCGCTGCGAAGATTCATCTCACTTCAAACCCGAGCCCGTGGAGAAACGGACAAGGGTTATACATACAAACACTTTCAATATATGCACCTGAGCCAAGGCTTTCCTTGGCGCAATACAGAGTTATGACAATGACAGCCATGTTTCAAAATGAAATTACAAAAGAATGTTGTCAATGTAATAAATAAGAGAGGACAAAGCTATATGGTCATAATTAATAGGCTATTTAAAATATTTAGTTACATTACTCTTGTAAATAGACAAAGTTGGTACAATTCTGATACTTTTTGGAAGTTATAGAAACTTTTGACCGCAGAGAATTTTGACCACAACTAGTAGAATTAATCTGGCTGTGGTGAAAATTAGAAATAATTTTTGTGTCATAATTATGAATTTGTGAATTGGTAATCATTGATGTGTTTGAGCGGAATAACTAATTTTCAAGTTTATAGAAGCCTTTATGCGAAGAGTTTGAAGTGATGATGTATTACAGTGCCTATACAAGTATGTTAATGCTCTCTTCCTAAGGACTTCTATCTTCCAAAATAATTATTTATTACAGCATAAGATATGCGGCTTTCAATACGAGCATAGTAAATACCCGTCAATAATGCACGAAAAAACTTATACCTCAATCTACTAAAGATACCAGTCACAGGGATAATATTATTACACACAGTCTCCACCCGGTTACTCCATGATAGATT